>NW_022881603.1:21349160-21690012 GCF_003369915.1 Drosophila miranda | reverse complement strand
GTCGTCACACCAAGCACCCGAACACCGTGTTGAAACCACCCATGGGAAAACCAATGGGGTCTGATCGTCCGTTTCAAAAGCTTTATATGAATTTGCTGGGTCCATATCCCCGATCCAAGAAAGGGCATATTGGTTTACTTATTATCGTAGATCACTTCACAAAATTTCATTTCCTCTGCCCCCTTAGGGTGTTTACTTCCAATCGGGTGTGCGATTACCTCGAAAATTATTTGTTCTGTACATTTGGAGTCCCCGAGGTGATATTAACAGATAACGGATCTCAATTCGTTTCTGGAGCCTTTCAGGCTTTACTAACCCGCTTTGGGATACAACATATTCGTACGGCGATATATTCACCACAGGCGAATGCCAGTGAGAGACTCAATAGATCGGTGTTAGCAGCTATAAGAGCTTACATAAGCCGGGATCTATCCACTTACCGGAAATCAGTGCTGCTCTCAGATCCAACATTCACCAAAGCACCGGGTACTCGCCCTATTTCCTAACCTTTGGACAAAATATGATTCTGAATGGCACAGACTATGAGTTGCTTCGCCGCTTAAGACTCTTATCGGAGGATAGCTGCATTAGTTATCCCGAAGCACTACAAATTATTCGCGAATCGGCAAAGAAAAAGGTGAAAGAGTCACATGAACAAAATTCTAGGCGATATAATCTACGCTGTCGAAAAGTAGAGTTTAAGGTTGGAGAGCCAGTACTTGACCGCAATTTCTGCCAAAGCAATGCTATTAAAAAGTTAAATGCATAGTTAGCGCCGGTTTTTATTTCAGGCGTGGTATCTAGACGAGTTGGCTCATCCTATTATCAACTGAAGAACGAACAGGGTAAAAACTTAGGAATATTTCACCTCAAAGACATACAAGTGAAACACTAGGCAACTGTCCTTTTTCCGTTTAGGCTTCGCCAGTTAAAACTAGCGCTTCCTCAACTGTGGTGTAGTGGCCAGTTGTGACTCTAAAACTCCAGAGAACAGCTTAGGAAGTACGGCCCTCGCGTTTAACATTAACTCTGCTCTTTACAAAAACAAGATAAGAGATCAATTACAAGAGAGCAGTAGTTAAAGCTTCCATTGAAGAGCTTAATGTCTAATTTAGAGAAGCAGCGTGGATCTGTGGGAGTTATGTTTTAAAGCTTTACTAGAAATCATACGATTACTACGTTAGTCGTGGAAGCTATGTGTAAGCTTTGCTTAGCATCGTACGATTACTCCGTTATCTAGGGAAGCAAGGTGTAAGCTTTGTCTAAAATCGTACGATTACCCCGTTGGTTGTGGAAGGTAAAGTTCCGATCGTAAGGGCTAATGCAAGTAATAGAACTTCTGGCTAGATCATTGCTATAGTGAATCTGTGCGAATTCGGATGTGTCTTTTTATACAAATATATATATCCAAGTGAATTTGAAAACGTTGTGCAATCAAAAACGTGCCAAGTAAATTGAAGTTCTGGTGGACTACATTATTCATTTTGGATTAAGAAAAATAAAAGGTATTTGGACCTTACAATAGTGACACAGCTTTAACAGTCTCGTATCATAGGGCTGGAAATCTTACTACGTTCGACACTGGGAAAGAAAAACCAATTGACCCCCTCCAAGAACGAGGTCGTCAAAGTACATCGATTTCTTAGTAGATCTGGGAAAGACCTCGGATTTCCCAGGAACCAGCATCTACATAAACCAACGATAACTACAACCAAATAAACCAGAAAGAGCCGTCCGAAGATATACTAGAGTGAAACCCGAAGTTATGTGGATGCATACTTGAGCTGAAGTACATTTTGGAGTAAGACGAGAAGAATGGTTTTCTTGCGAATTCGGAGAAACTAATATGCCGCACTCGTCACTTTTCTCGCTTATGAATCAAGCGCGCGGCTAAGGCTTTCGCATGTAGTTCTTCGCAGTGTGTGGAGTGGTTCTCAAACTGTGAAAATAAAACATTATTCTGCGGCGATCCACACTGCCGTTTAATAGTCGTCGTGTGAAAATGTACCAAAGTATTAGTTTTGAGTCTCGTCATGAGATTTTCCATTTATTAAAGATTAGGCTACGCACTAACTATTTTTGTATTGTATAGATTTAAAAAGAAAAAAAAAACCAATAATGAATATAATTACCCATAATTAGAAATTAGCGCAAATGAAAACCACATTTTTTTTAAGATCAGCCGTTGAGTGGCAAATCGTCGTCGTACGGGTATGGAAATGGAAAGAAAATCGGTGTTTCATCCGAATTAGAAGTGAAGTCCTGTATATTCATAATTTTTCTCCCTTCCTCAGAATATGTTCCTACGTCGCCCCTTGAGCTCAACGGACACGCCGGATAATTCGTATAAAGTATGAGTGAGTTACGAACTTCCTTAAACGGAATTCTCGAGTATTTTCGAAATATATATCTGTCTTATAAAACTTCTATTCCGGTATATAAAACAACTATATCCGTGCCATAATTAAAGCGGATCGGCTACTAATTTTTCTTTCACGTTTGCCATCTAGTTATATAATTATCATATTTTTCTCTTCTTTCCAATTCAATTTCTTTTACGCCATATTGTCTACACATAAGTCCTATATACATATATACATATAACTAGGTATAACTGGCTACTATTTCCTCCTTCTTTATTTAGTTACTTTATGCTAAGTTTATACTTATCCGGATAACCATGAAGTCCAAACCATTAAATTTTGAATTATTAAATAATAATTAGTAGATAATAATGGAACATTAAACCTTTCGTGTTTGTCCTGAGTAGAGCCTGAGGAAGTCCGATGATCAAATAGAGATGCGCTCGATGACGGTTATGCTGTCGATTAAAAGGGGTCAAAGTCATCTGAGTTCCCCAAGAGCGACGGAATATAGCCTGACTATTTGTCGGTAGTCGGTTAAACAGTTAGTTAAAATTCACATTATTTTCTTTTTGATTTCTTTTGTAGAGTTCCTTTTGAACATTAAATCAAGTGTACCTAAAACATCTTTGCGAATGTGTTCGTATAGCAGATAGGAGAGTAGGAAAGATCCCACGACATTCCGGCGAGCTAGTGAGAGCATAGCTAGAGGTACACGTTCCGAAATCCTGCTATACTATTGGTGTCTGACCGTCAAAAAAAAGTATGTACAACCTCCATCCGTACATACAATCTCACACCTCTACGAATATGAGTTTCTGGCACATTACGTAGATTGGCGCCCAACGTGGGGCCCGAGTACGAGTTACTACTGGTTAAAACCCCCAAAAACTTTGCTCGTTGCAATTTTAAATTCCACATTAAAATTAATACTTCCCGTCCAACTACTGTAACGGAGGATATTGATGGAATTTTGGGTTTAAGATTCTGAGTTTCGGAATACCTAACCAAATAGAATCCGCCAGGTAGCAAGGGATGGAAACTGATATTTTTTTTGTTACCAGAATTAATTTGCGAATATACGACAGCTATTCACAAAGGCGGATAGGTCGGCCAAATTATAATAGGATAACCCCAAAAGAGTTTATGAAGGAAGAGTTTCGATGGCTTTCGGAAGTCTATTTTTCTAGATATAGATTTGGAAATTAGCCATTGCCAAGGTTACTGACCACATAAACATACCATAGACCAATTTAGATTTCATTGAGGTTATATTCCGGCGACAAGAGAAAGCGTATATCGGACGGAGTCAAGCTCGAAAAGGACAAATATTGGGTATTTAGGAAAATGTTGTAGAATTTATTGAAGCTTTGGTCCTATAATTAGGGATTTCCACATTTAGTGATCAGAACTCGTATTACTGGGTTACCTTAACATGTCACCAGTACAACGTACCCCAGGGGGCAAGGCGTCGGGTGACGTGGACGCCCAGATCTGTGGTATATGTCAAGAAGCCATAAGAAGAAGTCAACTAATATGTACTGCGTCTTGTGGGCACCGGTATCATGATACTTGCATGAAAGAATTCGTGAAAAATAACAGAAATTGCCCCGTATGTAGGGCGGAGTTGAATCCGGAGGAACTTTCGTTTGATGAGAATACTCTAGCAGCCGAATTACCACCCGACATGGGTTCGGGTATAGTGCCGTTAGAAGGGGGATCCAACCCGGAGTCAAACGCTTCAGAGAGAGGACATCAAGAGTCAAGAGGGGCTAGGCCTAAACAGGGACGGGGAACTACATCGCGCAGAGGGATGCATACTAGGTTGCAGTCTCAACAATTTCGGGATAATTCTTTGGGCAGTATCAGCCATAGGTCGGGCGAAGGAGATATGCCGGAAAGAACCATTGAGGTTATACAAGCCCTGATAAAAGGTGAGCAGAAAGATATGATGGTGGAGCTAAGTTCATTCGTTAAGAATTTGATCGAAGAAAACCTACGCGGACAATTAGGTAGGATGACTATCGCTTCAGATAGCACGCCTGTGCAAGCGACAAGGCAAAATCACGAGCCTAATATAACAGGAAACTCGTTGTCTTCAGAAAATGGAAGGGAAAGGGGATTACCACATCCAAATGTCTCTAACAGGGCAATAGCTCCTGGGAAGGCCGCTAATATCTTAGCCAGTTGGCGACTAAAGTTTGACGGATCCAAAGACGCTATGCACGTCGACGAATTCCTGTACAGGGTTCGTTCACTTACATCCTCCACTTTAAATAACGATTACGAATTACTCTGTGACAATATGCATCTGCTTTTCTCGCTTTGGAACTTCCATAGAAAGAACCCACAGTTCTCTTGGCAAACTTTTTCTGCCTCGTTTAGACAACGATTCGATGATGCTAAAGATGATTTCGACTTGTGGGAGTTGATTAGAAAACGCCGTCAGAGAGAGGGTGAATCGTTTGACGATTACCAGACGGCCGTCGAAGAATTAGTGTCCAGGCTCTCACACGAGGTTAGCGAAAATAAGTTAGTAGACATTTTAAAACGTAACGCAAAAACGGCCCTCAGATATGAACTCTTGCATCTCAAAATCAGTTATCGAACTGGCCTGAGAGAAGAAGTTCGCAAGCATGAAAACTTCTGTAAAGACAACCATAACCCTTTTCCACGAGGTAAATTCAGCAAACCGAATGTAGCAGAAATACTTACGGACAATGAAGATATGGAGGAAGAAGACGTTTCGCAGATTTATCGTAAGAAACTGGTATGCTGGAACTGCGACCAGGAAGGGCATCGTTTTGATGATTGTTTAGGAGAAAGGCGAATTTTCTGCTATGGGTGTGGTGCTAAGGATATTTATAAACCTCGATGCCTCAAATGTAACCCAGCGAAAAACTTGAAACGGGATGTACCGACCGGAGCCCAGTCAGTACATCCGACCAAGAACAGCAACTAAACGAAAGTAAACCAACTACATTAAGAGGGCTTTCCAAAGGGGTCAAAGTCATCTGAGTTCCCCAAGAGCGACGGAATATAGCCTGACTATTTGTCGGTAGTCGGTTAAACAGTTAGTTAAAATTCACATTATTTTCTTTTTGATTTCTTTTGTAGAGTTCTTTTTGAACATTAAATCAAGCGTACCTAAAACATCTTTGCGAATGTGTTCGTATAGCAGACAGGAGAGTAGGAAAGATCCCACGACATTCCGGCCAGCTAGTTAGAGCATAGCTAGAGGTACACGTTCCGAAATCCTGCTATACTATTGGTGTCTGACCGTCAAAAAAAAAGTATGTACATCCTCCATCCGTACATACAATCTCACACCTCTACGAATATGAATTTCGGGTACATTACACTTGCCACATTTTCTCAGCTACAATCATTTCTCAACGACCGTCTCGTCAGCATCGATGTGTTCGAAAATCGTGGCCACTCCACGACGCGGACACCTGTGCCGCAGCCTGTCAATCAAAGGCACCCGAAGAAGTCAGTTGGCAACGTAACATACAAGGGCAACAGTTTCCACGCCTTGCTTTGCAAGGAAAGCCATCGTCGATCATGCAAAGGCATGATGCCTCAACTGTCTGAGCCGTTCCCATGCACTTTCAAAATGTACCAGTAAAAGGAACTGCACGCAGTGTGGTCAAAGACACCATACACTGCTGCACTTCCCAACTCCTGCTCAGGTGGCAACACAGTCTCACGCAGCCTCCCATAGCGCTCGTTCCGGTAACTCCTGGCAGTATACAACGAGCGACTCATCTGGCAGGGCTACACCTACGCAACTCTACGCTAGGACCCCACTTCCTACTCAGAGCACTGCACAGCCTCTCCCAGTTGTTCCCAACACTAGTTCCGGTGGTCATCCACAGTCTGCAGCGACCGACTCGTCTGTGAGAACACACTCTGCGCAACTAGTCTCCGCTACGGCAACGCATCACGGACCCAGCACTGTCCTTCTGGCCACTGCCCTGGTCACAATCCACAACCCCCACACTGGCCAATCAGCTGTGGTACGCGCATTAGTGGATTCAGGCTCGGAAGGAACCCTCATTACAGAGCACACAGTGCAGGCTCTCAACCTCAAGCGGCATCCAATTTCGGCAGAAATTGCTGGAGTTGGGACCACCTCCAAGAACAGGTGCACCTACACTACAGAATTGTCATTAAGTTCTTGTACTTCGCAGTTTTGTACTACCATTGATACTGCGTTTATACTTAAAACGCTTACATCGCAATTACCTTCAAAATCCATCAAATTGCAGCAATATCCTCATTTGAACGGAATAGAACTCGCCGATCCCAGGTTCTACAAATCACAACGGATTGATCTTCTGCTGGGAGCGGACGTAATCCCACAGATCCTGCGAGGAGCATTTTAAACGAACTCACATCCGTCAACGAAACGGCAAGTATTTGGTACGGTTACCACTTAAGCGTTTGTTTGACCCTTCGCAGGTGCTAGGCAAATCACGTCAAATCGCGATTAATCGATTCCAAATGCTTCAACGAAGATTCCAAAGGCAGCCGGAGCTGCAAGCCAAATATTCGGAGGTCATGAATGAGTATTTTCAACTAGGCCAGGTGACCAAAGTAACAACCAAGGAGCAGCAGCATTGCATCATTAGCAAGGAGAATGGAATCGAGTCCACATGCTGCACCTTGCCTCATCACGCAGTATTCAAAGAGGAAAGTGTCACTACTAAGGTTAGAGTAGTATATGACGCCTCCTGTAAAACGTCAAACGAAAAATCGCTCAATGACGTCCAATGCACCGGACCAGCGCTCCAAAACGATCTAGCCGGCGTGGTCCTGAATTGGCGTTTCCATCGTTTTGTTTTTGCTGCCGACATTCAGAAGATGTATAGATGCATTGACATGAATGCAGAGGATTCGCAATATCAACGCATCTTTTGGCATGACGAACACAACCAAGTAGCTGAGTATTATCTCAACACAGTTACGTTTGGAACCGCTTCAGCTATTCGCGTCATACATCAACTGGCGCAGGATGAACGCGACCGATACCCACTCGCGGAAAGGGGCCTTCGACACGAAATATACGTTGATGACGTACAAAGCGGAGCTTCCACTCGCGAAGGAGCATTAGAAATTCAAAATCAATTGATCGGAGCCTTACGATCAGCAGGAATGGAACTTCGAAAGTGGTCTGCGAATGACGCTTCTCTGCTACAAGACATACCTCCAGAGCATTTATCTCATAAGACATTATTAGAGTTTGAGTACCAAGATCCCGTTAAAACCTTAGGCCTCTATTGGCATCCACATCAAGACTATTTTGGGTTCAAGATAAATTTTGAAATCAGTCACGCACATACTAAACGTTCTTTACTTTCCACAGTCGCCCGACTGTACGACCCATTAGGTTTCATCACGCCCTGTGTCATGACCGCGAAGGCGATACTCAAGGACTCATGGATGGCCCGCATCAAACGCAACGATGGCAGCCTAGCACAACTGGACTGGGATGAACCGCTGCCAACCGAACTGCTTGATAGATGGCAGGGATTCATACAGAACTTGCCATATGTCGAGCAAATTCAAGTACCACGATATCTGCGCTTCAACATCCACGAGCTTGCGTCATTACAGCTACATGTTTTCTGCGATGGATCATCACTGGCGTATGCAGCATGTGCATATATTCGTGCAGAGCTACCAAACGGAATGATTCAAACTCATTTGCTAGCTGCACGCAGTCGAGTCACACCCACGAAACCGATCACAATTCCACGAGTCGAACTTTCGGGTGCGCTGCTGGCAGTTAAACTGGCAAAATGGATCCGGGACCAACTTCGCACTGCAGGACCACCTATGTCAACCTTCTATTGGTCAGATGCTACTATCGTTTTGTTTTGGATAAATGGAGATCCCCACCGATGGCAAACCTTGGTCAAATCGCGTTGGACAGATTTTGGAGCATAGTACATCAACTGAGTGGAGACATGTACCTACTGCGGTAAACCCAACGGACTGCGCAACTCGTGGCTTAACACCACAAGAGTTAGCAGTACATCCATTATGGTGGTCTGGACCATCATGGCTACAGCAGCCGGAAAGCCAATGGCCGGCAAACGGAGTTCCCAGTCAGGACATCGACATAATCGAGGAGAAACCATCAGTTTTGTTCCAAAATGCTGTGCAAGTCTCGGAGGCTCCAGAAGCCTTCATCCAAAACTCGTCCTCATACGACAGGTTTATATCAGTCATGGCATATGTTCTACGGTTTATACCGTAGCCATTCAAGCCAAAGGGGACAAGCTGTCTGGACCGATGAGTGTGCAGGAGCTCGACAACGCTTTAATTCATCTCGTTCGCAGCATTCAACAGGAGGTCTACGCGACAGAAATATTGAGGTTGAAGGGAAACAAGGCACTATCGGGCACACACAAGCTGTGTCAATTATCCCCATTTCTAGATGACCAACAAATTCTACGAGTCAGAGGTCGACTGCGAAATGCAATGAACCTTCCAATAAGCCAGCGACAACCAATGATCATTCCCAATCATCATCATTTTACCGATCTCGTCGTGCGTAATGCCCACCGTCTCGCTCTCCACGGCGGCACCGAATTAACGCTGGCCACTATTCGACACAAATTCTGGATAGACAACGGAAAACAAACTGTCAAACGCATTCTTCGACAATGCGTCCGATGTTTTCGTCACCGACCGAAACCAGCAGCACAATTGATGGCCGATCTTCCCCTACATAGAGTCAATCCGCCAACTCGTGCATTCATCGCCACCGGAGTGGACTATACAGGCGCGTTCGAAATTCAAGCATCCAGATTCCGTGGACACACAAACTACAAGGCGTATATCGCAGTTTTCATCTGTTTGGCTACAAAGGCAATTCATCTTGAAGCGGTCACGGGCTTAACCACAGAACACTTTCTCATGGCCCTACAACGTTTCATCGCGCGTCGGGGCTACTGTCAACACATGTATAGCGACTGCGGCACGAACTTCATTGGTGCCGACCGGGCTCTTCAAACATGGCAAATACATTTGAAACGAGAGCTACCCACAACTGTAATACCTGCTTTAGCGGCCCGAAACGTCCAACGGCATTTTAATCCACCGCATAGTCCTAATTTCGGAGGCCTTTGGGAGGCAAATGTAACGTCTATCAAAACACATCTCTATCGAGCCTTTTCAGGATATAAAATGACCTACGAACAACTTGCTACCGTGCTAACACAAATTAAAGCCTGTTTAAATTCCAGGCCATTATGTCGACTAAGCGCGGAGCCGGAGGACCTAGTTGTCCTCACCCCGGCACATTTTCTTATTGTGTAGTGGCCAGTGAAGCAAACCCAGATTAAATTCCCTAATAATTTCCCAGATATAAAGCAGATTCAAATCACGCGCCAACTTGATTAGTTCGAACACCAAGGCTTTAAAAACAGCTACTTCGAATATGGAGCTTTAATTGCTCGAATGTTTTTTTTCGTCTCTCGAGACCGAATTCCATGGAAGGGTCCCGTTAAAGCTCGTCTATGCCGCTTAAGCCGACAGCGACGGTGAACACGCGGATCAATTCCATTTTTCTCCCAAAACACTTCGGTTGTGCCTGTGCCAATAGTGACAAACTCTAGTGGAAGTTCACGTGTCCCTGTATTACATAATACATACCAAATTACATAACTGCAAGTCGGCGGAGAATCGACTAAAAAGCAAGATCAAGCAATATTGTGTGGTGAACGTGCAAAGTGCTACGTAGAGCAAAAGAAGGTGATTATAGAGGAAAGCAGGTTTGGTACATTCACTGAATTCCGAATCTATTACAGAATCTCTTGGTCACTGGAGGTCTGCCGTGCTTTGGCGCTCTCACGCCTAACCCCCCCCCACGCAACCTCCAGTGTCTTATTTTTGGCCGCTTCGAATTACCAGCGTTTCCGTTGTACGGACGATCTGTATCGACTTTTGAATGCCCTCTAAGCGTATCTTGCGAGATGCAACTCAACATCCTTGATGCGGAATCGACAACGCCTAGGAATTAAAGTGGAAATTTATGTCAGCTAAAATTGTGCAGAAGATGTGAATACAAGATCAGGAATCGGAATCTAGGGTGACCTGTGTCGTGGACAACATGTGATCATCGATTCGTGAGTACGAACATACCCGCGAAATAGCAGGGCATAGCAGCGGTGCAGCGTAATGAAAGGGAGAGCGTGATAGCTCACACGCCAAGAGCGAAGAGAATTCGGACATATGCGTGCGTATGCACACACATATAAACGTGCATTAATTTGATCATCGACATTCTCTTTGCTTTGTCTTGTTCTTTTCTTTTGCTTGCATTCTTGTGTTTGCACTTCAATTAAATTTGACTTTAACTGTAAAATCATATAAACATAAACAGTATATTAAGGAATATCTTTCCTATAGAATTAATTTCTTTATCATATGTCTTAAGTCCTTTCCTAATCAACTCAATGTTAAGCCTTGATTCACTCGGGCAATGTCGGCCAAAATATCATTCTTTAATTCTTTACTATTTTTATATAATTAATATTGTTCCACAGCTACCGAAGCAGTTCATTGGGCCCAACGAACTCGTCAAGGAAAGTGTTTGAATTTGGTAATGATCATTAGTTTCGTATTGAATGGAAATGTTGACCTTCGTGAGTAAAAAGGCTCAGTTTTGCTATGAATTGTATTTTATATTCTTAAGTTAATGAACCTTTTGTTATATGTGAATCTTTTGAATCTTGATTAATAGAACTATTTTGAATTGACATGAATTTGGAATAAATAACAACCATTCTGTCTAAGAACATAATGCCAATGATGCATCGAGTGTAATAATGCAGCGGTAGTTACGTTAGGGGCCATGCCAACATCGTTCCACGCATTGCCGAAGATAGGGAGGGTATAGAGGAACTAGTGATCTCCTACACCTAGGATCACTAAATTGAATACGCGACTACCGGATTCCTTCTTGCCATCTATGCCGACCGGGGATTGATTACCTTTGTTTTTTTTTGTTTTGATCTAAGTAGAATCTGTGTTAGTGCACTTAAATTTTTATAATATGGCGAGAACAAGGAAGTATAGGGATAGGAAAGACCCCGACCCCATCCGGCGAGCTGAGCCCAGAGCGCAGTATAGTGCACTAACCCCGATTCCCTTTCCTGCTGAGGCTGCATTGCCAACAAGATTTAACCAGCCCGTAGTCGTAACATTATAAAATGGCGCCCAACGTGGGGCCCGAAGACGAAACGACGTGTTATAATCGGAAAAGTGTAGAAAAGATAAGATTATTTCCAGATGAGGATAATTCCGAACGGTTGGAGTAACCTTCGTGCTTCACGGTTAAGCTCTGTTAATACATCCATTAGCCTGTTAATTAGAAAATTCGGTATATCGTGTAGACGTGTAGTCAGCTTTTGGAATGGAGATTTCAATTCGACTGAGTAGGGATTGGTCTACCAAGAAATGACGGCGTGAACTGTATAGATGTCTGAAGAAAATATTTTAGTAGAATAAAGATGTTAGTGCCGTGTATCTGAGCTGTGGAATTTGCGATTGCAATTCAGGATTTTGTATTGATCGACCCAACCAGACGCACGACCACTTTCAACTTTATAGGAACCTGACCTGTTCGGTACTTGGAATGGCGGGTCTAAGAGAAACTTTGAGTTCCCGACGAGTATCAGACATAGTCTAATAAGAACCTTTAATATCCATTTAATTCAATAATCATAGAGGCAGAAGAGAGGAGTTACACATCGATGTAGAATTGGAATTTGTGGAAAAGACAGAAAATATTTTGCTGATTGTGAAAAAAAAAAAATTAAGAGAAAATATGGCCAGTAAAGATAATAGCTTTGAAACTGCATTAAATCAGCATGGCTATTGTCGCATTTGCCACGATAAACTTGAGAAAGATCATTTGTTTGCCACGACACCGTGTCAACATCAATTTCATCATTCCTGTTTGACCGATTGGCTTAAGGGTTCACCGAGTTGTCCAACCTGTCGCGGACTATGCACTACAGAATTGTTAGTTCGGGGAAATGTTGATTTGGCGACGGAATTAAATAACGCGGACCTTGCAGAGGTAGGAGATTCGAACACCTTGAGGAGCCTGAACCAATAATATCAGCGATCATGCATAATAAGATGTCCTGCTGGAATTGTGATAAGATAGGGCATAGATGGGATGATTGTGTGAAACCTAGAAGCATATTTTGTTACGGTTGTGGAACCAAGAATGTTTACAAGCCACGTTGCTCTAAGTGCCATCCTTCGGAAAACCGGCTGCGGGATGTGTCAACGAACCCCCTGTAGGCACATCCGTACCAAAACATAGCGAAAGCATCAGTCAGACTATAGATGAGGGTTTAGCTAAAACCGCTATGGACTCAGGATTTTTATCGGATAAACGACCAACTAGATATTTACCCTTACATGTAAGACTGTCAAATTACAAGAAAGCTAGAAATAGAATATTTGGCGATCTTTGTACCATATCAACTACGACAAAATCTAAAAGATCTACCCTTCGATTACGCAAATTTTGGAAAACAGTTGTTAGCACTCGACAATGCTTAATTGCTTCCATATTCGGTACGGGCGATAACCGTCTGTACACACCCATCACGATTGAAGACAAGGTTTACAACGCCTTGTTAGATTCTGGAGCGTCGGTTAGTTGCGTTGGCAACAATGCCGCCCGTGCTCTCCTTAACCATCCGAAATCACGTAAGTGTTCGGGAAGGGTTAAAACAGCCAGCGGAACCAAATGCTCGGTTGAGGGCATTTTCACAGCGACTATTACATATCGTAGTCTCACGGAAAGTATAGATTTTTTCATCACACCAAACTTAACCCAAGAGGTTTACTTAGGAATTGACTTTTTTAGGAAATTTAAACTTGCTGATCGACTCATGAGCGAAAGTGTCTCTGAGTTAGATATAGGTCACACGGAGGATGAGGAAAGCTCACCCAAGTTACACAAACTTTCTAGTAAAGAGCATGAGAGACTGCAAGGTGTCGTCGAAATTTTTCCTTCGTACGAACGAGACGGCTTGTGCAGAACCAGCATTATTTCGCACTCGATCGACGTAGGTGATGCTAAGGCGATTAAACAAAGACACTGGCCAATCTCCCGTGCGAGCGAAAAACTTATGTTTGCTGAGGTAGATAACATGTTAGCTCTCGATATCATAGAACCTTCTTGCAGTCCTTGGAGTAGTAATTGTGTTCTTGTTCAAAAAGGTGATAAGGTTCGGTTGTGTTTAGACTCTCGCGAGATCAATAAATACACGAGGAAGGATGCTTACCCCTTACCACATATTGACGGGATCTTAAGCCGCTTACCTCCAGCGCGGTATATAACTGGTCTTGATATGAAACATGCTTTCTGACAAATACCATTGGACGAGCCATCACGACCGTATACTGCGTTTACCGTTCCGAATCGTCCACTGTACCAATATAAGGTCATGCCATTTGGTCTGACCAATGCACCTCAGACCTTATGCCGCTTAATGGACCATGTCATACCCCCACATTTACGGAATCGAGTTTTTGTATATCTCGATGACTTGCTTGTTCTATCGGATGACTTTGATTCGCACTTGATTCTTTTGCAAGAAATCGCACTATGCTTAAGAAAAGCGAATATCACTATCAACGTTCGAAAATCTAAGTTCTGCATGAGAGAGATTAAATATCTCGGTTTCATAATTTCGGATGGTCAGATCAAGACTGATTCATTTAAGATTCAGGCAATCAACGACTTCCCAATTCCAACAACGGTAAAGTAGTTACGACGGTTTCTCGGTTTATCCGGATGGTATCGACGTTTCGTCGAGAATTATGCCTCCGTGAGCTATCCATTGACCGAGATGCTTAAGAAACAGAATACTTCCTTAATATGGAATGAAACCGCAACCAATGCTTTTGAAGAATTGAAACGAAGATTAACATCAGCTCCAATCCTCAGAACTCCTGATTTTTCTAAGAAATTCATCTTATTGTGTGATGCTAGTTCTTTTGGTCTCGGGTGCGTCCTAGCTCAAGAGAATGAATGCGCGATTGGCTATACAGTTACAGGGATTTGATTTTCGCATTGAACACCGGAAGGGTTCACAAAATGTTATTGCTGACACTCTGTCAAGGCAAAATGAATCGTCAGTAGATGCGTTTATAGATCTAGGGCCGATCATCGATTTAGAGTCCGAGCATTTCACTTCGTTGGAATATCTTGATTTACAACCACCGGATATTCTCCTTACTTCCTTACGTTTGGGCAAAACATGATTTTGGATGGCAAGGATTACGAATTGCTCAGGAAACTTAACTTGCTATCAGATGATTCTAGAGTTAATTACCCCGATGCTCTGCAGTTGGCAAGGTATGCAGCAAAGGTCAACAATGCAAAGGCTCATGCAACCAACGCGAGGGTATACAATTTGAGGAGTTGAAACATACAATTTAACGTCGGAGATCAGGTTTACGTTCGCAATTTCTCCCAAAGCAACGCGTCTAAACAATTCAGCCATAAATTAGCGCAGGTGTTTGTGACAGCAACAGTAACGAAAAAGCTAAGTCCTGTTTATTACGAATTATCGAACGAGAAAGGAAAGAAAATGGAAGTATACCACGTAAAGGATATTCAAACCCGACGGTTTGAACAAGGACGACGGTTTGTGTAAGGATTAGTAATTGAATAAGAGGAAGAGAATTAGTGGTGGATATAATATGGTAGAGGGAATTATAATCCGAGCATAAGACCCTAAACGGTTCATGCAAGTAAAAAGTTTTTCTGTACTGATTCTATACGGTCCTGGTGTACTTTGTACTGAGGGCACCATACACAGGAGCCGTATTCTAAGATCGGACGAACAAGCGAGGTATAGAGAGTCTTTGTTATATACGGGTCGTCAAATTCCTTTGACCACCTCTTTATAAACCCAAGCTCGCCCATGGCCTTATTTACCATGGTAGAAATGTGTTCGGAAAACTTTAACTTGGGGTCCAACATAACACCCAGATCATCCACCAGGGTAATTCTCTCAAGAGAACCACCAAATAGGGTATAGGGAGCCAACAAAGGGCTAGAACGATGAAATGTCATAACTTTGCATTTCGAGGCATTAAGGTGTAACAAGTTTGCACAACACCATGACTGAAAGTTATTGAGATCGGATTGCAAGCGAGAATGAAATGAGATGTCCTTGTACTGGACACAGAGTTTAACATCATCCGCATACATAAGTACTCGAGAGTATGTTAATACTGAAGGCAAGTCATTAATAAAGAGTGTGAAGAGTAAGGGGCCTAGATGGCTGCCCTGTGGTACTCCCGAAGAAACCTTTACTGGTAAAGAGAGGGAGTTTTTGAAGAGGACTCTTTCAGACCTGGAACAAAGATAGCTAGAAATCCATCTCAGGAGGTTGGGCGGAAACCCTAAAAGGTCAAGTTTTTGCGCTAAAAGGGAATGGTTTACAGAGTCGAATGCTTTACTAAAGTCGGTGTAAATAACATCCGTTTGTAAGTTACCTTGAAAGCCTTTAATAATGAAAGAGGTAAACTCTAACAAGTTCGTGGTGGTAGATCGCCGCCTTATAAATCCATGCTGAGTTGGAGATATAAGTGACTTGCAGAGATGTTGCAAGTGCGGAGTTAAAACCTTCTCAAACATTTTAGGAATAGCGGATAACTTTGCTATACCTCTATAATTTTTTGCATCAGACTTGATACCTTTTTTATGGAGAGGGGGGAAGCAAGAAGAGTCAATGGACAGGGTGAATAGTTTAAGCAAAGGTCCACACAGAGCCTCGGCGCAGTACCTGAGTACACAACCTGGAACCCCGTCTGGACCCGGTGAAAACACCGGCTTAACTAGTCGAAGATCATGAAGTAGGGAACATTCATTTAACAAGGGACTGAAAATGCCGTTCGACCTCGGTAAACCGTATGGGTACGGATGACCTGAGTAGCTTTCCTCAGAATAGGCGGTTTGGAAAAATTGGGCAAAAAGATCGGCAATTGCCTGATCATTATTTGCCGACGTATTACAAAATGATAGCGAGGATGGGTGTGCGGACGTTCTACGCTTACTGTTTACGAAGCAGTAAAACTGTTTAGGGTCCTGAGAAAAACGTATCCTGCATCGAGATAGGTAGTTCTTATAGCATTGAGCATTAAGAACTGAAAAGTTTGTCCGAGCTATTAAATAGCGAGAGTGAGAAGTAGGAGAACCCACTTCTTGAAATTTTTTATGAACTCTTGATTTTAAGTTTTTTAGACTGGATAACTCTTTGGTAAACCAAGGGGGTTTTCTAGTCGGACAAGAAAGCGGGACGCAAGAATCGAAAAATGTGCAGAGAGCATTGTAAAAAATGTTTGTGCCTTTTATGACATCAATGCACAAGTACAAAGCGGACCAATCAAAATCCCTAATGAGGTTATTAAGCTTCGCAAACTCGGCTTTACGAAAGCAGCGGACACGTTCGGGCTGCCTACTCGACCGATCCAATACAGTTGGTCCTATATCTAGCGACACCTCGAAAGTAGGGTGGTAGGCGTCTTCAGGTATAGTGAGCGGAAGGGCTCGGGTTAACAACACTATGGTCGGATCCGATACAAAGCACAGATCAAGCAATCGACCCAAGGAATTTTTCACATGGTTGACTTGAGACAGGGACAGGTCAAGCAAGCCGTCAGCAAAGTCATGTCGTAACATGGGCACTAGGATACTAGACTCGTATACCGAAGATCAAACAGTTCCTGGCAAGTTGAAGTCACCAAGAACTATCATACGATCGTTATCAGATAGCGAGGAAGAAACAGCGGTTAAAGCGGACAAGTGCTGCTCATATATTGAAATATCCGAAGAAGGTGGGATATACGAGCAAGTAATAAATATAGCGAAAGTGGGAAGAATCAGTTTTACACACAGGAATTCCAGTTCCTGTTGAACTAGGACTGTGAATTGTTCCGACGTGAAGTAAGAGTCCACTGCAATTAGATCCCCCCCTGCACGTCGAGACGAACGGTCCTTTCTAAAAGTTGTGTACCGACCTGCCAAAACCTCGGAACTAAGAATGTCCGGCTTTAACCAGCTTTCAGTAAACACAATAACGTGGGAAGCAAATGCAATCCCGGAAAAGAATGCTGAGCTTACTACGCAAGCCTCTTACATTCTGATAGGTTACTAAAAGAGAAGTTAGTTTTTTGGAAAGGTGAAAGCAAGACGGGAAGTTGAGGAAGAGGAAGTTGAGGTTGAGGGTGGCACACTGGAAAGATTTGGAAGGGATATGGGGGGCCTATTCTTCTTCTTAGCCTTAAGCTCCTTCACCACCAAATGCTCCGGCCAAAATTTGGCGGAGCAAATGGTGTCAAATTGAGTTGGGGAGATGCTTATCTTAAACGAGGCTATCTCCCTGGCATAAGAGAAGTTTAATTTCTCCACCTTTAAGCCCACGGCTTTTATTTTGCTTTGAATGAAAGCAATTACATCATTAGATGCGAGGTCAGGGGCCAGCCGTGAGAGAAAAACTTGTCGTGAACGACAAGTGAACACGCGGATCAATTCCATTTTTCTCCCAAAACACTTCGGTTGTGCCTGTGCCAATAGTGACAAACTCTAGTGGAAGTTCACGTGTCCCTGTATTACATAATACGTCCCAAATTACATAACTGCAAGTCGGCGGAGAATCGACTAAAAAGCAAGATCAAGCAATATTGTGTGGTGAACGTGCAAAGTGCTACGTAGAGCAAAAGAAGGTGATTATAGAGGAAAGCAGGTTTGGTACATTCACTGAATTCCGAATCTATTACAGAATCTCTTGGTCACTGGAGGTCTGCCGTGCTTTGGCGCTCTCACGCCTAACCCCCCCCACGCAACCTCCAGTGTCTTATTTTTGGCCGCTTCGAATTACCAGCGTTTCCGTTGTACGGACGATCTGTATCGACTTTTGAATGCCCTCTAAGCGTATCTTGCGAGATGCAACTCAACATCCTTGATGCGGAATCGACAACGCCTAGGAATTAAAGTGGAAATTTATGTCAGCTAAAATTGTGCAGAAGATGTGAATACAAGATCAGGAATCGGAATCTAGGGTGACCTGTGTCGTGGACAACATGTGATCATCGATTCGTGAGTACGAACATACCCGCGAAATAGCAGGGCATAGCAGCGGTGCAGCGTAATGAAAGGGAGAGCGTGATAGCTCACACGCCAAGAGCGAGCTTTCGTTCGAAGAGAATTCGGACATATGCGTGCGTATGCACACACATATAAACGTGCATTAATTTGATCATCGACATTCTCTTTGCTTTGTCTTGTTCTTTTCTTTTGCTTGCATTCTTGTGTTTGCACTTCAATTAAATTTGACTTTAACTGTAAAATCATATAAACATAAACAGTATATTAAGGAATATCTTTCCTATAGAATTAATTTCTTTATCATATGTCTTAAGTCCTTTCCTAATCAACTCAATGTTAAGCCTTGATTCACTCGGGCAATGTCGGCCAAAATATCATTCTTTAATTCTTTACTATTTTTATATAATTAATATTGTTCCACAGCTACCGAAGCAGTTCATTGGGCCCAACGAACTCGTCAAGGAAAGTGTTTGAATTTGGTAATGATCATTAGTTTCGTATTGAATGGAAATGTTGACCTTCGTGAGTAAAAAGGCTCAGTTTTGCTATGAATTGTATTTTATATTCTTAAGTTAATGAACCTTTTGTTATATATGAATCTTTTGAATCTTGATTAATAGAACTATTTTGAATTGACATGAATTTGGAATAAATAACAACCATTCTGTCTAAGAACATAATGCCAATGATGCATCGAGTGTAATAATGCAGCGGTAGTTACGTTAGGGCCATGCCAACATCGTTCCACGCATTGCCGAAGATAGGGAGGGTATAGAGGAACTAGTGATCTCCTACACCTAGGATCACTAAATTGAATACGCGACTACCGGATTCCTTCTTGCCATCTATGCCGACCGGGGATTGATTACATTTGTTTTTTTTTGTTTTGATCAAAGTAGATTCTGTGTAAGTGCACTTAAATTTTTATAATATGGCGAGAACAAGGAAGTATAGGGATAGGAAAGACCCCGACCCCATCCGGCGAGCTGAGCCCAGAGCGCAGTATAGTGCACTAACCCCGATTCCCTTTCCTGCTGAGGCTGCATTGCCAACAAGATTTATCCAGCGACAAGGGATGTTCCACTCACAGTCCAATTTCTGGAAGGACAGAAAATGATCCGGCAATTTTGGAAGCGTTGGAGTTCGGATTGGCTATCACATCTTCAAGCCCGTCCAAAGTGGCGACATGAAACCGACAATCTACAAGTCAGCGATCTAGTAATTGTCAAGGATGACCGACTGCCACCCAACGAGTGGAAACTGGGAAGGATAATAGAAGTTCACCCTGGAGCTGACAGTTTAGTCAGAGTCGCAACTGTTAAAACAGCATCAGGCGTATACAAACGATCGGTCTCTAAACTATGTCGGCTACCGTTGCCACAGACCTCAGAATAATCATACCACCGTTGCTAGCTCCATTCGACCATACATGTACCATAACGAACACTTTATTTATTCACAGAGCATTCACATGTGACATCCTTTGGTTTCTAATACTGGTCCCAGTATTGGGGGCGGCATGGACGGTTTTCTAAGGGTTAAACTACAAAGAGAGTGAGAGCGCTCTAACTGCGATTGCCCACTCGGAGAACGGCGTCGTTTCATGCTAGGGCGGCGTAACCTCGTCTCCGATCACCATGAAGAGTCTTCGTTTGCGTGTCGACGAAATCACAACGACAATTAGCAGTTGCAGCCGGCCGCGCTTAAACCCGTATAACCCATTACATTGTACTCTATACGCGATTAAGATTAAAGTTTAAGTTGATTAAAGTCCAAATGAATAAATCTCGAATTGTCTATATCGTGTAGTACATAATTAAACGCAAAGATTCCCCAGAGCATTTCTGCTCAACATTGAAATCTCGTATCGAGGATTTCACAACAGGCCCCGTTAGCCGATGCCGCGGCCGGTCGACAACGCAACCCTTTTCGAAGATCAGACTCGACTAACCAAGTTACCGTGAACCTCGTCTACAGGTTCATCAAGGCAAACGAAGGAAAACTGCGAGTTAAGCCGACTTAAAGGCGTTCCACGGAGTGGACCACCCCGAGGAGAACCCAACGACGTTGGAGAGACCTGAATGACCTACCGACTTCGCAAGGGCCACTTGCGGTAGCGCGCTACCGTCACGTCCTCGCTCCGTAAGGGGCGCGACCCACGAAACCGTAAGCTACGTATACATCCCCGTATGGGATTAGATAAGTACTACACCCAATGTAAACATCTTCTTACTCGCACCACTCAAGCAGGATAGGGGGAGGGTATTAATACTTCTAGTTAAGACAGGCAGGTTCTAACCGACAGGCATTTTCTCCCTAGAATCGACTGAAGACATGAAGCGTCTAAAAGACGGAAGGCAAGCTCGGCCCCTTGGGGCAAATGGTGATACGACGGGACACCCTAGCGGAGACCAGCAGCCTGAAGTCCCGGCACCTGCCGACGAACCAACAACACACCGGACTCGCGGCTGGATCGTCGACCCCAATGGGCCATCCGCCTCCCGTCAAGCCCAGCTGAGGCGGGTCGGAGAGGCGACACTTCGACAACAGGACAGGATGCCATGGGGCCAGCGCGCGGCAGCCATCCAAGGGTGGATCGACCAACAAACCCAGGACTCGGGGACCGACGCCGAAGAGGAAGTAGAGCCCGATGGCCGCTTCGCAACCGCAGGTGTCCGCTCGGCGCCCAATCACGACGTCGCCGCCCTGAATCACCGTTGGTTCGGGAGTTATGGGGCTGCCATCGACGACGACAACGCGACAACGGACACCGACGAGCACGAGACGATAATACGCGACGCTCAAAGCCTGTCGTCCACGCTGCAGGACGAAGGGAACAGACACCCACTGGCTCGCGGGAACGAATGGGACTCGCCCCTTTGGGCCGAGTGAAACCTGGCCGGTCAAGGTCGGGCAGCCACCCCTCCAGCAGTACACCAAGAGGACGAATCCGGGGACGGTGCCGGACCACACTACTCCGACGTGTCCCACGCAAGCGATACAGGGGGGGAAGTAGGACCCCAACGCGACGACGGAGGGTCCGATTCCGGGTCCCTCATGGGCCTGGGCTTCGCGCCCCAGGCGAACCAGCAGTGGGCACCAGCCAACCCGTCGGGGTCAGATGACGTCCCGCCTCCCCTCGCCCACGCCGGACTACCCCCACAACGTCCCGATGAGGGAGTCGTTGACTTCGACTCCGAAGAGAGCCTCCCGCTGGAGTATGGCGAGATGGCCGACCTGCTGCAGATCCTCCGACTCCACCCTACGGTAGCCGCGGTGCAGGACGACCCGGAATTGGCAGAGGCTCCCCCCGAATGGCGGACCAACGCACCAGGTCGGCGGTTGCCCCGGGACCTCATATCCAACATCACCGTATACTTACGCGATCGCGCCTACCGACTGGGAGTCCGGCGACTGGAGGTCCATGACGGCACTTGCTTCCGTAAAAAGATTACCCGCAGCCGGGCCGTCACCGTCACTCTTCGGCACCACCGAAGTATGGAGGGGGTGTGAGCGTACGCTCCACATTTTTTCCGCCCATCAGTTCGCCGTCATTTTCCCATTGGAGGGACCCGAGATTACGTTATTAGAATAACGATTTTTGACTTTTCTTTATTGACTTTTCAGTTTTAGGTTAAGGGGGGGAGGGGGAAGGCCACGAAGGCTACCTAACATTAATTTTATATATTATACGGCCCGAGAGGTCTCTAAGCCCCACGTAGCTTATTATCTTCTTTAAACCAAAACCCAACAACAACGACGCAGCAGCAGCCAAAACGAGAGAGGAATACACCGAGGACCGAAAACCAACGGCATCGACGCAGCAACGGGGAGGAATACACCAAGAAACAAAACCCGACAACAACAACGCAGCGGAAGCCAAAGAGAGAGAGAAGTACACCAAGAGCCGAAGCGGTAGCCAACAGCATCAATTCAGCGACGGCCGAAGACGAGAAGCGCCGAAAAGATAAGCCGCCAGCGTCGACGCAGCAACGAAGCGCTGGAACGGTAAGCCCACAGCAGCAACGGCAGAAGAGAGACGCGGAAAACTAAAGCGAAGTAACGACGCGCCAGCAGCGAGACAGAGAGACGAAAGTCACCGGCGCAGCGTAGACGCCGAACGACGGCGTCAGCCCTCTGCCGCCGCGGAAGATGACGACGCTAGCCGCCCACGCTGACGCTGGATCGGAGAGCCAGCAGAACGCCGGCTCTGAGCTGGGAAAACGTGGAAAGGAAAGGTCGTTTGGAAGCAGTCGTAGGAGTCGGACGTGTTCGCGGATAAAATTCGAGTGGCGTAGGAAAAAGTAAGTGACACGGGGAAGATCCGGCATCGACGCGGGCTGCTGAGCGGTGCGATAGGTAGAGAACCCAGAAAGAATAAAGTGAAATGTAATATAACAGAAACATAGCACGACCACCAACAATCTATACACTAGGGAACCTGGAGGCCCGAGGCTTCATCTTCCCTGCCCTTCCTCCCGCCTCTTGCCCGAGTCTGTGTGATTCCATCCAGTAGTTCGTAGCCCGACCGGATCCTGAGGCCGCTGTCCGGCGATTGCCTAGGCGTTCCCGGTGATACCTGTCGGCGTTCCCTCCGCATGATCCCATCCCGTAGTTTGTGACCCCGCAGGGTCCCGAGGCCGCTATCCGACGATCGTCTAAGCGCCCCCGGTGACTTCTGTTGGTGTCTCGCCTGATCCCCGTAGTTCCCTGGGTCCCGAAGGGGCTGTCCGGCGATTGCCTAAACCCTCTCGGCGATACCTGCCCTGAATGATAAAGACTTTCGCAGTAATGTTTAGCCCGATAGTGTCCCGTGAGTGCTATCCGGCGATTGCCTAAGCGCTCTCGGCGATACGCGTCGGTATTCTCGTACTCGTAGTAATTCTTAGTTTGGCTGTGTCCCGTAAGTGCTATCCGGCGATTGCCTAGGCACTCTCGGCGATGCTTGCCGGTATCCCCGACCCTCGTAGTAATTCTTAGTTCGACAGCGTCCCGTAAGTGCTATCCGGCGATTGCCTAGGCATTCTCGGCGATGCCTGTCGATATCCCCGACGCCCGTAGTAATTCTTAGTTCGGCGGTATCCCGTAAGTGCTATCCGGCGATTGCCTAGGCACTCTCGGCGATGCCTGTCGATATCCCTGACCCCCGTAGTAATTCTTAGCTCGACAGTGTCCCGTAAGTGCTATCCGGCGATTGCCTAGGCACTCTCGGTGATGCTCGTCGATATCCCTGACCCTCGTAGTAATTCTTAGGCCGACAGGGTCCCGTAAGTACCGTCCGGCGATAGCCTAGGTACTCTCGGCGATACTTGTCGGTATTTCCGCATAGCAAAGTTCCCCTTTCCTCGTCGTAGTAATTCTTAGGCCGACAGGGTCCCGTAAGTACCGTCCGGCGATAGCCTAGGTACTCTCGGCGATACTTGTCGGTATTCCCGCATAGCAAAGTTCCCCTTTCCGCGTCGTAGTAATTCTGAGGCCGACAGGGTCCCGTAGGTACCGTCCGGCGATAGCCTAGGTACTCTCGGCGATACTTGTCGGTATTTCCGCATAGCAAAGTTCCCCCCTCCGCGTCGTAGTAATTCTTAGGCCGACAGGGTCCCGTAAGTACCGTCCGGCGATAGCCTAGGTACTCTCGGCGATACTTGTCGGTATTCCCGCATAGCATAGTCCCCCTTTCCGCTTCGTAGTAACTCTCAGGCCGGCGGGGTCCCGTAAGTACTGACCGGCGATAGCCGAGGTACTCTCGGCGACACCTGTCGGTGTTATCGCATAGTAAAGACCTCCTTATTGATTCTGAGTTCGGTGGGCCCTGAAGGCGCTCTTCGTCGATAACCGGAGTGTTCTCGGTGAAACCAACTGCCCCGTCCCACGCTACGATCGCTCCCGTCCGCGGGACTGCGGCCCCGTCGGTCCGAAATACGGAGTCCCGGCATATTATAAATATTGCTGTAATTTCGACCCTGGAGTAGACTGAGATATGTACCCCAGCCCAGGATCGCTTCCTTACAGTGGTTTGCAGAGTGGATGCTGCTGCTGCTGCGGTTGGCTATGCAAATTACATCACCTTGTCTTTTGCAGCCACTGTGCCAATGCTGTGGTTTTTTGTGTTCACACTTTATTATACCCGATACTCAAAATGAGTATTGGGGTATATTAGATTTGTGGTAAAAGTGGATGTGTGTAACGTCCAGAAGGAATCGTTTCCGAACCTATAAAGTATATATATTCTTGATCAGCATCAATAGCCGAGTCGATTGAGCCATGTCTGTCTGTCCGTCTGTCCGTCTGTCCGTCCGTCCGTCTGTCCGTCTGTCCGTCCCTATTAGCGCCTAGTGCTCAAAGACTATAAGAGCTAGAGCAACGATGTTTTGGATCCAGACTTCTGTGATATGTCACTGCTACAAAAATATTTCAAAACTTCGCCCCGCCCACTTCCGCCCCCACAAAGGACGAAAATCTGGGGCATCCACAAATCTCAGAGACTATTAACGCTAGAGTAACCAAATTTGGTATCCGCACTCCTGTTAGATCTCACTTTAAAACGTATATCTCAAAATTTCGCCCCACCCCCTTCCGCCCCCACAAAAGACGAAAATCTGTTGCATCCACAATATTGAGGATACGAGAAAACTAAAAACGCAGAATCATAGATAATGATCATATCTATCAGATTGCTGAATCTGGATCAGATCAGATCATTTTTATAGCCAAAAGGAACAAATCAATTTGCACTGGCTACGCAGCCCCCGACGTCACGCTCAGACTGATTTTCTGTCTCTCTCGCACGCACTCTTTGTCGTGTCGTTTAAATTAGCGGCGTCTGCCGGAGTGGCTCGCTCTCCTACTGACTTAGTATCGGGTATAACTGTAGAGTTGCGGTGTCCGCTGCAACTCACAACGTTCCCCCTGGTCCATTTGTTGTCGTCTCGATTAAACCTTAACTGTGCCGCTTCATAGACAACCAGCCAGAGAAAAGAAGAGCAAATCAGGTGTCGTTGCTGGCAGCGGCGGCACTCCACAGCAGCAGCCACAACAGTTGGTTGCGTGCTCACTTACACGAAAGAGCGAGACAGATGGACCGGGGCTATTGTTGGTGTTGCAAAAATTTGCCATAACCTACTTTTTGCTGCCAAGGTTCATTTGTATAGAGGTGAGGTATTCCTGCTACCCCTATTTGACCAATTTACTCCAATTTCTATATCTCCCCCTCTCTCTTTCTGCCTTTTTATGTATGTCATGCACAAACGATACTTGGCATTCAAACTGGCAATGCTTCACCCTATGTAAATACACCTTGATGCAATAAACACACACACGAACACCCGTGCCAGAGGAAACCAGCAATGAAAAACTGATAGAGGCCAACGCAAAGCAAAGCAAAGCAAATGTGCGATAAGAAAACGCTGCGCATTTATACGAATGTTGAGCTTAAAGAAAATTGACGCAATCCGAGTGCGCGAGAGGGAAAGGAGATGCACTCACTCACTTTTGATATTTTTCGTAATTTTATTTCCTTTTTATACCCGATACTCAAAATGAGTATTGGGGTATATTAGATTTGTGGTAAAAGTGGATGTGTGTAACGTCCAGAAGGAATCGTTTCCGATTTCTCTTTGTCGTGTCGTTTAATATTAGCGGCGTCTGCCGGAGGAGAGCCATACTGACTTAGTATCGGGTATAACCGTAGAGTTGCGGTGTCCGCAGCAACTCACAACGTTCCCCCTCGTCTCTTTTATTTTTGTTGTTGTTGTTGTTGCTAACCAGCAATTTCAGTTCTCGTTTTTATCACATTGTTGTCGTAGTCGGCGCGCTGCTGCGTTGCACAAAGCATTATAAAGAAATAATAAAGAAGCCACGCAGTGCTGTGCATAAATTAAATTAACAAAAAACGCTCACGTACGCGGCAACGGTTAAGAATTAAATGCAGAGACGAGACCCCCAAACAAAAAAACAGCAGCAGCTGACGGCGCAGGGTATATTTGTATGAGGGCGAGGCATTGCCCGAGAGCTCTCTCTTTGTTGGCGATCGTGGCCTTCTGAAGCAGAGAGCGAGAGTGAAAGCCTCACCTTTAACGTGTGTGTGCACACTGCGAAAGAGCGGCGTGAGCGCGGGAGAGCTTTTGTTTGCATTCGCTCTCTGCTGTTCTTGCTGGTGTTGCTTTTTCGATGCGTAGCTGCTCACCGGAAGTTGTTTCTGCACAAATTATCTCCTTTTATCATTTATCTTTCCAATGCGATTTTGTTTTTCGAGCGACCTTATCAGCGCCAGCGCATGTCTACGCGAGTGAGATCAGTTACTGTTATTGTGGCTAATGGTGGTTTACCCCCTTTTTCGGGGAACGTGATTCATCAGATAGTTTCCGCAGAAATTTCTGCGCTCCTGTGCCTGGGTTTGGGTTTGGGTTTATTGATTGCAGATTCATTTTAATAAATGCGATTTCCATATAGCCAAAGTTTATAGCGCTATAAAAGCGGCAGAGCGCGCCAGATCACGGCAACGAATGTGCGAAAGGCAAAACAAATTTAAATATTTAATTTTATAAATATGCTTGGCGAGTCGTTGACGCCGCCGCAACAGTGGTACAAAGTGGATGGAAATGGTTATTCATGGGGCGTCGGGGGTCGAGATCATCATAAAAATTCTATGCAGAACTTTAAGCCCCTATACAGCTCCTGATCGCTGGTCCAGACTTCCAGAAAATGCCATTCTCGATGGCTCTTGCATCAGTGTGCCGTTGAGAGCAGGTGGGGATGAGTGTCGGGGGAGGAGGTGCCACGCAAAATGTTGCGCGAAAATCTTTGAAAAGTTTATAAATTGAAACATTTTCTATACAAATTGTTTGGATGTGTGTGTGGGAATGTATTTTTAGTTTAGCGGAAAGTAAAAGACTCGAGAGGGTGTGGGAAGCAGCGAAATGAATTGGTCAAAAGTTTTGCGGAAGAAAAATATGAATGCAAAAACAGAAAGAGAGAGAGAGAGAGTGAAAACATTAACGAAGAAAAAACTGGTGCTAGGAATTGGAACACCGGTAAATGGTCAGTAATTATTGCAGGGAAATAAATAACACAAATTAAATGTAGTAATGAAATTGCACAATCACGGGGGAACAATCGCACAGCACAATGCAATGCCATGCCATGTGAAGCAATAATACTAATAATATGAAAACCCACACCCCACCCTACCACAAGACCTAGGAATAGACCCGTGGGCGTGGGAATCCATCTATTTATAAGGCACCCCATCCACCCACCCACACACACACCAGGTCCCGAAGAAGCATTTTCTCTCCAACAAAAAAAGAAAATGCTGTTGTTACATCGACCCAGCCCAGGGCGGAGGTCCGCTGATTCATCCCGACAAGAAATTGTGCAGCTGGTGATTCCGTCTCCTCCCCGAAAACCCGCTGCCACGCTGCCAGATTGTGTTTGATTGACTGCAAAACTCTAAGAACTGTTGTAATGTACCATTCCCAGAGCCAGTTTTTTTATACCCGATACTCAAAATGAGTATTGGGGTATATTAGATTTGTGGTAAAAGTGGATGTGTGTAACGTCCAGAAGGAATCGTTTCCGACCCCATAAAGTATATATATTCTTGATCAGCATCAATAGCCGAGTCGATTGAGCCATGTCTGTCTGTCCGTCTGTCCGTCCGTCCGTCTGTCCGTCCCCTTCAGCGCCTAGTGCTCAAAGACTATAAGAGCTAGAGCAACGATGTTTTGTATCCAGACTTCTGTGATATGTCACTGCAACAAAAATATTTCAAAACTTCGCCCCGCCCACTTCCGCCCCCACAAAGGACGAAACTCTGTGGCATCCACATTTTTAAAGATACGATAAAACCAAAAACGCAGAATCGTAGAGGATGACTATATGTTTTAGAATGGAAGATCTCAACCAGATCGTATAATTATTATAGCCAGAATCAAGAAAACAATTTCATTCTTTCTCGCTCTGTCTCTCTCTAACACACAGGTTTCATGGTCGGTTTTGCCAATTGCAAAATATGAGTTCAAGGATCTCAGAACCTATAAGAGCCAGAGCAACCAAATTTGGTATCCACACTCTTGTGATATCGGACCTTGACCGTTTCGTGTCCAAATTTCGCCACACCCCCCTCCGCCCCGCAAAGGACGAAAATCTGGGGCATCCACAAATCTCAGAGACTATTAAGGCTAGAGTAACCAAATTTGGTATCCGCACTTCTGTTAGATCTCACTATAAAACGTATATCTCAGAATTTCGCCCCACCGCCTTCCGCCCCCACAAAGGACGAAAATCTGTTGCATCCACAATATTGCACATTCGAGAAAACTAAAAACGTAGAATCATAGATAACGACCATATCTATCAGATTGCAGAATCTGGATCAGATCACGCACTCTTTGTCGTGTGGTTCAATATTAGCGGCGTCTGCCGCAGGAGAGCCATACTGACTTAGTATCGGGTATAACTGTAGAGTTGCGGTGTACGCAGCAACTCATAACGTTCCCCCTCGTTTTCTTTTCGTTTAGATCGGGCTGAAACCTGTGAATAGCCCCGAGAGACAGAGAGAGAGAGACAGAGGGGGAGAGTGGGGGAAGCGTAATAAAATAAAAAAAACTAACTCGGTCAGCAAGAAAATAAACCTCTCGTCGGGCCATAAGAGTCCATAAATCCAGCAGATGGATAGTAAAAACAATTTTATTAGCGAAAGCCGAGAGACTGAGAGGAAGAAATAGAGAGAGGCTCTAAGCCACTGAACCCACTGTTTCCCCATCAACACAAATCGCATCTCGTTTCAGAGTTTAAGGGCTGCCAGAGTCTTAAGTTGCCCCAATTTGTAGCAAGTACAAGCTAACGATCGTATCGTCAAACATTTCCCAATTAGATAAACCGCAAAAACCAACAGAAAACGACAGAAACGAGAGAAGGATTGCCTGGCACTCTCTGGAGATGCGGTTGCAAATGAGCAGTACAATACCTCTGTTCATCTGATGCGTCGTCTGTTTGTCTCTGCCCCAAGACGAGACACAGACAGAGACAGAGAGAGGACAGAGACAACAGGTGGGCGCTCTTCTGGCCTCTGGGTAGATTACGAGGGGCAGAGTCGTTCGTTCGTTGAATGCGTTTGCAATTAAAGCCAATGGCATATAAAAAGAGCTTAAGAAAATAGCTTTCCAAGGAAATACAGCAAATTTAATGGGAAAGAATAAAAATGTGATCTATGGCTGTTCCATAAGCAGAACAATACTCGAAAAACATTGATTTGCAGTACAAGATATCCCATAACCGAACGGACTCACACAACAGCTGTTTGGTTTGCCATTCACACGTGAACGTAGTCGAAAGCAATGCTAATGGAATTGTGATTTTATCTTATGTAAAGTTTTGGTATTTACTCAAAGAATCCTTTACGAAGTGTCAAATCAGTTTCCACATTGAACTCTGACACATAACACATTAAATCTTGATGGTTGCCACAGAAAAAACTCCAAACTTTTTTTGTAGTCGGCATTTATTACTTCATAAAAAATACTTCTTTCATAGATTATTGAAAGACCCCTGTCAACCTTTCGCTCGACTGCCAGAAGAAAGAATGAATGCCAGACCCCTCGAGCACTTAAAAAAGTACAAAAACCATCTTTGAGGTCAACCAGCAGCAGCAACAAGCAGCGTCGATGACTCTGTGAGTTGTTGTTTGTTCAGCTGAAAATTCAGCGGCAGACGCTGCGTCGTCGTCATCTCCACCATAGCCCCATGGGCCATCGCCAGCGCCAGCGACAGCGGTTTGGTCAGTGGAGATTGGGTCTCAGAGTCCGAGTTCGGCGGGGCCTGTGCCCCACTGATCTTTGGGGCACCGCTCACGCTCGTTTGGTCTCTGAGCCGCGGGCCCAGCACCCATCCACCAAGCACCAAATGAGAGCGAATAAAGCGAGCAACAATATAACGTCTGCAGGTAAGTCCCCACTAAAAAGGAGATGGAGATGGGGAGGGTAGGGGGCACGGCTCGGGCACAGCTCCACAGCAGCAACAAATCTTAAAAAGGCAACAAGATTATTGCACAGAAAAATTCTTTTCTTCACACCTCGGCCAAACAGCCCAACGTGGACGTTTCGGAAAGGTCTCGGCAGCTGGGGCTGGGGCTAAAGTTTGAGTTGGAGTGGGGGCTTGAAAAAGAATGAAGGAAACGAAACGAAACCCAAACTCGAAGAATTAAATGCGACTTCAAAGAAAGGCACAGAAAAGCGGGCACACGGACAAGAAATATGGTCAAAACGAAGCTATGGTGCGAGTGTCGGGGGTCGGGGCCGATCCCGGGCCCAGGCCGGGCCCAGGCCAACACCACCACCACCAACAATGGACATAGTGTGCAACAACAATAAAAACCAATTTAAGCCGACGACCAAGCAACGTCTTTTGAAGTGTGTGGATCGTCGAGTGTGGAGTGTGTAGGATACCTCTGTAGGCTTGCCTTCTTGTCGGCTTTCGTTTAAGCGAGACTCTTGGACTGACGTCCCGAACCAACAACAACAACAACAACAAAAAAAACGAAGGCATACACACAATCGGTTTTAGAAATCAGATTCGGTTCGAAGTTGAATAGTTTTGTTGTTGTTTTGAATTCTGTACAATATATATTATATGTATGTGTGTGTGTGTATGCGGGATATCTTTATCGCTCCTTCAAGGCATTGTGTATGTGCATGTGCCTGTAACTTTGGGTTAACTTAGGGTTCGAGGGATCTAGCTTAACAAATTACACAAAATATAAAACATGTTAGAGTTCATTTAAAGAACAAAAAACGAGGGGGAACGTTGTGAGTTGCTGACGACACCGCAACTCTACAGTTATACCCGATACTTAGTCAGTTTGGCTCTCCTGCGGCAGACGCCGCTAATATTAAACGACACGACAAAGAGTGCGTGCGAGAGAGACAGAAAATCAGTCTGAGCGTGACGTCGTGCGCTGCGTAGCCAATGCAAATTGATTTGTTCCTTTTGGGTATAAAAACGATCCGATCTGATCCAGATTCAGCAGTCTGATAGATATGGTCATTATCTATGATTCTACGTTTTTAGTTTTTTCGTATCTTCAATATTGTGGATGCAACAGATTTTCGTCCTTTGTGTGGGCGGAAGGGGGTGAGGCGAAATTGTGAGATATACGTTTTATAGTGAGATCTAACAGGAGTGCGGATACCAAATTTGGTTACTCTAGCCTTAATAGCCTCTGAGATTTGTGGATGCCCCAGATTTTCGTCCTTTGCGGGGCGGAAGGGGGTGTGGCGAAATTTGGACACGAAACGGTCAAGGTCCGATATCACAGGAGTGTGGATACCAAATTTGGTTGCTCTGGCTCTTATAGGTTCTGAGATCCTTGAACTCATATTTTGCAATTGGCAAAGCCGACCATGAAACCTGTGTGTTAGAGAGAGACAGAGCGAGAAAGAATGAAATTGTTTTCTTGATTCTGGCTATAATAATTATACGATCTGGTTGAGATTTTACACTCTAGAACATATAGTCATCCTCTACGATTCTGCGTTTTTGGTTTTATCGTATCTTTAAAAATGTGGATGCCACAGATTTTCGTCCTTTGTGGGGGCGGAAGTGGGCGGGGCAAAGTTTTGAAATATTTTTGTAGCAGTGACATATCACAGATGTCTGGATCCAAGACATCGTTGCTCTAGCTCTTATAGTCTTTGAGCACTAGGAGCTGAAGGGGACGGACGGACGGACGGACGGACGGACGGACAGACGGACAGACAGGGCTCAATCGACTCGGCTATTGATGCTGATCAAGAATATATATACTTTATGGGGTCGGAAACGATTCCTTCTGGACGTTACACACATCCACTTTTACCACAAATCTAATATACCCCAATACTCATTTTGAGTATCGGGTATAAAAAGTACAAAACCCATCTTTGAGGTCAACCAGCAGCAGCAACAAGCAGCGTCGATGACTCTGTGAGTTGTTCTTTGTTCAGCTGAAAATTCAGCGGCAGACGCTGCGTCGTCGTCATCTCTTCACCATAGCCCCATGGGCCATCGCCAGCGCCAGCGACAGCGGTTTGGTCAGTGGAGATTGGGTCTCAGAGTCCGAGTTCGGCGGGGCCTGTGCCCCACTGATCTTTGGGGCACCGCTCACGCTCGTTTGGTCTCTGAGCCGCAGGCCCAGCACCCATCCACCAAGCACCAAATGACAGCGAATAAAGCGAGATCTTTTGTTATAACTGCGCTCTGGTCCGTTTTGTGTAGGTTTATTTGCTTTATTAATTATTATAAATAGTTGGTGAAAATTCGGAAGACTTTTTCCAAAAACAAACGTGATGATGACTCCGGTCCAGCGGGCTCTAGTTTCGGTTTTTACGTTAAATTGTCAGGTAATGTATGACTAAAAAAAAACAAGTGCTCGACTTCAAAGCATTTATTGGACTGGTCGCAGCCAGAGATAGCAAAACTCCCCGACTCCACCGTCGAGCCGATCTTGAATGCGCAGAGAGCAGTACAAGAGCGCGGCGTGTGAGAGCAAAAGCTCTGCTCACAACATCGCACACGCTACGATAGGGTAATTACGATCGTCTGCTGCAACATTCCGGCCCCGTTGAAGACCTCCGGTGCTTCAACCGTCTATTGGCAGTTTTGCCAATTTGTGTATGGGGCGTTTAATTACGTCCGCGGGTGTTCGCACCTCGGCGACGCGCACTCTCCCATCTTCTCCCTTGATTGCGGCCACCCCCTCGTCCTGTGGTCCACTTCTGTGGCGGTGTGTTGTCCTCGTGGACGAGCACTAGACAGCCAATGTCCAAGTCTGGCCCTTTGGTAGCCCACTGGTGACGCTTCTGCAGGCTTACCAGGTAGTCCTTGGACCAGCCCTGCCAAAACTGCTGCTTGAGCGCTGACAGCATTCGCCACCGCTTCAAGTACGCGAAGCTTCCCCTGCTGCATCTGTCGTCGTGATCTGATTCGGGCGGCAGCGAAAGAAGCGGCTGCCCGATCAGCAGGTGCCCTGGCGTTAGCGCTTCTCCATCGCTGGGATCGTTGCCTGGGGACGCGATTGGCCGGGAGTTGAGAAGAGCCTCTACCACTACCTTTTTGGGTGCACAGCTCGTCCGCGGTGAGCTTGGCGTTGCCCACTCCGCGTACCAACCTCTGCTTGGCTGATTTGACGGCTGCCTCCCACAATCCGCCGAAGTGTGGTGCTCTCGGTGGTATGAAACACCACTCGACGCCTTGGCGCGCTGCGTACGCCTTGAGCCGGTCCTGGTCCCTCTGGTACGCTTGATGCAGCTCGTTCAGCACCTTGCTCGCGCCCACGAAGTTGGTGGCGTTGTCGCTGTACACCTTCTCCGTAAGGCCTCTTCTCCCGATGAACCTTTTAAAAACAGATAAAAAACTATCAGTGGACAAATCTGCTACAAGCTCCAGGTGAACAGCCTTTGATACAAAGCAGACGAAGACGGCTACATATGTCTTAATAGGGGGCCTGCCGCGAATCTTGAGAGACACGTAGAATGGGCCGCAGAAATCTACCCCTCAAATCAAAAAGGGCCGAGCTCTTCGCACTCTATCAGCTGGCAGGTTTCCCATGATCTGTCCCTGTAGGACTGGCTTGTATCGGAAGCAGTGCACACAATTTCTCAGGATCCTTGTACATGCTTCTCGAGCATTGATTAGCCATATCTGCTGCCTTAGCAACGAAACCATGACTTTGGCGCCTGCATGGTAGTGAGTCCGATGCAAATTGCGAAGATAAAGCGTCACGAACTGCGACTTTTGCGACAGCAGCAGAGGAAATTTGGCGTCATACGGAATCTCTGCGTTGAGCAACCTTCCTCCCACTCGAATCAGTCGCAGCGTTACTCCGTCGAGTTCGCTCGTATGTATGAACGGGTTTAGTCGTTGAAGATGCGGTGACAGGATTTCCGACCTCGCTAGCTTGTGGAATTCTGGTCCCGACTCGTGTCTTTGGACTACTTCTACCAGCCTTAGAAATGAGACCTTAAGTTCTTTGGCTGACAGAACGACCTCTCGACTACGCTTGCTTCCTTGTAGGAACCGGTTTACATATGCCATAATCCGAAGCAATTTCTCAAAGGAAGAGCATCTTTCAATCAACTCGATGAAATCATTGGCCTGACGCTTTGCCACTGAATGTGTTGCCAAACACTTCTTGTTTTCCGACCGTTCCATTTCTGGGGACAACTCAACCTGATGTAGACATGCCCACTCCTCAGAATTCCTGAGCAGAAATTGGGGACCCTCAGTCCACAATGAGCACGTTACACCGTCTACGTCTGTGCCACGTGACACCAAATCGGCTGGGTTTTGCTCAGTAGGAACGTGCCGCCAAGTCACACCGCTTGACGATTCCTGGATTTCAGCAACCCTATTAGCCACAAACGTTGCGAGCGTGGCTGGATCCCTTTCCAGCCAGTACAAGGTGACTTGGGAGTCCGACCAAAAGTTCACACTTTCGATCATGAACTTGTCCAGGAGCGGTTTTACTTGAGCCAATAAAGTGGATAACAGGAGTGCTGCGCACAATTCGAGTCTTGGAATCGATTTCGTTTTGAGAGGAGCTACTCGAGACTTTGCGGTAAGAAGCTTAGACACGACATTTTTACCATCACTGGTACGGATGTAAATGCAGCACCGTACGCTTCACCTGATGCGTCTGCGAATCCGTGAATCTGAACGCTTTTATGCGTGGGAAGGCCAATGTAGCGAGGTATGGTTATCTTGTCTAATTCAAACAAATTTTGCTTGAAGTGGTTCCAACTCGTGTGCAAACTCATGGGAACCGACTCGTCCCAATCCAACTTTTGCCGCCACAATTGCTGCAGCAATATTTTTGCCCTCGTTATTAAGGGACATAATAACCCTAATGGGTCGAACAATCGGGACGCAACTGACAAAATGTTTCGCTTTGTAGGGGTCAATGAATCAAATGAGTCATCTAAATGATAATGGAACAAATCATTTTGCGGATTCCATCTAATTCCGAGCGTTTTAACAGACGACGAAGGATCAAACTGCAGCGATTTCTCCTGGCCACTATCGGACAGCAGCTGGGGATGATTTGACGCCCACTTGGCCAACTTAAAACCCCCGGATTCTAAGACCTCACACACTTCCAGCCGAATACGTTCTAAATCTTCCAGACTGTTTGCTCCAGTAAGCATATCATCGACGTAAAAGTCACTTTTTGTGACTTGTGATGCAATAGGATGGGACTCAGCATAAACGTCTGCCAATTCAACGAGACAGCGGATGGCCAGAAATGGAGCTGAGGCTGTCCCATAAGTAACCGTATTCAGGCGATACGTTTGAACATCTACATTTGCCTTATCCCTCCACAGAATCAATTGGAAATTTCGGTCTTCTTCGGCGACCTGAACTTGCCTATACATTTTGGAGATGTCAGCTGTGAGCGCAAAACGATTTAATCGAAATCGGGCAAGAGTTGCGTAAAGCTCCCTCTGAATAGTTGCACCCACCATCAAAGTCTCATTTAATGAGATTGAAGTCGATGTTTTGCTCGATGCATCGAAAACGACGCGTAGCTTGGTGGTTTTACTATCAGGTCTCAGGACACATTGATGTGGAATGTAGTAATGGCGTCCTGGAGGAGTGTCTGGAAGCAATGACATGTGGCCAAGGATGAGATACTCTTTCATAAACTCCATATACAGATCATGCAAATACTGATCTCGTGCAAGTCTGCGTTCTAGGGATAGAAAGCGGCGTTTTGCCGTCTCGAACGAGAAACCCAACACGTTGGGATTTATTTTAAATGGCAGCCCCACTTCAAAACGACCCGATTCGAGCCTGCGTAAAGTCTGCTTAAAGTTTTGTTCGCAAGCCAATTGTTCAGCTGTATATACAGCCTTCGACTTCTCTGGGACCTGTTCCAATTCCCAAAAGCGCTCCACCAGAGAGTCGAGAGAACAATGATCGCTACCAACAGCGATATTGCATACAGCATCCTGTGCTGTTGCCTTATATTTTCCTGATACAATCCATCCCAACAATGTTTTCTGGATTGTTGGATGTTCGGAACTTGCCTTTAATTGGCCTACACACATTAACTCAAAAAAGGTTTCTGCCCCTATCAATAAGTCAACCTTAGCAGGCTTGTAAAACTGCGGGTCTGCCATCTGCAGGTTTGCTGGTATCTTCCATTGGGCGAAATTGACAACATGATCGGGTTGGTATGTGGAAATCGACCTTCACACCCAAAAATCGGAATCAAAGTTGTGATCGTTGATACGAGATTGGACAGAAGTATGAATCTTGTGCTTTATGACGGACGAGTTTTTTCCAACAGTTGTGATATTAAGGCACGACTCATCACGGCGCAATCGTAAGCGCTGGGCTAGATCCTCGGATATAAAATTAATTTGGGAGCCGGAATCTAGAAGTGCACGTGCATACTGAAATTGTCCGGACCGATCTTGCACCTTTACAACAGCGGTAGCAAGAATAACCTGGTCAGCACTAGCAACGTGACTAGAATAAGCTGTCTGATGCTCAGACGATGACGAATGTTCTACTGGCACAGAACTAGGCCCATTTTGCTGTGGCTCAACCCCGTATCGATGAAGCAGAGTGTTATGGGGTTTAGAGCACACTCGACATTTTGCTGTCTTGCACCTCGTCACTGTATGACCTGGCTTCAAACAATTTATGCACAGTCGGAGTTGCTTGGTGATATCGAACCGTTGAAGAACAGGAAGAGCACTAAACGATTGACAATTGCTTATGGTATGATTCCCCGCGTGGCAATAGCTACATTTCGAATCAGCTCGCCTATCCGTCTTTGCACATGAAAATGACGATTTAGTGGGTCCTTTACTTGTCTCTTGTTTAGTTTTACCCTTATTCCGTGTTGACTCTTCGGCAGCTAGATGCTGATAGCGCCGATTCAGCTGGGCTGCGCACTCGGACCAAGACGGTAGTTTATCGTAATCCAGTTGCTCTTCGAACCGAGACTTCGTTGTGGGATCTACTTTAGACAGCGCTATGTGAATTACCATCGCGCTATTTATGTCTTTTTCACTTCCTAACGACTGCAGAGAAGAATATATGGCTGACACCGTGTCAATGAGGGACCTAAGGCATGAAGCAGAAGCTTTTGTTGTGCTGGGAATGTCAAACAACTGCGAAACAGTATCAGAAAAGATCAAATATTTTTTGTCGTAAACCTCCTTCAAACTATCAAGAGCCTTCTCATAATTGTCTGCAGAGATCTGAAACGCCTTCACTGTTCCCAATGCATCGTCAACGAGACACGACAGTAAGTGGTTGAATTTTTCCACATTTGATAATATTGGGTCGTTATGCACCAAACTCTCGAAAAGGCTTATAAAGTTTTTAAATTCAGAATGTTTTTCACTAAACTTGGGGAGATTCATTTTAGGCAGATGTGATGAATGACGCTGGCTACTCCTATCCCTCCTCTGTATTCGGTGAGTTTCGGGTTCTTTAAGTGCAGACATGTACAGAGCCTTTGTGGTAACACACATAGCCTCGACCGATGCTCGTAGATCGTTGTTGGGATTTAAACAATCCACGTCTGCCTTTATATCCATCAACTTTTCACAATAATTTTCGATCAGCTCGAGTCTGCATTTAATTTGAAGAGAGTCGAACGAAATAGTTTTTTCTTCAAAGGCCGTTCTTACACGCCTTAGATCGCCCATCACCCTATCGTGTCTTTGCATTGCTGTTGCTAACTTTTGCAGGACTTTTGGACCCCCTCCTTCTTTTGAACCTCCTTCCCTGGTAACAATTTCCCTTTCCTTTTCACTCATTCTGGCGCTTTCTCTTACTTCAAGAGGGTCGGAAAGTAATGCACTGGGTTTAGACAATGGTTAACCAAAATACTGTAGGGTATGCAAAAAACTATGAAAGAACGCGAAATTTCCACAAAAAACTATGTATCGGCTTCAAAGGGTAAACGCAGCGAAACAAACACAAATTATGCTGCCAATGCACACAACCAAACGCAGCCAAATTATTCACAATTTGGCGCAACGATAGCGTTACCGAAGTAAAGGCAGCACCAATAAGCGGTACTTCGCAAAAGAGAATTGAAAACAGCGGCAGTGACCGGAGCGTCTGATTAGCAAGTACCGTAAACCCTCATCAATTTGCACTTTTCTTCAATCCACCAATATTCCGCATATAATAAATATTTTATGTTGCTGGCTGTTCACTTTGGTTTATTTTATTACTTTGTGTTTTATTTAATTGGTATTCTAATTCAACGAGGTGCCAATGAAATTGAGATCAGTGGCCAAATAGAGAAACACAGCGCACAAAATGGTGGCTTGGTTCTAGCACTCAATTTTTTTCGCACTAAATACCTGAGAATTCGGCATAGATTAGCCGAACACTTTCCTTTTTTGTTGAGTAAAGATGAATCCAATTTGTCGCACAAAACCAGCCAGCTAGAGCTCTATTCGCAACAGAACAAACGAGGGGGAACGTTGTGAGTTGCTGCGGAGACCGCAACTCTACAGTTATACCCGATACTAAGTCAGTATGACTCTCCTCCGGCAGACGCCGCTAATATTAAACGACACGACAAGGAGTGCGTGCGAGAGAGACAGAAAATCAGTCTGAGCGTGACGTCGGGGGCTGCGTAGCCAGTGCAAATTGATTTGTTCCTTTTGGCTATAAAAATGATCTGATCTGATCCAGATTCAGCAATCTGATAGATATGGTCATTATCTATGATTCTGCGTTTTTAGTTTTCTCGAATGTGCAATATTGTGGATGCAACAGATTTTCGTCCTTTGTGGGGGCGGAAAAGGGTGGTGCGAAATTCTGAGATATACGTTTTATAGTGAGATCTAACAGAAGTGCGGACACTAAATTTGGTTACTCTAGCCTTAATAGTCTCTGAGATTTGTGGATGCCCCAGATTTTCGTCCTTTGCGGGGGCTGAAGGGGGTGTGGCGAAATTTGGACACGAAACGGTCAAGGTCCGATATCACAGGAGTGTGGATAACAAATTTGGTTGCTCTGACTCTTCTAGGTTCTGAGATCCTTGAACTCATATTTTGCAATTGACAAAACCGACCATGAAACCTGTGTGTTAGAGAGAGACAGAGCGGGAAAGAATGAAATTGTTTTCTTGATTCTGGCTAAAATCATTATACGACCTGTTCAGATTTTGCACTGTAGAAGATATGATCATCCTCACCGATTCTGCGACGGACGGACGGACGGACAGACAGACAGGGCTCAATCGACTCGGCTATTGATGCTGATCAAGAATATATATACTTTATGGGGTCGGAAACGATTCCTTCTGGACGTTACACACATCCACTTTTACCACAAATCTAATATACCCCAATACTCATTTTGAGTATCGGGTATAAAAACACAGACACACACAGCTTGGTAGAAACGAAACGAAGAGTTGTGTTTGCCAATAATTAAATGAACAAACTCTGAAATACTACAAAGCCATAAGAAGAGCGGTTGGGTTGGCAACAATGCAAAAATCAGATAAATTATTATAATCATTTCTCTGTCTGAAGAAGCACAAACCGATCCGAGTTTCTGCCTCTAATTAATGGAAATAGATACATAGATACAGATACAGAGATAGATGAGTATACACGAAAGGCGCGCCCCATTGAAGACCTTCGTGGGTCTTGGGTTTACGCTTGACTCTCAACTCGAATCAAATCCAATTTTAGTCGATGCGTGTTATACACAAAGTACACAACGATTAGTAGTAGTAGCTTTGCAGTAGAGAAATTTGAGAGTTGCAAGGCCTCCCCGCCGATGAGCCGAGACGCTAGAACCAACGATCGGTGTGGCGTGATAACGATCAAATAGCAATGCCAAATTCTTGAGAATTTCAACTGAAGAACATCTCGGCAAAAAAAAACGAGGGGGAACGTTGTGAGTTGCAGCGGACACCGCAACTCTACAGTTATACCCGATACTAAGTCAGTATGGCTCTCCTCCGGCAGACGCCGCTAATATTGAACGACACGACAAAGAGTGCGTGCGAGAGAGACAGAAAATCAGTCTGAGCGTGACGTCGGGGGCTGCGTAGCCAGTGCAAATTGATTTGTTCCTTTTGGCTATAAAAATGATCTGATCTGATCCAGATTCAGCAATCTGATAGATATGATCATTATCTATGATTCTGCGTTTTTAGTTTTCTCGTATCCTCAATATTGTGGATGCAACAGATTTTCGTCCTTTGTGTGGTCGGAAGGGGGTGAGGCGAAATTGTGAGATATACGTTTTATAGTGAGATCTAACAAGAGTGCGGATACCAAATTTGGTTACTCTAGCGTTAATTGTCTCTGAGATTTGTGAATATTCCCAGATTTTCGTCCATTTCGAGGGCGGAAGGGGGTGTGGCGAAATTTTGAAACAAACTCGTCTCGGTCCGATATATTAGGAGTATGGATACCAAATTTGGTTGCTCTACCTTTTATAGTCTCTGAGATCTAGGCGCTAATGTTTTACTCTAAGCAAAGCCGGCTATACTACGTGTGTGTTAGAGAGAGACAGGGCGAGAAAAAATGAAATTGTTTTCTTGATGCTGGCTATAATAATAATACGATCCAATGCAGATTCCGCAGTCTTAAAGATATGGTCATTCTCTACAATTCTACGTTTTTGGTTTTCTCATATCTTTAAAATTGTGGATGCCACAGATTTTCGTCCTTTGTGGGGGCGGAAGTGGGCGGGGCGAAGTTTTGAAATATTTTTGTAGCAGTGACATATCACAGAAGTCTGGATCCAAAACATCGTTGCTCTAGCTCTTATAGTCTTTGAGCACTAGGCGCTGAAGGGGACGGACAGACGGACAGACGGACGGACGGACAGACAGACAGGGCTCAATCGACTCGGCTATTGATGCTGATCAAGAATATATATACTTTATGGGGTCGGAAACGATTCCTTCTGGACGTTACACACATCCACTTTTACCACAAATCTAATATACCCCAATACTCATTTTGAGTATCGGGTATAAAAACACAGACACACACAGCTTGGTAGAAACGAAACGAAGAGTTGTGTTTGCCAATAATTAAATGAACAAGCTCTGAAATACTACAAAGCCATAAGAAGAGCGGTTGGGTTGGCAACAATGCAAAAATCAGATAAATTGTTATAATCATTTCTCTGTCTGAAGAAGCACAACCAGATGCCTCTAATTAATGGAAATAGATACATAGATACAGATACAGAGATAGATGAGTATACACGAAAGGCGCGCCCCATTGAAGACCTTCGTGGGTCTTGGGTTTACGCTTGACCCTCAACTCGAATCAAATCCAATTTTAGTCGATGCGTGTTATACACAAAGTACACAACGATTAGTAGTAGTAGCTTTGCAGTAGAGAAATTTGAGAGTTGCAAGGCCTCCCCACCGATGAGCCGAGACGCTAGAACCAACGATCGGTGTGGCGTGATAACGATCAAATAGCAATGCCAAATTCTTGAGAATTTCAAGGGAAGAACATCTCGGCAAAAAAAAACGAGGGGGAACGTTGTGAGTTGCAGCGGACACCGCAACTCTACAGTTATACCCGATACTAAGTCAGTATGGCTCTCCTCCGGCAGACGCCGCTAATATTGAACGACACGACAAAGAGTGCGTGCGAGAGAGACAGAAAATCAGTCTGAGCGTGACGTCAGGGGCTGCGTAGCCAGTGCAAATTGATTTGTTCCTTTTGGCTATAAAAATGATCTGATCTGATCCAGATTCAGCAATCTGATAGATATGATCATTATCTATGATTCTGCGTTTTTAGTTTTCTCGTATCCTCAATATTGTGGATGCAACAGATTTTCGTCCTTTGTTGGGGCGGAAGGGGGTGGGGCGAAATTTTGAGATATACGTTTTAAATTGAGATCTAACAGGAGTGCGGATACCAAATTTGGTTACTCTAGCCTTAATAGTCTCTGAGATTTGTCAATATTCCCAGGTTTTCATCCTTTGCGGGGGCGGAAGGGGGTGTGGCGAAATTTTGAAACAAACTCGTCTCGGTCCGATATATAAGGAGTGTGGATACCAAATTTGGTTGCTCTAGCTTTTATAGTCTCTGAGATCTAGGCGCTAATGTTTTACTCTAAGCAAAGCCGGCTATGCTACGTGTGTGTTAGAGAGAGACAGGGCGAGAAAAAATGAAATTGTTTTCTTGATGCTGGCTATTATAATAATACGATCTTATTCAAATTCTGCAGTCTAAAAGATATGGTCATTCTCTACGATTCTGCGTTTTTGGTTTTATCGTATTTTTAAAAATGTGGATGCCACAGATTTTCGTCCTTTGTGGGGGCGGAAGTGGGCGGGGCAAAGTTTTGAAATATTTTTGTAGCAGTGACATATCACAGATGTCTGGATCCAAGACATCGTTGCTCTAGCTCTTATAGTCTTTGAGCACTAGGCGCTGAAGGGGACGGACAGACGGACGGACGGACAGACGGACGGACGGACAGACGGACAGACAGACAGGGCTCAATCGACTCGGCTATTGATGCTGATCAAGAATATATATACTTTATGGGGTCGGAAACGATTCCTTCTGGACGTTACACACATCCACTTTTACCACAAATCTAATATACCCCAATACTCATTTTGAGTATCGGGTATAACGAGGGGGAACGTTGTGAGTTGCAGCGGACACCGCAACTCTACAGTTATACCCGATACTAAGTCAGTATGGCTCTCCTCCGTCAGACGCCGCTAATATTGAACGACACGACAAAGAGTGCGTGCGAGAGAGACAGAAAATCAGTCTGAGCGTGACGTCGGGGGCTGCGTAGCCAGTGAAAATTGATTTGTTCCTTTTGGCTATAAAAATGATCTGATCTGATCCAGATTCAGCAATCTGATAGATATGATCATTATCTATGATTCTGCGTTTTTAGTTTTCTCGTATCCTCAATATTGTGGATGCAACAGATTTTCGTCCTTTGTGGGGGCGGAAGGGGGTGGGGCGAAATTTTGAGAAATACCTTTTAAAGTGAGATCTAACAGGAGTGCGGATACCAAATTTGGTTATTCTAGCCTTAATAGTCTCTGAGATTTTTGAATATCCCCAGATTTTCATCCTTTGCTGGGGCGGAAGGGGGTGTGGCGAAATTTTGAAACAAACTCGTCTCGGTCCGATATATTAGGAGTGCGGATACCAAATTTGGTTGCTCTAGCTTTTATAGTCTCTGAGATCTAGGCGCTAATGTTTTACTCTAAGCAAAGCCGGCTATACTACGTGTGTGTTAGAGAGAGACAGGGCGAGAAAAAATGAAATTGTTTTCTTGATGCTGGCTATAATAATAATACGATCCAATGCAGATTCCGCAGTCTTAAAGATATGGTCATTCTCTACAATTCTACGTTTTTGGTTTTCTCATATCTTTAAAATTGTGGATGGCACAGATTTTCGTCCTTTGTGGGGGCGGAAGTGGGCGGGGCGAAGTTTTGAAATATTTTTGTAGCAGTGACATATCACAGAAGTCTGGATCCAAAACATCGTTGCTCTAGCTCTTATAGTCTTTGAGCACTAGGCGCTGAAGGGGACGGACAGACGGACAGACGGACGGACGGACGGACGGACAGACAGACAGGGCTCAATCGACTCGGCTATTGATGCTGATCAAGAATATATATATTTTATGGGGTCGGAAACGATTCCTTCTGGACGTTACACACATCCACTTTTACCACAAATCTAATATACCCCAATAGTCATTTTGAGTATCGGGTATAATAAAAACGAGGGGGAACGTTGTGAGTTGCTGCGGACACCGCAACTCTACAGTTATACCCGATACGAAGTCAGTATGGCTCTCCTCCGGCAGACGCAGCTAATGTTAAACGACACGACAAAGAGTGCGTGCGAGAGAGACAGAAAATCAGTCTGAGCGTGACGTCGGGTGCTGCGTAGCCAGTGCAAATTGATTTGTTCCTTTTGGCTCTAAAAATGATCTGATCTGATCCAGATTCAGCAATCTGATATATATGATCATTATCTATGATTCTGCGTTTTTAGTTTTCTCGTATCTCCAAAATTGTGGATGCCACAGATTTTTGTCTTTTGGGGGGCGGAAGGGGGTGGGGCGAAATTAAGAGATATACGTTTTATAGTGAAATCTAACAGGAGTGCGGATACCAAATTTGGTTACTCTAGCGTTAATAGTCTCTGAGATTTGTGGATGCCCCAGTTTTTCGTCCTTTGCGGGGTCGGAAGGGGGTGTGGCGAAATTTGGACACGAAACGGTCAAGGTCCGATATCACAGGAGTGTGGATACCAAATTTGGTTGCTCTGGCTGTTATAGGTTCTGAGATCCTTGAACTCATATTTTGCAATTGGCAAAACCGACCATGAAACCTGTGTGTTAGAGAGAGACAGAGCGAGAAAGAATGAAATTGTTTTCTTGATTCTGGCTATAATAATTATACGATCTGGTTGAGATCTTACATTCTAAAACATATACTCATCCTCTACGATTCTGGTTGTTTTTGGTTTTTGGTTTTTGGTTTTATAGTATCTTTAAAAATGTGGATGGCACAGATTTTCGTCCTTTGTGGGGGCGGAAGTGGGCGGGGCGAAGTTTTGAAATATTTTTGTAGCAGTGACATATCACAGAAGTCTGGATCCAAAACATCGTTGCTCTAGCTCTTATAGTCTTTGAGCACTAGGCGCTGAAGGGGACGGACAGACGGACGGACGGACAGACGGACGGACGGACAGACGGACAGACAGACAGGGCTCAATCGACTCGGCTATTGATGCTGATCAAGAATATATATACTTTATGGGGTCGGAAACGATTCCTTCTGGACGTTACACACATCCACTTTTACCACAAATCTAATATACCCCAATACTCATTTTGAGTATCGGGTATAACGAGGGGGAACGTTGTGAGTTGCTGAGGACACCGCAACTCTACAGTTATACCCGATACTTAGTCAGTATGGCTCTCCTGCGGCAGACGCCGCTAATATTAAACGACACGACAAAGAGTGCGTGCGAGAGAGACAGAAAATCAGTCTGAGCGTGACGTCGGGCGCTGCGTAGCCAGTGCACATTGAATTGTTCCTTTTGGCTATAAAAATTATCTGATCTGATCCAGATTCAGCAACCTGATAGATATGATCATTATCTATGATTCTGCGTTTTTAGTTTTCTCGTATCTCCAAAATTGTGGATGCCACAGATTTTCGTCTTTTGTGGGGCGGAAGGGGGTGGGGCGAAATTTTGAGATATACGTTTTATAGTGAGATCTAACAGGACGGATACCAAATTTGGTTACTCTAGCGTTAATAGTCTCTGAGATTTGTGAATATCCCCAGATTTTCGTCCTTTGCGGGGGCGGAAGGGGTGTGGCGAAATTTTGAAACAAACTCGTCTCGGTCCGATATCTTAGGAGTGTGGATACCAAATTTGGTTGATCTAGCTTTTATAGTCTCTGAGATCTAGGCGCTAATGTTTTACTCTAAGCAAAGCCGCCTATGCAACGTGTGTGTTAGAGAGAGACAGGGCGAGAAAAAATGAAATTGTTTTCTTGATGCTGGCTCTAATAATAATACGATCCAATTCAGATTCTGTAGTCTAAAAGATATAGTCATTCTCTACGATTCTGCGTTTTTGGTTTTCTCATATCTTTAAAATTGTGGATGCCACAGATTTTCGTCCTTTGTGGGGGCAGAAGTGGGCGGGGCGAAGTTTTGAAATATTTTTGTAGCAGTGACATATCACAGAAGTCTGGATTCAAAACATCGTTGCTCTAGCTCTTATAGCCTTTGAGCACTAGGCGCTAATAGGGACGGACAGACGGACAGACGGACAGACGGACGGACGGACGGACGGACGGACGGACGGACGGACGGACGGACGGACGGACAGACGGACAGTCAGAAAAGGCTCAATCGACTCGGCTATTGATGCTGATCAAGAATATATATACTTTATGGGGTCGGAAACGATTCCTTCTGGACGTTACACACATCCATTTTCACCACAAATCTAATATACCCCAATACTCATTTTGAGTATCGGGTATAATAAAGAGCTTCATAAGCACAAATGTTTGCAGTATATGACATCATTTCAAGATTCAAGCTCGTGGTAGAAGCTTGGAACTGTATACAAAAATAGTTGCGGTTTGTGTGTGGGGCAAACCTTAACTAATTTATCGGAGATTTTTCATTAAAAAGAAACCATTTAATCAATCCACAAACAAATTCATTACCCCGCTCCAAGCCAAGACTCTCGACCCAATTAATAAATGTTGTTTGTTATGTTCGTTTCCCCCCCTAAGAGACACGTGTAAGCGATGGCCATAGGCTTTCCCACAGAGAGAAAAACCCTGTAACTTGAAGATGGACACGGTCTCTCTAGCCGAAACTCTTGTTGGGACAACAATTGACGCTCATTAGCCAAAACCACAAAACAAGGCGGCAGGCGGGGCAAGGCTGAACCGGTTCATTGATTGATTCACCGGTGAACAGTTGGCAAAAAGAGAAGAGTTTTCCCTGACTCATTTAAGCTGGATTCGAAGAGGAGCCAAGACACACACACACACACAGTCTCAATGACGCTGACAGGCAACAATTTTTTTATGTGCGCTTCAAGTGCATCCGGACATTTAATCATTTATCTTCATGGAGCTGGAATGGAGCATCGCCTCGTTTTGGCCAAAGATGCGCCCCCGTTCAACAAAAAAATGGAGCATAATGGGGCAGACGCAACGTCGGCAGGAGTGGCGGATTAGCGGAAAGCACTCAAAATACGCGGTAATCAACAGCGTGGCGTCTCATCGACAGCCCAAAAAGGAAAAGCAACCAGATGCGTTTGCAATTTCTTTTCACTTGAGAAATGCTTACGCGTGGAATCAAGGAGGACAGAGCGTTATCTACATAATTCCGTTGTACCTTCGCTGATTGGTGTATTGGTAACAGATACGATCAACCTGCAAGAGTATCTAAAGCTTTAGCATCCAAATCAATTTTTATACCCGATACTCAAAATGAGTATTGGGGTATATTAGATTTGTGGTAAAAGTGGAAGTGTGTAACGTCCAGAAGGAATCGTTTCCGCCCCCATAAAGTATATATATTCTTGATCAGCATCAGTAGCCGAGTCGATTGAGCCTTGTCTGTCTGTCCGTCCGTCCGTGTGTCCGTCTGTCCGTCCCTATTAGCGCCTAGTGCTCAAAGACTATAAGAGCTAGAGCAAGGATGTTTTGGATCCAGACTTCTGTGATATGTCACTGCTACAAAAATATTTCAAAACTTCGCCCCGCCCACTTCCGCCCCCACAAAGGACGAAAATCTGTGGCATCCAAAATTTTAACGATACGAGAAAACCAAAAACGCAGAATCGTAGAGAATGACTATATCTTTTAGACTACAGAATCTGAATTGGATCGTATTATTATTAGAGCCAGCATCAAGAAAACAATTTCATTTTTTCTCGCCCTGTCTCTCTCTAACACACACGTAGTATAGCCGGCTTTGCTTAGAGTGAAACATTAGCGCCTAGATCTCAGAGACTATAAAAGGTAGAGCAACCAAATTTGGTATCCATAATCCTAATATATCGGACCGAGACGAGTTCGTTTCAAAATTTCGCCACATCCCCTTCCGCCCCCGCAATGGACGAAAATCTGGGAATATTCACAAATCTCAGAGACAATTAACGCTAGAGTAACCAAATTTGGTATCCGCACTTCTGTTAGATCTCACTATAAAACGTATATCTCAAAATTTCGCCTCACCCCCTTCCGCCCACACAAAGGACGAAAATCTGTTGCATCCACAATATTGAAGATACGAAAAAACTAAAAACGCAGAATCATAGATAATGATCATATCTATCAGATTCCTGAATCTGGATCAGATTGGATCATTTTTATAGCCAATAGGAACAAATCAATTTGCAGTTGTTACGCAGCGCCCGACGTCACGCTCAGACTGATTTTCTGTCTCTCTCGCACGCACTCTTTGTCGTGTCGTTTAATATTAGCGGCGTCTGCCGGAGGAGAGCCATACTGACTAAGTATCGGGTATGAATGTAGAGTTGCGGTGTCCGCAGCAACTCACAACGTTTCCTCTCGTTTCTGTTCGTTTGTTTGTTCCGAGTCGGATTCCAATTATTTTACAGTACTAGCAGGCAATACTCTTGGGCTCTTTGGTTCGTTCCATTTCCCATTTCCCTGCCATGCAATCAATTTTCTCATTTGCCATGTGCGCAGTTTTTATTTAATTAACTATTGCCCACAAATCCTGCCCCCATGCCCCCACTCCCCATTCCACACTACCATCGTTTGTCTGTCTCTCTGTCTGTTTGTTGTTCGAGGCGGAGTGTGACTTCTTTTCTGAAGCGTGTGACCGGAGGTGAAATTTTTATACCCTATACTCAAAATGGGTATTGGGGTATATTAGATTTGTGGTGAAAATGGATGTGTGTAACGTCCAGAAGGAATCGTTTCCGAACCCATAAAGTATATATATTCTTGATCAGCATCAATAGCCGAGTCGATTGAGCCCTGTCTGTCTGTCCGTCTGTCCGTCCGTCCGTCTGTCCGTCTGTCCGTCCCTATTAGCGCCTAGTGCTCAAAGACTATAAGAGCTAGAGCAACGATGTTTTGGATCCAGACTTCTGTGATATGTCACTGCTACAAAAATATTTCAAAACTTCGCCCCGCCCACTTCCGCCCCTACAAAGGACGAAAATCTGTGGCATCCACAATTTTAAAGATATGAGAAAACCAAAAACGCAGAATCGTAGAGAATGACCATATCTTTTAGACTGCAGAATCTGAATTGGATCGTATTATTTATTATTATAGCCAGCATCTAGAAAACAATTTCATTTTTTCTCGCCCTGTCTCTCTCTAACACACACGTAGCATAGGCGGCTTTGCTTAGAGTAAAACATTAGCGCCTAGATCTCAGAGACTATAAAAGCTAGAGCAACCAAATTTGGTATCCACACTCCTAAGATATCGGACCGAGACGAGTTTGTTTCAAAATTTCGCCACACCCCTTTCGCCCCCGCAAAGGACGAAAATCTGGGGATATTCACAAATCTCAGAGACTATTAACGCTAGAGTAACCAAATTTGGTATCCGCACTCCTGTTAGATCTCACTATAAAACGTATATCTCAAAATTTCGCCCCACACCCTTCCGCCCACACAAAGGACGAAAATCTGTTGCATCCACAATATTGCAGATTCGAGAAAACTAACGAGGGGGAACGTTGTGAGTTGCTGCGTACACCGCAACTCTACAGTTATACCCGATACTAAGTCAGTATTGCTCTCCTGCGGCAGACGCCGCTAATATTAAACGACACGACAAAGAGTGCGTGCGAGAGAGACAGAAAATCAGTCTGAGCGTGACGTCGGGTGCTGCGTAGCCACTGCAAATTGATTTGTTCCTTTTGGCTATAAAAATTTGCTGATCTGATCCAGATTCAGCAATCTGATAGATATGGTCGTTATCTATGATTCTGCGTTTTTATACCCGATACTCAAAATGAGTATTGGGGTATATTAGATTTGTGGTAAAAGTGGATGTGTGTAACGTCCAGATGGAATTGTTTCCGACCCCATAAAGTATATATATTCTTGATCAGCATCAATAGCCGAGTCGATTGAGCCATGTCTGTCTGTCCGTCCGTCCGTCTGTCCGTCCCCTTCAGCGCCTAGTGCTCAAAGACCTCCCCGCCGCCACCGCCACCACAGCCACCACAGCCACTACCAACCACCAAACGGGGATAAATGTGCGCAGATTGGTATGGTCCGACAACTGGGAGTGGGTCACAGCTGCAGCTCAGCTGCATCCCAGCCGAATAAAGCGATTATAGGGATGCCGGCCAGACCGAGGCCCGACTTCGGACCGGTTTGTGTCGTTTTTTCGATTCTTTCGTTTCAAAGCGTAAATATTTCAATTTATTTATTGGAGATGCGTCGGCATACCCGGCACCGTATCGCTTTTCGAACACTTTCTTTCTGCTGGCCTCTCCCTCATCTTTTTTGGAGATGTATCTACATATATGCGTCGCGTCGTGTCGTGTCTTGACCAAGACACCAAGACCAATATATGGCCTCGGACTTGGGGCACGCAAAGCCAAGACACGCCGAAAAATGTGTGTCAATGCCCTTCTTTTCGTTGATTTTTGTTGGGCCCGGGTCAGAGGGGGGCGTGTCGCGCTGTGCCGCGCATTTCCACGAACGTGAAAATGAAGAGTGAAAACAGTTTCTGCAACAAAGCCAAAGAGGTGTGGTACGTTCGCGAATCCAACTGCAGGCCATGCATGACCTGCGCGTATTAGTGTCTCCCCCCCCCCCCCCCCCCCCCCCCCCCCTCCCGGCAACCCGTCTGATTGATTAGCTTTGCTTTTCAGCTTATTTATTTTCGCTTTTTCCTCTGCTTCTGTCAAACTGTCAAACGAAATTTACACGTTTTCCTCCCCAACTGTTGGTGGAGCTGCTGCTGCACCTCACGACGGAGACAGAGAGACAATGACAACAAACAGAGATCAGACCCCAGCCAAATGGATAGAGGAGTCACAGAGTCAGAGAGCCCCACAGACAAAGAAGTGGGGAGTGCGTGAGGCATTTTTAATGGATTGATTGTCTGCTGTTAAAGTTTGCATGTTAATTGCCTTTCCGATGGCGATAGACGCGACGACAAAGGCGCACTTAAAAGTCCAAAAAGATATTACAAAAATTTTTTTCCGGTCCGGTTTAGCCATTTTTATACCCGATACTCAAAATGAGTATTGGGGTATATTAGATTTGTGGTAAAAGTGGATGTGTGTAACGTCCAGAAGGAATCGTTTCCGACCCCATAAAGTATATATATTCTTGATCAGCATCAATAGCCGAGTCGATTGAGCCATGTCTGTCTGTCCGTCTGTCCGTCCGTCCGTCGGTCCGTCTGTCCGTCTGTCCGTCCCCTTCAGCGCCTAGTGCTCAAAGACCATAAGAGCTAGAGCAACGATGTTTTGGATCCAGACTTCTGTGATATGTCACTGCTACAAAAATATTTCAAAACTTCGCCCCGCCCACTTCCGCCCCCACAAAGGACGAAAATCTGTGGCATCCACAATTTTAAAGATATGAGAAAACCAAAAACGTAGAATTGTAGAGAATGACCATATCTTTTAGACTGCAGAATCTGAATTGGATCGTATTATTATTATAGCCAGCATCAAGAAAACAATTTCATTTTTTCTCGCCCTGTCTCTCTCTAACACACACGTAGTATAGCCGGCTTTGCTTAGAGTGAAACATTAGCGCCTAGATCTCAGAGACTATAAAAGGTAGATCAACCAAATTTGGTATCCACACTCCTAATATATCGGACCGAGACGAGTTTGTTTCAAAATTTCGCCACACCCCCTTCCGCCCCCGCAAAGGACGAAAATCTGGGGATATTCACAAATCTCAGAGACTATTAACGCTAGAGTAACCAAATTTGGTATCCGCACTCCTGTTAGATCTCACTATAAAACGTATATCTCAAAATTTCGCCCCACCCCCTTCCGCCCACACAAAGGACGAAAATCTGTTGCATCCACAATATTGCAGATTCGAGAAAACTAACGAGGGGGAACGTTGTGAGTTGCTGCGGACACCGCAACTCTACGGTTATACCCGATACTAAGTCAGTATGGCTCTCCTCCGGCAGACGCCGCTAATATTAAAACACAACGACAAAGAGTGCGTGCGAGAGAGACAGAAAATCAGTCTGAGCGTGACGTCGGGCGCTGCGTAGCCTCTGCAAATTGATTTGTTCCTATTGGCTATAAAAATGATCTGATCTGATCCAGATTCAGCAATCTGATAGATATGGTCATTATCTATGTTTCTGCGTTTTTAGTTTTCTCGAATGTGCAATATTGTGGATGCAACAGATTTTCGTCCCTTGTGTGGGCGGAAGGGGGTGGGGCGAAATTTTGAGATACACGTTTTATAGTAAGATCTAACAGGAGTGCGGATACCAAATTTGGTTACTCTAGCCTTAATAGTCTCTGAGATTTTTGAATATCCCCAGATTTTCGTCCTTTGCGGGGGCGGAAGGGGGTGTGGCGAAATTTTGAAACAAACTCGTCTCGGTCCGATATATTAGGAGTGTGGATACCAAATTTGGTTGATCTACCTTTTATAGTCTCTGAGATCTAGGCGCTAATGTTTCACTCTAAGCAAAGCCGGCTATACTACGTGTGTGTTAGAGAGAGACAGGGCGAGAAAAAATGAAATTGTTTTCTTGATGCTGGCTATAATAATAATACGATCCAATTCAGATTCTGTAGTCTAAAAGATATAGTCATTCTCTACGATTCTGCGTTTTTGGTTTTCTCATATCTTTAAAATTGTGGATGCCACAGATTTTCGTCCTTTGTGGGGGCAGAAGTGGGCGGGGCGAAGTTTTGAAATATTTTTGTAGCAGTGACATATCACAGAAGTCTGGATTCAAAACATCGTTGCTCTAGCTCTTATAGTCTTTGAGCACTAGGCGCTAATAGGGACGGACAGACGGACAGACGGACGGACGGACGGACGGACGGACGGACGGACGGACGGACGGACGGACGGACAGACGGACAGTCAGAAAAGGCTCAATCGACTCGGCTATTGATGCTGATCAAGAATATATATACTTTATGGGGTCGGAAACGATTCCTTCTGGACGTTACACACATCCATTTTCACCACAAATCTAATATACCCCAATACTCATTTTGAGTATCGGGTATAATAAAGAGCTTCATAAGCACAAATGTTTGCAGTATATGACATCATTTCAAGATTCAAGCTCGTGGTAGAAGCTTGGAACTGTATACAAAAATAGTTGCGGTTTGTGTGTGGGGCAAACCTTAACTAATTTATCGGAGATTTTTCATTAAAAAGAAACCATTTAATCAATCCACAAACAAATTCATTACCCCGCTCCAAGCCAAGACTCTCGACCCAATTAATAAATGTTGTTTGTTATGTTCGTTTCCCCCCCTAAGAGACACGTGTAAGCGATGGCCATAGGCTTTCCCACAGAGAGAAAAACCCTGTAACTTGAAGATGGACACGGTCTCTCTAGCCGAAACTCTTGTTGGGACAACAATTGACGCTCATTAGCCAAAACCACAAAACAAGGCGGCAGGCGGGGCAAGGCTGAACCGGTTCATTGATTGATTCACCGGTGAACAGTTGGCAAAAAGAGAAGAGTTTTCCCTGACTCATTTAAGCTGGATTCGAAGAGGAGCCAAGACACACACACACACACAGTCTCAATGACGCTGACAGGCAACAATTTTTTTATGTGCGCTTCAAGTGCATCCGGACATTTAATCATTTATCTTCATGGAGCTGGAATGGAGCATCGCCTCGTTTTGGCCAAAGATGCGCCCCCGTTCAACAAAAAAATGGAGCATAATGGGGCAGACGCAACGTCGGCAGGAGTGGCGGATTAGCGGAAAGCACTCAAAATACGCGGTAATCAACAGCGTGGCGTCTCATCGACAGCCCAAAAAGGAAAAGCAACCAGATGCGTTTGCAATTTCTTTTCACTTGAGAAATGCTTACGCGTGGAATCAAGGAGGACAGAGCGTTATCTACATAATTCCGTTGTACCTTCGCTGATTGGTGTATTGGTAACAGATACGATCAACCTGCAAGAGTATCTAAAGCTTTAGCATCCAAATCAATTTTTATACCCGATACTCAAAATGAGTATTGGGGTATATTAGATTTGTGGTAAAAGTGGAAGTGTGTAACGTCCAGAAGGAATCGTTTCCGCCCCCATAAAGTATATATATTCTTGATCAGCATCAGTAGCCGAGTCGATTGAGCCTTGTCTGTCTGTCCGTCCGTCCGTGTGTCCGTCTGTCCGTCCCTATTAGCGCCTAGTGCTCAAAGACTATAAGAGCTAGAGCAAGGATGTTTTGGATCCAGACTTCTGTGATATGTCACTGCTACAAAAATATTTCAAAACTTCGCCCCGCCCACTTCCGCCCCCACAAAGGACGAAAATCTGTGGCATCCAAAATTTTAACGATACGAGAAAACCAAAAACGCAGAATCGTAGAGAATGACTATATCTTTTAGACTACAGAATCTGAATTGGATCGTATTATTATTAGAGCCAGCATCAAGAAAACAATTTCATTTTTTCTCGCCCTGTCTCTCTCTAACACACACGTAGTATAGCCGGCTTTGCTTAGAGTGAAACATTAGCGCCTAGATCTCAGAGACTATAAAAGGTAGAGCAACCAAATTTGGTATCCATAATCCTAATATATCGGACCGAGACGAGTTCGTTTCAAAATTTCGCCACATCCCCTTCCGCCCCCGCAATGGACGAAAATCTGGGAATATTCACAAATCTCAGAGACAATTAACGCTAGAGTAACCAAATTTGGTATCCGCACTTCTGTTAGATCTCACTATAAAACGTATATCTCAAAATTTCGCCTCACCCCTTCCGCCCACACAAAGGACGAAAATCTGTTGCATCCACAATATTGAAGATACGAAAAAACTAAAAACGCAGAATCATAGATAATGATCATATCTATCAGATTCCTGAATCTGGATCAGATTGGATCATTTTTATAGCCAATAGGAACAAATCAATTTGCAGTTGTTACGCAGCGCCCGACGTCACGCTCAGACTGATTTTCTGTCTCTCTCGCACGCACTCTTTGTCGTGTCGTTTAATATTAGCGGCGTCTGCCGGAGGAGAGCCATACTGACTAAGTATCGGGTATGAATGTAGAGTTGCGGTGTCCGCAGCAACTCACAACGTTTCCTCTCGTTTCTGTTCGTTTGTTTGTTCCGAGTCGGATTCCAATTATTTTACAGTACTAGCAGGCAATACTCTTGGGCTCTTTGGTTCGTTCCATTTCCCATTTCCCTGCCATGCAATCAATTTTCTCATTTGCCATGTGCGCAGTTTTTATTTAATTAACTATTGCCCACAAATCCTGCCCCCATGCCCCCACTCCCCATTCCACACTACCATCGTTTGTCTGTCTCTCTGTCTGTTTGTTGTTCGAGGCGGAGTGTGACTTCTTTTCTGAAGCGTGTGACCGGAGGTGAAATTTTTATACCCTATACTCAAAATGGGTATTGGGGTATATTAGATTTGTGGTGAAAATGGATGTGTGTAACGTCCAGAAGGAATCGTTTCCGAACCCATAAAGTATATATATTCTTGATCAGCATCAATAGCCGAGTCGATTGAGCCCTGTCTGTCTGTCCGTCTGTCCGTCCGTCCGTCTGTCCGTCTGTCCGTCCCTATTAGCGCCTAGTGCTCAAAGACTATAAGAGCTAGAGCAACGATGTTTTGGATCCAGACTTCTGTGATATGTCACTGCTACAAAAATATTTCAAAACTTCGCCCCGCCCACTTCCGCCCCTACAAAGGACGAAAATCTGTGGCATCCACAATTTTAAAGATATGAGAAAACCAAAAACGCAGAATCGTAGAGAATGACCATATCTTTTAGACTGCAGAATCTGAATTGGATCGTATTATTTATTATTATAGCCAGCATCTAGAAAACAATTTCATTTTTTCTCGCCCTGTCTCTCTCTAACACACACGTAGCATAGGCGGCTTTGCTTAGAGTAAAACATTAGCGCCTAGATCTCAGAGACTATAAAAGCTAGAGCAACCAAATTTGGTATCCACACTCCTAAGATATCGGACCGAGACGAGTTTGTTTCAAAATTTCGCCACACCCCCTTTCGCCCCCGCAAAGGACGAAAATCTGGGGATATTCACAAATCTCAGAGACTATTAACGCTAGAGTAACCAAATTTGGTATCCGCACTCCTGTTAGATCTCACTATAAAACGTATATCTCAAAATTTCGCCCCACACCCTTCCGCCCACACAAAGGACGAAAATCTGTTGCATCCACAATATTGCAGATTCGAGAAAACTAACGAGGGGGAACGTTGTGAGTTGCTGCGTACACCGCAACTCTACAGTTATACCCGATACTAAGTCAGTATTGCTCTCCTGCGGCAGACGCCGCTAATATTAAACGACACGACAAAGAGTGCGTGCGAGAGAGACAGAAAATCAGTCTGAGCGTGACGTCGGGTGCTGCGTAGCCACTGCAAATTGATTTGTTCCTTTTGGCTATAAAAATTTGCTGATCTGATCCAGATTCAGCAATCTGATAGATATGGTCGTTATCTATGATTCTGCGTTTTTATACCCGATACTCAAAATGAGTATTGGGGTATATTAGATTTGTGGTAAAAGTGGATGTGTGTAACGTCCAGATGGAATTGTTTCCGACCCCATAAAGTATATATATTCTTGATCAGCATCAATAGCCGAGTCGATTGAGCCATGTCTGTCTGTCCGTCCGTCCGTCTGTCCGTCCCCTTCAGCGCCTAGTGCTCAAAGACCCCCCCGCCGCCACCGCCACCACAGCCACCACAGCCACTACCAACCACCAAACGGGGATAAATGTGCGCAGATTGGTATGGTCCGACAACTGGGAGTGGGTCACAGCTGCAGCTCAGCTGCATCCCAGCCGAATAAAGCGATTATAGGGATGCCGGCCAGACCGAGGCCCGACTTCGGACCGGTTTGTGTCGTTTTTTTCGATTCTTTCGTTTCAAAGCGTAAATATTTCAATTTATTTATTGGAGATGCGTCGGCATACCCGGCACCGTATCGCTTTTCGAACACTTTCTTTCTGCTGGCCTCTCCCTCATCTTTTTTGGAGATGTATCTACATATATGCGTCGCGTCGTGTCGTGTCTTGACCAAGACACCAAGACCAATATATGGCCTCGGACTTGGGGCACGCAAAGCCAAGACACGCCGAAAAATGTGTGTCAATGCCCTTCTTTTCGTTGATTTTTGTTGGGCCCGGGTCAGAGGGGGGCGTGTCGCGCTGTGCCGCGCATTTCCACGAACGTGAAAATGAAGAGTGAAAACAGTTTCTGCAACAAAGCCAAAGAGGTGTGGTACGTTCGCGAATCCAACTGCAGGCCATGCATGACCTGCGCGTATTAGTGTCTCCCCCCCCCCCCTCCCGGCAACCCGTCTGATTGATTAGCTTTGCTTTTCAGCTTATTTATTTTCGCTTTTTCCTCTGCTTCTGTCAAACTGTCAAACGAAATTTACACGTTTTCCTCCCCAACTGTTGGTGGAGCTGCTGCTGCACCTCACGACGGAGACAGAGAGACAATGACAACAAACAGAGATCAGACCCCAGCCAAATGGATAGAGGAGTCACAGAGTCAGAGAGCCCCACAGACAAAGAAGTGGGGAGTGCGTGAGGCATTTTTAATGGATTGATTGTCTGCTGTTAAAGTTTGCATGTTAATTGCCTTTCCGATGGCGATAGACGCGACGACAAAGGCGCACTTAAAAGTCCAAAAAGATATTACAAAAATTTTTTTCCGGTCCGGTTTAGCCATTTTTATACCCGATACTCAAAATGAGTATTGGGGTATATTAGATTTGTGGTAAAAGTGGATGTGTGTAACGTCCAGAAGGAATCGTTTCCGACCCCATAAAGTATATATATTCTTGATCAGCATCAATAGCCGAGTCGATTGAGCCATGTCTGTCTGTCCGTCTGTCCGTCCGTCCGTCGGTCCGTCTGTCCGTCTGTCCGTCCCCTTCAGCGCCTAGTGCTCAAAGACCATAAGAGCTAGAGCAACGATGTTTTGGATCCAGACTTCTGTGATATGTCACTGCTACAAAAATATTTCAAAACTTCGCCCCGCCCACTTCCGCCCCCACAAAGGACGAAAATCTGTGGCATCCACAATTTTAAAGATATGAGAAAACCAAAAACGTAGAATTGTAGAGAATGACCATATCTTTTAGACTGCAGAATCTGAATTGGATCGTATTATTATTATAGCCAGCATCAAGAAAACAATTTCATTTTTTCTCGCCCTGTCTCTCTCTAACACACACGTAGTATAGCCGGCTTTGCTTAGAGTGAAACATTAGCGCCTAGATCTCAGAGACTATAAAAGGTAGATCAACCAAATTTGGTATCCACACTCCTAATATATCGGACCGAGACGAGTTTGTTTCAAAATTTCGCCACACCCCCTTCCGCCCCCGCAAAGGACGAAAATCTGGGGATATTCACAAATCTCAGAGACTATTAACGCTAGAGTAACCAAATTTGGTATCCGCACTCCTGTTAGATCTCACTATAAAACGTATATCTCAAAATTTCGCCCCACCCCCTTCCGCCCACACAAAGGACGAAAATCTGTTGCATCCACAATATTGCAGATTCGAGAAAACTAACGAGGGGGAACGTTGTGAGTTGCTGCGGACACCGCAACTCTACGGTTATACCCGATACTAAGTCAGTATGGCTCTCCTCCGGCAGACGCCGCTAATATTAAAACACAACGACAAAGAGTGCGTGCGAGAGAGACAGAAAATCAGTCTGAGCGTGACGTCGGGCGCTGCGTAGCCTCTGCAAATTGATTTGTTCCTATTGGCTATAAAAATGATCTGATCTGATCCAGATTCAGCAATCTGATAGATATGGTCATTATCTATGATTCTGCGTTTTTAGTTTTCTCGAATGTGCAATATTGTGGATGCAACAGATTTTCGTCCCTTGTGTGGGCGGAAGGGGGTGGGGCGAAATTTTGAGATACACGTTTTATAGTAAGATCTAACAGGAGTGCGGATACCAAATTTGGTTACTCTAGCCTTAATAGTCTCTGAGATTTTTGAATATCCCCAGATTTTCGTCCTTTGCGGGGGCGGAAGGGGTGTGGCGAAATTTTGAAACAAACTCGTCTCGGTCCGATATATTAGGAGTGTGGATACCAAATTTGGTTGATCTACCTTTTATAGTCTCTGAGATCTAGGCGCTAATGTTTCACTCTAAGCAAAGCCGGCTATACTACGTGTGTGTTAGAGAGAGACAGGGCGAGAAAAAATGAAATTGTTTTCTTGATGCTGGCTATAATAATAATACGATCCAATTCAGATTCCGCAGTCTTGAAGATATGGTCATTCTCTACAATTCTACGTTTTTGGTTTTCTCATATCTTTAAAATTGTGGATGCCACAGATTTTCGTCCTATGTGGGGGCGGAAGTGGGCGGGGCGAAGTTTTGAAATATATTTGTAGCAGTGACATATCACAGAAGTCTGGATCCAAAACATCGTTGCTCTAGCTCTTATAGTCTTTGAGCACTAGGCGCTGAAGGGGACGGACAGACGGACGGACGGACGGACGGACGGACAGACAGACAGGGCTCAATCGACTCGGCTATTGATGCTGATCAAGCATATATATACTTTATGGGGTCGGAAACGATTCCTTCTGGACGTTACACACATCCACTTTTACCACAAATTTAATATACCCCAATACTCATTTTGAGTATCGGGTATAAAAATGGTAATTTGTACGTTTTTGCCTTTTTATCCGCTTCTGGCTCAATCGTACGTCTCACACGCGCTTCTAATGTCTGGATACGCGAGATACAGACACTGTACGGATGATGTTGATGATGATGGCATATAAAAAGGCAACATGAGTTTTTCAATTGGCTTGGAAAGCGGCAGACGGCAGACAGCAAGCAGCATGCAACTAATGGGGCGGAATCTAGCGAAAAGTAGGCGTGTTGGGCAACAACAATGGCTCACTGTTGGCAGGCCCCGGCTTTGCCACACTTTTGATGAATTAGCTGATTTTTTGCTGGTCGGCTTTTTCCTTTTCCATCGAGTTTCGAGCTTGGAAAATTGAGTTGCAGTTGCAACTGGTGGAGAGGGGTGTGGTGGAAGTGGTTCATTGAGCCGGATCATACACATAGCTGCGCTGCGCTGCGACTCATTAAAAAACCACTTGAACCCAAGTTTCGTGTTATACAGCCTTTAGGTGGAGGTCAATAAGTGGAGTTATTGTCGGATTTTCGACTACCACTACTCTCTCTCTTTCCCTCTCTCTCCGTGTTGCATGTCGGAATTGGAGGGGATTGTAAAACAGGGTAATTAATTTAATTGAAGGTGTTTTTCCCATACCGGGAATCGAACCCGGGCCTTCTGGGTGAAAGCCAGATATCCTAGCCACTAGACCATATGGGATATGCATTTCCATTCCTTATCTCGTCTGGACAGTATCCCATATGGTCTAGTGGCTAGGATATCTGGCTTTCACCCAGAAGGCCCGGGTTCGATTCCCGGTATGGAAAGAACACTTTTTATCTATCTTAAATAGATAGATTTCAAAGATAAGAATCTAGTTGCAACAATGAGTATTGCCAATTATTACGCTGTATTTTTCCGCGTTTGTTTTGTTTCTTATTCGCAATTACCTAGCGCCAGAGCTCGGACGCAATGGGGGGGAAAAAATACGTCTGTCAATTGCTTTGTTGCTGGGGCACATAAGAAAGAGAAGAGGCAGGGAGGGGACAAAGGGAAAACCGTTTCGTTAACAACGAGCAAAGCTCAAAGAGCGGTGTACTTAACTTTTGTTAAACCGAAAATTAGCCATGCCCATTGCAACATGATGTGGAAGGCAGCCACAACGACAATTGCCTGCCACAAAGCGTGGCAAGCCAGCGAATGGCAAAAGCAAAAACAATAAAACAGACAATGCCTTGACTGAGATTTTATTAGGTTTTTTTTTAGATACGGAAAATTGCTTTTCATTGTTGCAGAAACGTTGTGCCTGTTGTTGTAGTTTCTGACAATTTGATTGCTGCTGCAAATGGAAAATCAATTTTTAATTGCAACAAATTCGATGCTTGTGAGCCAAACAAATTGCTGGACGGCCAAAAATGGTAAATTACGTTCGATAGCAACACAAAAACAATTGGCATTTTGAGTCAGAAACGGGTTTAACGGTATCCGAGCGAGCACAGCTGACGCAGCACCCAGCTGCATTATCGTTTGAGGAAATGCGACAGAACATCAGCCAGTCCAGAGGAGCTATATCTCAAAATCTCAACGAGCGGTGCATTGAACCGTTGTTCATTAGCATATATACGCGTGTGGGACAGGGATGACAATAGGCACTTTCGATTATTGAACTTGTAAAAAATAGGCAACAAAAAAATTCCCTGTTGTGTGTGTGTGTGTGTGCGTGTGCAACAAGTTCACCGAAAAAAACAGTTGCCAAGCGGCCATTTTAATTACTTACCGTTTTCTCCCTTTAAGCTGAAAATCTCTTCCTTCCTTTTTGCGTGAACCGAAAAAAGGCGATAAATTGTATTATTCAAAGTCACTCCAATCTCTAATGCGAGACACGATAAAAAATACAAGCAAAACACGATAAGGCCAGCGACAAGAGAGAGAGAACACTGCGCGAGAGAGATAAAAGGAAAGAGAGCGACCCCCGCCAGCTTGTTGACGGAAATTGCGACAGCAACAATTAATGCATTTTATTGATTTTTAACAAGGCATTGAATTGGCACGATCTGCACTTGGATTCTGCTTTTAAATTTATTTCACACTTTTGGCTTTTTGCAGAGAATAACACAAAGAATTTCGCACACACCAGCACACCAACACACTCGTGCACGCACACACGCGCTCCGACTTCAATGTCAACTTCAACTTTGCTTTGGGCTTCTACTTCTTCTTCTTTCCCGCTTTTTTTGCGATAATTTTTTTGGATGAATGCAAAATAATTACCGATTACCGTCGGTCTGCACTTATTAAATCTCGCAGCGAACACCAACTAATATTTCGGCGCCAAGTCAAGCGCGATTTTTTTTTTTGTTTTTATGCAAAAAGCCCTAAAGATTCGGAACAGGCAACACGACGGGCGACCGAGCGACGAAAAAATACAAGTTTTCCCCAAATCCAAATCGCAACAGACGCAACGACGTGTAAATGCGAATAAGCTGGGAAGCATCTTAGCCCACTTAAGCCCCCTATATTTAAACAGTTCAGTCACTTGAGGTATATGGCGAAAAATATTAACGATTGTAAATTCTTCTTGAGGATTCATGCCATCTTTCATCTGAACTTAAAAAAAAAAACACTATATCTTTCACCTGAACTGCGCTAACATTAAAAAATTTTCATAATTTTCGGTGGAAAATTGAAATACCCCCTTGGCTTATAATAGGTTAATCGTTCTCCGTCAAAGATTGGAAACCATATTGCTCAATTTTGATGTTCCGTCAAATATTCCCAGCTATATGGAACATTTAGCCATGCCCACATAATTTTATACGAGTGATGAATCAATTTCCTACTTGATTGGTTTAACTTAAATAATTGCATTTAGCTGAGCTGTTCTAAACCTCCTTAAGATTAATACCCTCTGTCCAAAATATAAAATATAGCATAAAATAAATAGTGATGCCAGAATTTTTGGAATCATCACGAACTAGTGGCAGCACTGGTTGTCATGTGATGACACTTCTGAACTAGTTCGATAGTGCAATTTAAAGGCAATATTTTTTGAACTGGCGAAAATATTGATATCGATATCAGATACCGATCGAAATCGGCGGTTAAGTTCCTTTATTTTCAAAATTGTGGTTGTTGGTGTGGGTGAAGGAAAAAAACGGTTTAATGCGGTGTTTCTGTGTTTTGCTTTTTAATTTTTCTTAGTATTTTATTAATAATTTTAATTTCCATTTTTTGTATTATCTAAACACTTCTGCAAGACAGAATCGTCCAAGTAATTCGCTCAGCGGACGTTTTTGATCAACTCGCCTTGCCCAGGCCTCCACCTGGGCGGAGAAGATGTCCTTCCCCACGGGTCCGTTCCTCAAGACGTTGATGAGGCGGTCTGATGTTACCCCTTGGCCTCGCAGCGTGAGATCTACGGTGATGGATCCTCGCAGTAGAAGTGCTTCAAGAGAAACTGCATTAGGGCTACATCATCGCTAGGTTCCGGCGCCCTCCTCACCATTACTCTCCGAATGTGTCTTATCTTTTCTTCGATGTCTGCCACGCGTAAAATAGGATCTATAAACCTATACTAGGTTCCGAATTATGTCTTTCGGGATATGATGCTATCGACTACCATTCGAAAATTTTATATATGTACATATGTATATAGTATATTTTTTAAAAACAATGCACGAAACTGCACAAAAAATGTAAAAAAACACTTGGATATTATATGTATATTCCCATCCTCTGCGGCAGGATGTTGGAGTCGCGACACTCTGACGACAGACTGGAATTCCCAAGACCTGCCCCCAAAGCAGATGCCCCCAAAAACTAGCCGACATTCCTAGAGAGCTGGCGCCAAAAGGCGTGTCGCTAATTGTCCCTAAATGACGGCACTAGGCGCCAACTTTCCAACAGGAAGTCAGGGGAAATTCCAAATAGGAATGGGAATGGCATCGGATTTGAGTCGCCTGTGGCTGTGACTGTGGTTGTATCTCCGAATTTTGACCATTTAGTTGCCACATCATAGGTAATAATAAAGGCTTATTAAGCACTTCTGTGACAACACCTGTATTGTGGTTCGAAGAGCCAGCACTGAGACACTGAAGCACCCCTCTAATGACAATAAATCGCCCGCTAAGTGTCACCGATGAGCATCTGCATCTCAAGCAGATTCCACTCCACTCCAGAGCAGGGAGCAGGGCAGGCAGCAGGGAGGAGAGGCTATAGCTAGGCCGCTTCTAATTAATTTATGATTTTCCTCACCGCATTAATCTCCCTCGGATGGCGGTGCGGTGCGGTGCGGCGATGGCGTCTCGAGGAGATGTCGCGAGCCCCAAACAAGACAACAACAACAAAATGTCACGCAGATGTGGCCGCAACAATGGGGGTGGAAGGGGAACCTGGAACCGTTTTGGGGTTTGGTGTGGTGTGGTTTTTGTGGCATTAGGAGGGCTCATGTTCGGGTTAGACATTTGTCATAATTACATAAGTAGGATCGCGTCAAACAAAAGGAATTAGTTGGCTCAGAGAATCGATCAAGGCAAGAGATACATATACATACATAGTGCATGCTTCAGGAGAGACCAAAGATCCGCAAAAGAAGCGCCAGGAATATTTTCTTGGGAATTAATTAAAACATATGCTCATCACTTCGGGCCATAAATCTGCCAGGGACAATTATCAGGTTCAATTTGTGCGTGAAACTGTTTGATATCACAGACAGCGCGCAACGGGGAGGGGAGTACAAGAGTACAAGTTGCAGCAGCCATTGCCGATGTCAATAAGTAGAGTATAGCATCTCTCCCCCAGAGCCCCTAGGCCACCATTTTTACACACACGCACACACACCAGACCGAACTCTCACTGCATTCAACCCCAGGGCGAGCTTAGCTATAGCGACATCCTCCGTATGGTCACCAGGCGCCAGGATGGCAAGCTTCAGGAGGTAGGGGATAATGTTAACAGAATCCGGAGGACGGCAAAGGGCGAGCTGCTGCTCGAGCTCAACGGCGCGAGCAAAAGCAACACAGCTAAGCTCAAGGAGGATATCAGCGCGGCACTGGGACTGCAGACGGGCATCAGGGCGGTGTCAGAAGAACTCTGCGTGGAGGTCAGGGATCTCGACAGCCTGGTCGAGAAGGAGGACATCGCAGCAGCGATAGCAGCATCGATAGACGCCCCCAGCGTGGACACCAGCGCCATTAAAAGTCTAAGGCCATCGTTCGCTGGTACGCAACTTGTTGTGTGCCTGCCGCCCGTGCAGGCAAGAGCCCTGCTCATGGTGGGGAAACTTAAAGTCGGATGGACAAGCTGGAGGATCCGGGAGCGGACAGCTCAACGACGATGCTACAGGTGTCTGGAGTTTGGGCATCTAGCAATCAGGTGCAAGAGCGCGGTGGATCGCACCGGATGCTGCCTCAGATGCGGCGTGAACGGGCACAAGGCGGCAACCTGTCAAAGCGATCCGCGGTGTTTCATCTGCACCGCTAACAACAGCAATGAGACGAACCATTATGCGGGTAGCAGGAGATGTCCAGCAGCCAGGAGCGTGCCCAGCTTGCCGGCCCAATAATGAAGGTTATGCAGCTCAACCTCAACCACTGCGCTGCGGCTCAAGACCTGCTGAGCCAATCCATAAGAGAATTGGCAATTGACCTCGCCATCCTCAGCGAGCCATATCAAACTAGGGAGTCCCCTGTGCTCATCTTGGATGCCACCAAAAAGGCCGCGATATGGCTATGCGGGGCCACGCCATTGCAGCTTTCCCTCTCAAGCGCTGCTGCTGGGTTTGTGCGCGCCAAGGTCGGAGGTGTGTGGATATACAGCGTCTACCTTGCCCCAAGCCTGACGCTCTCCGAGTTCGCAGGTACTCTAGACAACCTAGCGGCTGATGCTAGAGGACGTCACCCAATAGCCATTGGAGGGGACTTCAACGCGTGGGCTGAGGAGTGGGGAAGCGTGGCGACGAATGCGAGAGGTAGAGCTCTGCTGGAGATCATTGCGCCCCTGGACATCGCGCTCCTCAACGAGGGAAACCAGCATACCTTCTCCAGAGCAGGAACAGGATCGGTCATCGACCTTACATTTGTCAGCAGCTCACTTTTTAATTCATCGGGCTGGAGCATCAGCAACATCTACACAGGGAGCGACCACAGGGCAATTATATGGGACACAGGCCAACAGACGTGTAGCGTAGAGACAGCTGCGCCCAGCTGGAGATGCTATCGCGCCGAAACGCTCAATACGGCCCTGTTCATGGAGCTTATGTCCAACCTCACGGCGAATGGAAATGCTGAATGCATGGCCAACCATGTCATGGAGCATCTGGAGGCAGCATGCAATGCCACCATGGCGCAGAGGAAGCACTACGGTCGCCACCACCAACCTGTGTTCTGGTGGAACGAGGACATTGCCGCGCTACGCCGGGAATGCAACCAAGCTCGACGCCGCTACCAACGCTCGCGCGGAAGCACTGCCTTTCCGCAATGGCAATCCACGTTTAGGGACTGCAGAAGGGCCCTCAAGGCGGCCATTAGGGATAGCAAGCGCCAGTGCTTTCTCAAGCTATGCGACTCTGCGGAGCAGGACCCATGGGGAAGGGCGTACAAGTTGGTGACGAACAAACTTTTCGCCAAGAGGCAGGCACCCCCATCGGACCCCGACACGACAAGATCTATCGTGGAGGAACTCTTTCCGCACAGGGCTGACCACATCGGGGATGTCCGTTGCCTCCCACTGCAGCCGCACAGTCAGGCACACATCGAGGAGGTGTCACTCGAGGAAGTCGAAAGCGCAGCCAGGAGCATCAGCCCGAACAAGGCTCCTGGGCCGGACTCTATCCCGAACAGAGCCCTCTTGCTCGCCCTCTCCACGCGTCCGGACATCTTTGCGAAGCTGCTAAATCAGTGCCTTCGGGAAGGAGGTGGAAAATACAGAAGCTAGTGCTCATTCCCAAGCAAGGCAAGCCGCCGGGGACAGCGTCGTCGTATAGGCCTATCTGCCTGATCGACACCGCGGGTAAACTGCTTGAGAAGGTGGTCTGCGCGCGACTGGAACGCTCCATCGCGGAGGCTGGCGACCTCTCACCGCACCAATACGGCTTTCGCAAGGCCCGATCCACGATAGACGCCGTTCGTAAGGTGGTGGACATTGCCTCCGGTGCAATTGCCGGCACTCGGTGGAAAGGCGGCGGGAAAGAGTACTGCCTAGTAGTCACCCTAGACATTAAGAACGCGTTCAACACGGCGAGGTGGAGCTGCATCCTAAGGGCGCTGGAGAGTTTCGACACACCCAGGTACCTGCAGCGGATGGTACAAAGCTACTTTGAGAGAAGGCTGCTTTTGTACGACACGCAGGCTGGCACGGAGGAATACGAGGTATCGGCAGGCGTCCCGCAAGGTTCAGTGCTTGGCCCCACTCTGTGGAACGCAATGTATGACGGCATCTTGCGACTCAGCCTCCCCCACGGAGTACACATGGTGGGTTTTGCAGACGATGTGGCTGTCCTAGTGGTGGCAAAAGACCTGTCCGTCGTGGAAACGACCTGCAACCAAACGATAGCGCGCATTCAACAGTGGCTGGACCTGGTCGGGCTCGAACTCGCACCCCACAAAACAGAGGCAGTGCTGGTATCCAGCCGGAAGAAAGTCGAGACGGCCAACATCTCAGTGGCAGGTACCCTGGTTTCGTCTAAGCGCGCTATCAAATACCTTGGTGTCCTGGTGGACACACGTCTCTGCTTTCGGGAGCACTTGGCCTACATGGGCACGAAGGCGGCGACCACCAACGGTGCGCTCTCGAGGCTAATGCTGAACACCCGAGGACCAAAGCAATGGCGGCGACAACTGCTAACGAGTGTCACGAGATCGGTGATGCTATATGCGGCGCCAATCTGGGCAAAGGCCCTTCGAACAGCGAGCTACGCACGGGGTCTGGCAGCCACGCACCGCCTCTCTTCGATTCGGATCACCAGTGCCTTCCGAACGGTCTCGGACGAGGCAGCACACGTGATCGCGGGCATAGCACCCCTGGAATTCCTGGCGGATGAACGGTCCACATACTACCAGGAAACACATGGCAGAGGAATGGACGCGGCGGCGAAAAGGCAGGTACGCATGGCGTGCAAACAGGAGAGTCTCAGAAGGTGGCAACAGCGCTGGGACACGACCACTAAGGGGCGTTGGACCCACCAGCTTATCCCGTCCATCGACGCGTGGGTAAGCAGGAAGTACGGGCAGGTCAACTTTTACCTGACTCAGCTCCTCAGTGGTCACGGCTGCTTCCGAAGCTACCTTCATCGCTTCGGGCACGCGGACTCCGCAGAATGCTCTTGGTGCGGGCACTACGTGGAGGAGGATGCCGAGCATGCGATATTTTCGTGTGGCAGGTTCGCAGCGCAGCGCCAGCGGCTAGAAGAAGCGCTGGGTGGAGCCGTAGTCAAGCAGAGCTTGGTGCCGTGCATGCTCCTGTCCCCGGAAAACTGGGAGGCGACGAGCTGCTTCGCGGCGACCATTATGAGGGAACTGCGCGCTGTTGAGCACCAGACAAGAGTCCAGTTAGTCTAAACGAAGCCTGCACATGTGTGAAGCATTGCTTCACGGCCGTACCACACATGTTGGGCTTGCATAGCCTAACCTTTAATATAGTTTGCTTTAAGTATAAAATAAGTTGTAAATACAAGCAATTAAATGGAATTAAAAAAAAAAAAAAAAACTCTCACTGCACTTTCCTTCTTGAATCCCGTATCTGTCAGATCCACGGACGGGGAGGCCTGAGTAATTGCACCAAATTAATTGCCCGCCGCCTGTCAGTGCTTACATTGTCTGCTAATTTTTTCTCCCGATCGCAATGCCAGAGGGAAAGTTGTCGTTTAATTGCCGCCATCAGCAGCCCAAGGATTCAAATCGATTCTACTTTTGGCTATAAAAAAGACGCGATACTCTCCAGCCCAGTCCGTAAAAGCAAAACCACAAAATATACACGGAAATCTGAGTCCGGTCTGAGTCGGTCTCTCTTCGCCCGATTGTGTCATAAAAAAACGAGAGCAATTTTATATGATTTAAACTGCATGTTTTGTACAAATCTAATTTGATAATTGGTTGTAATTTATGAGTCTTGTCTGCTCTCTGGAAAGCATAAACACGACACGGAATAGCGGAATGACGGAATGACGCCTTCAACTCCACGTACTCCTCCCCAAACATGTTTCTTGGAGCAGGGAGCCGGGAGCCGGGAACAAAATTCGAAACGCGCACATATTAAATTAATAATATGCAGTGTTCATTCTCTCTCATTATACCCGATACGCAAAATGAGTATTGGGGTATATTAGATTTGTGGTAAAAGTGGATGTGTGTAACGTCCAGAAGGAATCGTTTCCGACCCCATAAAGTATATATATTCTTGATCAGCATCAATAGCCGAGTCGATTGAGCCATGTCTGTCTGTCCGTCTGTCCGTCTGTCCGTCCGTCCGTCTGTCCGTCTGTCCGTCCCCTTCAGCGCCTAGTGCTCAAAGACTATAAGAGCTAGAGCAACGATGTTTTGGATCCAGACTTCTGTGACATGTCACTGCTACAAAAATATTTCAAAACTTCGCCCCGCCCACTTCCGCCCCCACAAAGGCATCTACATTTTTAAAGATACGATAAAACCAAAAACGCAGAATCGTAGAGGATGACTATATCTTTTAGAATGTAAGATCTCAACCAGATCGTATAATTATTATAGCCAGAATCAAGGAAACAATTTCATTCTTTCTCGCTCTGTCTCTCTCTAACACACAGGTTTCATGGTCGGTTTTGCCAATTGCAAAATATGAGTTCAAGGATCTCAGAACCTATAAGAGCCAGAGCAACCAAATTTGGTATCCACACTCCTGTGATATCGGACCTTGACCGTTTCGTGTCCAAATTTCACCACACCCCCTTCCGCCCCCGCAAAGGACGAAAATCTGGGGCATCCACAAATCTCAGAGACTATTAAGGCTGAGTAACCGAATTTGGTATCCGCACTTCTGTTAGATCTCACTATAAAACGTATATCTCAGAATTTCGCCCCACCCCCTTCCGCCCCCACAAAGGACGAAAATCTGTTGCATCCACAAATCTCAGAGACTATTAAGGCTAGAGTAACCAAATTTGGTATCCGCACTCCTGTTAGATCTCACTTTAAAACGTATATCTCAAAATTTCGCAACCCCCCCCCTTCCGCCCCCACAAAGGACGAAAATCTGTTGCATCCACAATATTGAGGATACGAGAAAACTAAAAACGCAGAATCATAGATAATGACCATATCTATCAGATTGCTGAATCTGGACCAGATCAGATAATTTTTATAGCCAAAAGGAACAAATCAATTTGCACTGGCTACGCAGCTCCCGACGTCACGCTCAGACTGATTTTCTGTCTCTCTCGCGCGCACTCTTTGTCGTGTCGTTTAATATTAGCAGCGTCTGCCGGAGGAGAGCCATACTGACTTAGTATCGGGTATAACTGTAGAGTTGCGGTGTCCGCAGCAACTCACAACGTTCCCCCTCGTTTTTTCTTAATTATTATTTATATCTGTCATCCTATAGGGGGCGTAGAGGCTTCTGTGGAACTCCCGACTCTTGGGGAATTTTTTATGAATGAAATTCAATGCTGACATTAGCTGGTTATTTGTAGAAGGAGAAGACAAATCGACATAAAATCGAGTTGTACGTGGATCCATAAGAACGTCTTTTTCCCTTTATATTAGGACATTTTAAAGCGCAATAACTGACTGAGGGGCACTACCGCATGACGCGTGGCAAGGAAAGGATAGAGATTATTCTATTAATTTTGCAGATTAATATATAGAGATTCTTCCTTCTGTGGTCCACAAGAAAAATATAAATTAAAACCATCATATAAGTTAAATATGCGAAAAATATGTTTCAGCAAAAGCTATATGAGAGTGCTATTTTCAGTAATTTTGAGGTGATCTTAATTTTTATACCCGATACTCAAAATGAGTATTGGGGTATATTAGATTTGTGGTAAAAGTGGATGTGTGTAACGTCCAGAAGGAATCGTTTCCGACCCCATAAAGTATATATATTCTTGATCAGCATCAATAGCCGAGTCGATTGAGCCCTGTCTGTCTGTCCGTCCGTCCGTCTGACCGTCTGTCCGTCCGTCCGTCTGTCCGTCCCCTTCAGCGCCTAGTGCTCAAAGACTATAAGAGCTACAGCAACGATGTTTTGGATCCAGACTTCTGTGATATGTCACTGCTAAAAGAATATTTCAAAACTTTGCCCCGCCTACCCCGCCCCAACAAAGGGCGAAAATCTGTGGCATCCACAATTTCGACGATACGAAATTCCCCCTCGTTCAATTTTACTTTAAGGAGTACAGACATACAGAATCAACCCAAGTGTAGTGACGAAAAAAATTATAATACATACAGCATTTCCTAACGAACCTTTTGTATAAGTTATTGCGAGTAATTAGTTATATTATATATAAAGAATAACTTTTAACTGTTCACGATAAGAAGGGGGGTGCATTGCAGTGCTCAGCTGCCCAAGGACTTGAAAAACGTCCACAATAATGGATTTTGGAACCGAAAAATTGCCCAAACATTGAAGTGTTCCAAGGTTATGATGTATAATGCAATAAAACCCAAGACTAGAGATATGCTGAGATAATCAGGAATAAATAAAAAAAAAACCCTTCTAAAATACGAATAATATTTATATCTAGCAATCTAAAGTCCAAGATCAGGTTATTCGATGTGGAGCATGTTCCCCTGGCCTGTGAACAAATGGCGCAATATCCTGTCGTCGGATGAGACTAAGTGTACTATTTGATACCAATAAACACCAACGTGAAGAAGTTAAAATTATTAAGCACTCAGGAGGATCAATTATAGCATGTGTATGGTGCCATAGTGCATCCTCTATCAAGTCAGATTAAGGATCCCAGATTAATCCCGTTCTAATCGGATCTATCTCTAAAACATTCCACAGGTCCTCCGCACCGCGGACAGTGGAGTGGATGAAATGGGTGGCATGGCAAGCACCGGATCTCTAGATTTCTCCATCACTTGACCTGCTGTGTTAGTCTTTTATGTAATGGAAAAGTAAAGTAGAAAAATATAATGCTCGGAGAGCTATGTTTTAGTTTCGACTAACAGAAAGAGCAGAGACCTGTCCAGATTCCGGGACGGAAGCAGTACACCTTCTAGTGGGCCAAGCGAAACCAAACAGATGCTTGCTGCGACTAACCGCCTAAGACTAATCACTTAGCTCATTGTTCTTACAGTTCTTTAGATACACCAGATAAACAACTTTAATGATTTTGAATTGACGTCAGATTGGTGTCTGCGTCTGTTATCTCAGTTTATACGGTAGCTCTACTCTCATTTGGGGGTTGAAATAGCCGTACTGATGCAGTGGATATTTGGGTATTAGATACTCCATTCGCATATTCCGCAAAATGACGCAATTGTTGTACAGTAACCAATCGTCCATCGCCGACACGTGGCAGGCCTTCGATCTGCCCATCTTGAAAAGCTCCCTTCGGAAATCCAACCAGATGGGCCTGTACGAGGAGAACACGTGGAAATTGGGCGTTACGTTCCTTAGGATACGGCGCTACTTGTACACCTTGGGCTTGTTGTAAATTGTCGATAGGCCACGGCACACTTGGGTTTGCGGCTTGTTATAGTACATTTGGTAGTGCCCGTGATATGGCGTGTCCAAGTCTATTTCTGACATACTGCTCTTGATTTTGTAGTGCATTCGCGTATCTTGCGAACGTAACACCCCAAGGATTGAATACCCAATTGCCCATATGGTCGCTCTCCATTTGGGGTATCGATATCGTTTTCTCGAAACTTTTGGTGTGTATTTTACCCTCGCCTGCCCTAGGTGATATTGCTGGTGCTGGTGGTGGTGTTTTTGCTGGTGCTTCTCCTTTTGCTTTTGGTTTTTTAGCCTTGGGCATGGCCCAGAAGTTGAGAGCCCCCTTTGTGAGATTACCACGCACCATGGGGCGCTTAGTTGCAGACACCTTCCTGGTCGCTGGTGCCTTGTCCGCCGTGCGCAGCTTGCTCTGATAGGCGACAGGAAACAGGCCCATTTTGCCACTTTCCGATTCCTGTCCGCGGTATCCAGAGCTATCGGCAGCCGCCTCCAGGTCCTGTGCCAGCACTTGGGCTTGAACATCCTCAGACTTCGATGGGACTGTCATGTTCGACGGCACGGAGCTCTGGTTGCTGCTCGCATTCAAAGGTTCGTCCAGGGTCAGGGACAGGGGTATCCCATGGACAATGAAAGGCATAACCTGGAAAGGCAAAGCCTTTTTGGCAACAAGGCGGCTGGGATGTAGAAAACTTACGCTAATTAGGCATCCGAGGCCGATAAACACTGCATAAATTTTATTCATTGTTTGTGCACTAACTAACTAACACTAACTAACTAGTAACTATGGAACACAAATTGTACTGAAATATCTAGATAGGGCTACTACTGTTCCTGGAATCTAGGAATTATTTCCATTCAAAAATCTGAAGAATTCTATACCCCATACCCCGTATACGTCTTTTGAACCGCCCTTTGGATACATTTTCCGTCTTGAAGATACATTTCCCTTGCCCTGTCCTGCCCTATTAGTTTGTCACACAAATTAGACCATGAGGCAAACAAACAGACAGCCCAACGAATTAATCAGGCTACAATTTCGCAAAGAGTTCAATGCACGCCACGCCCCGCCCCATTTAAAGAAGGAAGGTCCAATGTTCACCTTTGACGTCATCGGAAACCGAAAACTGAATACCCCGAATGGCGTGGGAGTGTCAGGACGTCAGATATTGGATGGTGGATGCTGTGATGCCCGACACCCCGCAGGACCTGAGTGCATCATTAGCGGAGTGCGATGACAAAACTAGGGGGAACGTTGTGAGTTGCTGCGGACACCGCAACTCTACAGTTATACCCGATACTTAGTCAGTATGGCTCTCCTCCGGCAGACGCCGCTAATATTAAACGACACGACAAAGAGTGCGTGCGAGAGAGACAGAAAATCAGTCTGAGCGTGACGTCGGGCGCTGCGTAGCCAGTGCAAATTGATTTGTTCCTTTTGGGTATAAAAATGATCCGATCTGACCCAGATTCAGCAGCCTGATAGATATGGTCATTATCTATGAGATACTATGATCTATCTATATCTATGATATTCTTGTAGCAGTGACATATCACAGAAGTCTGGATCCAAAACATTGTTGCTCTAGATCTTATAGTCTTTGAGCACTAGGCGCTGAAGGGGACGGACAGACGGACGGACGGACAGACGGACAGACGGACAGACAGACAGGGCTCAATCGACTCGGCTATTGATGCTGATCAAGAATATATATACTTTATGGGGTCGGAAACGATTCCTTCTGGACGTTACACACATCCACTTTTACCACAAATCTAATATACCCCAATACTCATTTTGAGTATCGGGTATAAAAAGAAGGGACAAAAACTGGAGGACAGACTGCACCACGCGACTCCGTCTCCGACTGTGATTTAAGCTGCGTGCGCCTTACAAACACTTGAGAAGTGATGATTTATAATGGAGATGCATGCTCGGTTATTAATTAAATTCTGACACGGTTGCGCTCCATTTAACGTTAAATGCGAGGGAATCGGATGGGAGCCGATGTTGGGATGGGGATGGGGACAGGAACAGGAACAGGGATAAGCATTCAGATTGGGCTCTCAGGCGATAACTGGCCAAAGGGCTAACAAATTGTTAATTGATTCGAGATGCCACGGAACCCAGAGACCCCAGAGAGCCAAACACACTCCGTCCGGCAGAGGAATTTGAAATATGGCAAGCAATAGTCGAATATTCATTAAGCGCAATTATGAAAATTAAGTTGTCATTTTGATTTGAATGCCCGCGACACTTGGGCATGCGGTCCCATAACCAGTGCCCCCAAGCACCATGCCCCCATGCACCCCTCGGCATGGGCAGGGGCAGACGTCGAGTATTCTCATTAAATTAAATCAAAATGACAGCGCTGCCCTGCTAAATGGATGCCTTACGATTCGTCCTCTCCCTATCCATTCCAATGCACTGATCCCAGAGTGATCTGGCTCTCTGCCTCTGCCTTTTGCTCCGAGTCTGGCGACTAATTAACGTGTTTCCACATATTTTGTTCAAATCGTGCGTGAATAATGAAGACGTTATCACACCGCCATCCAGCACCCTGTAGTAAGCGACGTGGAGCTGGCTACCCGCCAATTGGAAACCAGTGTCTGCCGTACTACCAGCTAATTTCTCAAGATCCACCGCCCCCCACCGCCCGCCACCGCCCCTTCCGAGTGTGCTGCTGGCTCTCTGAAGATATCGCATCGTATTAGATCGGAACTGCTCTGAATTATGTGTTCATAATTTCGAATTAATGAACGTTTTATTTGGGGCCTCTGCCAGAGTAGGTATAAAAGTGTCTCCATATATTTCATGACCCATTCTCAGGTGGAGATTACCAAGAAAATGTGGCTTCAGTGGGTGCCAGTGTGAGATCACAAGAGGAATACAATTCAGTTAAATTCTACATTAAAAGTGGGTTCCTGCCATATTTGAACACCCTCAAGATCTGCACCTAATGGAGACACGTGTCCGCATAATTTCGATCACACGCTCATTAATCAGAGGCATGAAACATGTGTGATTGCAAACGTGTTGAATATATTTAGCAAAGCCATTGAAATATTAAATAGCGCTACTTGTAGACAATTAGCCAAAAATTATGGCTTTTAATCATAGCCGAGGCCGTCAGCCATCGGGTGCTACAGGTGGACAAACGGATGACGGGTCGGCTCGCACAACTGTGAACTCGGAACTGAGGCGCAGCCGCTACGGTTAGTAATACCCGGTGCGGTCTGCGTCTCACACCCCCCCTAGGACACAGAGGGTTGCGAGCGAACCGTCACCCGCCGTAACTGTGCACACCGGTGGAAGTGCGACTATACTCTCCCCGTGAGGGCGGCTGGAAACAGGTCCTAGCACGGTCATGTCTCTGCTAGGATGCTGGCGAATGGTAGTCGGGCGGAGAGAAGAAAACTCTCAGTGAAATTACCCCAATCCAAGGTGATACTGTTATATGCCGAAGGATGCATGGCCGGGGGGTGCCCGGTCGCTAATATGCGGACTCTGGATACCTGCCGACCTCCAGTTTAAATCAGGCTTCCGGGGCAAGCGGGCTATGCCTCGGGTGACCATCCTCTTCCCGCCTACTCGTGGGAACTACTATGCCAAATAATAAACATATAAAAACCAACAAAGCCGCAAAGGAGCTCGGTACTCCTCTTAAAGTACCGGAGGGACAAGCCAATCCCTCTGCCCCAGCGCCTGGGAAACCGGGTCCAAACAAGACGGGGAAGGAGACTGAGTCGGTCCACCGTCTTCAGGCAGCAGCCGCAGCGAGGGGGGGCCCGAAAAGACAATCGGGTCCTTCCAAGTCGGGTGGCTCCAAGGGCGAAGCGGATACCGGGGTGGCTGCCAAGCAGAGCGTAATCGCGGCTGGTAAGCGCACCGGGACCGAAGAACCCATGGGAGCCCCGGCGGGCAGCGTCTCTGCACCACGGGGTGGAAAGCCGTCGTACCAGGACAGGAGACGAGCGGCTTTCATCCTGTCCAACGAAGACCCGAACTTCAAGGCGTCAGCCGAAGGAAAGGAGCAGAGGCTGTGGGCCTGCTCAATCCTTCCACTGTTCCAGCCAGCCAAAGCCGGAAAGGGCGCAGCCAAGGCCCCCAACAAGCGGCAACGCTCAGCGGAGGACCCCGCAAATCAGCCAGGCCAAGCCCAGCAAGCCAAGCGGGTGAAGACCCACCTCACGAACCGGTCGTTCGCTGAGGTGGCGAGGGGCAAGACCCTGATCGGTGTCCTGGACAGGGGCGCCGAGGACGGCCATGTCCCTCGCGATAAGTGGCACCTGGTGGAGAACGAGCTCCAGGACCGGTTCCTACTGGAACTGGAGGAGAACGGCGGACCACCGCCAAAGTGTGAGGACGCAGGGTGGCATCAAGGCAAGGTGAAAGCCATCGCCTGCCAAGACGCTCGCTCTGCGGCCCTCTACATGAAGGCGGTGGCGGCCCTAAAAGAGGTCTATCCAGGGGCGAAACTGGAGGCCGTGAAGTGGGAAGATGTCCCTAGTCGCCCGAGAGCCAGAGCGTGGGTCTCGGCTAAGCCTGCAGAGCCTGAGAAGATCCTCAGGTTAGTGCAGGTCTGCAACCCCCACCTTCCTACAGCCGATTGGAAGGTGGCAAAGGTGGAGGATATCCAAGGGCAGAGGCGCCAGATTATCCTCGTCCTAAATGAGGAATCCATTGATCTCCTCGCAAAGTCGGACGGTGTAGTGGATTATGGCTACAAGAAAGTCACCATATCCACTTACAAGTCCGATCGCAAGGGCAGGCAAGCGGAGGTCGAGCCAGACCCGGAGCTGCCGGAGATCCCGAAAGAGGGGGCCTCGTGCGAGGAAGACAACCCGGCGTCGGATGCGGCGTCCATGATGTCGGACGATATCTTGGACGACTACGCGTTCGACGAGAGCGACCTAGCCAGAGGTCTCAGCCACATCGTTGTCGGGGAGGAGCCGGAGTCCGCTGACAGCGATCTAGAAGCAACAATGGTGGAGGCGAGCCTCAGGAATGTCGTTGACGCTCCTGCAGATAAACCTCCACCATTGTAAGGCAGCAAGGGTGGAGCCGACATAGTCCTCATTCAGGAGCCCTGGATCCTCGGAAACAGGGTCTCCGGTCTGAGGACTTCTGACTACAAGCTATATGTAGCTGAAACCGCAGGTAAAATTCGTACCTGCATTCTTGCAAAAAGAGAGTTGCACTTATTTTTGCTCCCAAATTTCAGCAATGAAGACCACACCGCAGTGAGCCTCGAAGGCCAGGAGCGCTCACTGAGGATCTGCTCCGCATACATGGGGCATGAACAACCAGACCCCCCTCCACACGCGCCTCTCCGGGCTCTAATCGCAGACTGCTCGGCCAAGGACATCGGCCTAATTGTGGGGTGCGATGCCAATGCACATCACTGTCAGTGGGGAAGCACTGACACAAACGAAAGGGGTGAGTACCTTTTCAATTACTTACTGACCACTCAGATGGTCTTACTAAACCGGGGTAGTGATCCCACCTTTATCATTAAAAACCGCAAGGAGGTCCTGGACCTCACGCTTGCCTCTCATGAGATACAGCGTAACATTGTATCCTGGAGGGTCCTGGAAGAGCACTCCTTCTCGGACCACAGGTACGTGGAAACTGTCTTCTCCTTCTCAGTACCGAAGCCAGTCCGATTCCGGAACATCAGGCGGACAAACTGGACTCGGTACTCTGATTACCTCTGTCGTGTTCTCCCTGAGCCCCCATCTGAGGAGGAGTTCTCCACGGAGGCCACGACTCGTCTTCTTAAGATCTTTACCGACGCCTGCAATAAGGCGCTCGACAAAGCATGCCCCTCTGGCAAGAACAGAGGCCGGAAGAAACCTGAATGGTGGAATCCGAAACTGGGTGAACTCCGGAAAGCCTCCCGGAGACTCTTCAATAAAGCTAAGGCTGAAAACGTTGAGCAAAACTGGGCCGAATACAAGGCCAGTCTGTCAACCTACAACAAAGAACTTAGAAAAGCCAAACGCGCCTCCTGGCGTAAGTTCTGCAGCGAAATCGAGAGTAACTCAGAAGCCTCACGCTTGCGCAGAGTTCTCTCGAAGACAACACCCACCCTGGGCTACTTGAAGAACACCGACCAGTCGTGGACTACGTCCAGCGAGGAGTCGCTAAATCTTCTCCTAAATACCCACTTCCCTGGCTGCGATGAAAACAGACCCAACCTACCTCGCGCCTCCTTCTGTCGCCTCAAATGCCATCTTGAGACTGCTAAGCCAAGAGAACATTTCCTGGGCGATCAGAAGCTTTAAGCCCTACAAGTCCGCGGGCCAGACGGCATTTTCCCTGCCCAACTGATTCACGCGGGACATAAAGCCATTAACTGGCTCAAAATAATTTACGAGGGAATCTTCTCCCACGGGTGCATTCCTGACACCTGGCTTCAGACCAAAGTCGTATTCATACCCAAGGCAGGCAAGCCCTCGCACACTGCCCCAAAAGATTTCAGACCCATAAGTCTATCGTCTTTTCTTCTAAAGGCGATGGAGCGGCTCCTGGGGCTGCATCTAACGGCGTGCATTCCGTCCAGTCTGATCTCAGACTCCCAGCATGCCTATCGGAAGGGAAGATCCACCGAAACGGCCCTACACTCGATCACATCGATCATCGAAGCATCCCTTAATTTTAAGGAGTACACCCTAGTAGCCTTCCTCGACATAGAAGGCGCCTTTAACAACATCCTTCCGACCGCCATCACGGGCGCACTGACGGATCTGGGCGTTGACTCCAGGACGGTGAGCCTGATCGATCAGATGCTACAATGCAGGACGGTTGAGGCATCACTGGGGACGTCAACGTGTACCAGATCTGTCAGCAGAGGCACACCGCAGGGCGGAGTCCTCTCGCCCCTCCTATGGAACGTGGCAGTGAACACACTGCTGCGGGAGATAGAGGGGGGTGGCTGCCGTGTGGTGGCGTACGCGGACGATGTTGCCATAGCATTCTCCGGAAAATTTCCGCAGACATTGTGTGAGTGCATGACAAGTACTCTCACGAAAATGCCGAAATGGGCAGACAAATGCGGGTTAGGCGTCAACCCGTCTAAAACGGAACTGGTGCTTTTCACTAGGAAGTACAAAGTTCCGGTACTGATTCCCCCAAGACTATGTGGGGAAACGCTAGTCTTCAGCAACAACGCCAAGTATCTTGGCCTAATCCTCGATAGAAAGCTCGATTGGAAATTGAGCATAGAGGATAGAGTAAAGAAGGCCACAGTGGCCCTCTATACTTGCAGGAAAGCCATCGGACTAAAATGGGGAATGACCCCCTATATAGTTCGGTGGCTCTACACCGCCATCATACGACCAATCATGCTCTATGGAGTGGTGGTATGGTGGCCAGCCTTGGACAGAAGGACATGCCTCAATAAACTCAGCAGAGTTCATCGCATGGCAGAGCTATGCATAACTGGCGGGCTACGCACTACTCCAGGGGAAGCCCTGGATACTGTGCTGGACCTCCTCCCTGTGGATCTCATGGGAAAGAAGGTGGCAACACTTTCCGCCCTCAGAATGAGAGAAGCCAGACTGTGGAAAGCATCCGCGGTTGGGCACTCGGGAATCCTGATGAGACTCCCGCAATTACCAGAGAGGACAGATTACTGTATCCCCAGTGATCACCTCTCGACGCCCTTCCAGGTATCAATCCCATCTAGGGAGGACTGGGAGATGGGCGAACCAGGACCTGCAAATGCGGTCCACTTCTACACTGATGGCTCAAAGCTAGACGGCCGCGTGGGAGGCGGAGTCTACTGCAGCGAGCTGAACATCAGTCATTGCTTCAGGCTCCCGGATCACTGTAGTGTGTTCCAAGCGGAGGTTGAAGCCATCAAGGAGGCCATTTCGATCGTCTCCAAATTACTTCTAGATACGCACTTAGTGTGCGTCTTCTCGGACAGCCAAGCAGCTATCAAAGCTCTAGGCTCAATATCGTCGAACTCAGCGACTGTAAATGACTGCCGCAGGTCTCTGCACGAGATCGCAGAGCAGTTAGATCTCTTCCTTATATGGGTCCCCGGCCACAGGGACATCGAGGGGAATGACGCCGCCGACGAGCTAGCCAGGCAGGGTACTACGGTTCCTCTCCTATCGGAGAGGGAGCAAGTAGAGATGCCCTTGGCTACGTGCACGAATTGTTCGAGCAAAATGCCAATAGGAGATGGCAGCAAACCGTTTCCTGTAAAGTCTCAAGATTGATATGGCCATATCGATCGAAGAAGCGCTCAGCAGAGCTGTATAAACTCAGCAGAGCACAGTGCTCTGCAGTTACTAGAGCCATTACGGGACACTGGCAGATCGGCACTCACGCCTCTAGACTGTCAATCCCTCATAACGACTTATGCAGGAGTTGTCGCGACGAGGAGGAGGAGGAATCGGTCCCCCACTTCTTCTGCCACTGCCCAGCCATTGGAAATCGTCGTCTTCGTATTCTCGGGGCCGCTTTCCTCACGGACATTTCGGACCTGTCCGTAATCAAACCAGTCCAAATACATCCAAGCCACCGGATGGGACTGCCCTTAACCTGCAGTAGTATGCTCTCACGGTTCGGGCAACGCGAAGGGGCACATGCCCATGCGGCAACACAACGGACCTTTTATAGGTCCAAGTGAGCTTGGGGGCGGGAGGCTCTTATCCCCCCCCTCCCGGCTACCGCCTTAACCTAACCTAACCTAATCATAGCCGAGATGTGAGAGAACGAAGACGAAAATATATAATATAGGGGAATGTTCGACACGCCCAGACACCCAAACCATTTCACACACATGTTTTAAAAATAAACCCACATGTGTGTCTGCTTCGCTCTGAATCGGATTCGGAATCGGCTATGTCTGTTTCTGTTGCTCCCACGAGGACAAACAGACAACAGCAGAGAGTGTGAGGGAGACAGAGAGTGCGACTGAATATAGCCGAGGCCACGCCCCGCCAGGCACCGCCCGGTTGCCAAGATCCTGCACTTCGAAATATTCAAATTAGTGTTCCGAAACCACTCGAGGCGCGCTGTTGTTTTGATAGCTATCGCAGAGGCCAAAAGACCCAATTCAAGATCGGTTCAAATATGAATTCCCAATCGGCGGCGCGTCGGTGTCTGCACAGTTTTTCGGTCGATCAGATTCTGGCTAAGCCGGAGCTGCGTCCGTCCAATAGTTTCGAGGTGATCGGCGCGTCACAGGCGGCGTCGCAGGATGACAGTGACAGCGGCAGCATCTGTGATGTGTCCCGCGTCTCCAGTCCGGCAACATTGAGCTGCCTGGAGGATGCTTTGGACGATGGCAAAAGTGATATAGATATAGCCTCAGACGACGGCAACGGTGCGTATGATTGATGGAAGTGGACTGCAGAACAGCCCTGAGAAGAGGGCCCGAGAACCCAATTGCAAACCTATGAAATGGCTGTCTTATTGTGCTTTTTGAGGAATTTATAAGGAATACCTAATATTTAAGAGGATTTTATGATTATAACCAAATGCCAGCTGCGCATTAAAGGTGGTATTAAATTAAGGAAAATTAAGGATACTGATTCTCTGCAAAGATTGGATCGGCAAGATCGGATCACTATATCATCTAGTATTCATGGGAACGAACAGAGTAACAAATCTGCCCCGAAACTTCATCTATTTCTTGGAAGATGTATAAAGATACACTCTTTGCAGCTTATACATATCGAGACTTTTGACCCAAAGGCCCAAACGCCAATCTCTCAAGTTTTGTTACTAATGATATTGGTAATTCCACCTGAACGAACGCCGCCATGGCTGAGTGATCTCATCTGTCAACTGTGCGATCAAGAAACAAATGGTCAAAAATTAGCTTGAGGGGTGACAGAAAATACAAAAAGAAAAGCCCGACACCGTCACATACGAGTAGCTAATGATGCAGTTGTCAAAGCAGGTGCGGGATCGGAAAAGATCTGAAAGAAAAGGTATAGGTGTAGGGCCTCCACCCGTAGAGAAGGAATTTATATGACAATTTGTTTTCGGTCAGCCAAGAGAATGCCACGCCAAATGGCCAATTAGAGGCAATGGCTGAATGAGATGCAGCTTTTTGATTGAAACGCTTGAGTGGTTGCCAACAAGGGATTGGGGCAGCCTTGGTAACGGATCGAAAAATTACAATTAGCAGCAAATAGTTGGCACCTCTCCCTGGCAACGGAAGAGCGGAATGGCCGCTGTCGGTAGCAATAAGTGCCTTTGAACCAATGAAACAATTTCCCATTCATTCATTAGCTCCTTCCTCTTCCTTTCGCTTGCAGCACTCGGCGATGATCGAAAGAAGCGTCCGCGAACGGCTTTCTCGGCGGCACAGATCAAGGCCATGGAAACGGAGTTCGAGCGGGGCAAGTATCTATCGGTGGCCAAGAGAACGGCGCTGGCAAAACAGCTCCAGCTGACGGAGACGCAGGTGAGGGCACAACTGAACCCCAAAAGGCAGACAGTTCTCTTCTAATACCACCTTGGGCAGATCAAGATCTGGTTCCAAAATCGTCGCACCAAGTGGAAGCGCAAGTACACATCGGATGTGGAGACCCTGGCCTCCCACTACTACGCCCAGCTGGGGATCTGGGGCTTGGCCAGACCCATGGTGGTGGGCGATCGCCTTTGGCTCTTCAGTCAGACGCCCGCCGGCCCCACGCCCATCCAGTCCATCATGCTGAATGGCAGTGGGTCCGCTCCTCCAATGGCGGCAGCAGCGCCGCCAATGCGTCCGTATCCACAGAGTGGGGGAATACCTCCCCTGCCGGTACCCAGTGTCATGGAGAGCGCCCGCAATGCCATTCTATCCCGTGGACAGCCCCTCAACTTTGCTCTGCCCTTTGGCGTATCCAAGTCGTCGGCGGGTGGAGTGCCCGTGTCCCCGTCCAGCTATGTGCCGCGCTGCAAGTCCTATGCGGGCGGGTTCATGAACTACGCCCCGCCACATCCTCAGAGCGAGGCCTATCTCCAATTGAAGTACGCTACCCTGACACCGGAAACGGAAACCGGCACGACCAACGGTCTGGCCGAGCTGGAGCGCGTCTTTGGCGACGCGAATGCCAACTTTCTGCAGCACCGGAGCGTCCCTGGCACAGGAGCGGGAGGCGCCACGTCCTATGGCCACGAGGCATTGGGCCAGGCCCAGCGCAGCCGTAGACCCACGCAATCGGAGTCCGAGTGCAGCGACATCGATTGCGAGCAGCTGGACGAAGATGAGGCGGCGGCGGAGTAGCCTAATAATTGGATACAGTTACGGATTTCGTGTTATCTTAAGAATTTTATGTATGTTCCACACTAAAATGTGCTCCTACGAATTTCACGTGTTATGTGGTTTGTCTGTGCAGAGGGATTCGGATTCGTCTGCCAGGGACAGGAAAAGGAAAAGATAGGATAATTGGATGGCCAAATTATGTAAGAATGATGCAAAGTATACCCTTAAAGAATAATGGCTTCGAATGAACATTGGATTGGATTTACAGAGGCATTTAATACATACATATATATCTGTCAAGTTCATAACTCAAGAGAGAGTGAAATAGAATTTGGTCACAGCCCGATTGATGTCGTAGGCAATCCAGTTTATTTCTACCATATAATCACCATCCGGAAATGGTAGCACTACAGAAAATTGGTGATTTACAGATTCAGTGCTTAACTTTTCCAAGATAATAGCATGCTGGAAGCGGAAAAATAGTTGCAATTATTACCAATTTTTACCTTATCATTACTACTTGGTGGCGCCACCTATCGGTAATAATGTGAACTAACTTCGATCTCAATCCTTCTTCTCAACCATGTAAAATCCTCTCATATCGATCCTTCACTCATTTATATTCTCTCTCCTTCCTCTTACTGTCAATGAACCTGTTTTTACGATTGGTCCCGTGTTGCGATTCAAACAACCCTCAAACAGGTAGGTCATCCCTTTGCAATGAATCTAATGTGATAGTTTAGAGGTATTTTTTAAGTTTTCCTGAAAAACGGTTTCGATGCCCTTGAACCTTTCTACTTTCTTTATAATTTATATTCCTCCTTTGTGTACCTAACACTGTCCCATAGCAAAGTGCCTATATAATAACTACTCACAGCTAACAGCTAGTACATAAACTAGTAATCTTTCAACAACGATGGATGACCTCGAAATCATTTTTATCGATTCCCAACCGGAATCAACCATAAATCTGGACTCTCAGCCGAGCTCCGTAGACCTGTCCTTGATTTTTGGGATTCAGACCCAAACCTATCTCGAGAGCAACTTGACCTGGTTAAGTGACATTAAATGGGATGATGACGACGATGACCCAAGGAATGCAACGCCTAATAATGATAATCCATCATTCATTTACCCGGATGATGACAACATTTTCGATTTAGTAGATAATCAGGATGATGATAAAAGATCTCAACTCCAGGAACTACTTCGGGATGAAGATGATGATGACTTAATTGCTGCGGTAAAATTAGCTGAGGCGAAATTTTAATAATACGAATACATATTTATATAATAAGAATATTTTATGTATTTTTCTAATAATATTATATACATATGTATATAATAAATATAACACATTTAACCACTATTTATTTTAAATGTTTGCTGTTTTACTTTTGATTGGTTGAATTTCACTTCCTCTTATTACAAGAGAATCATAGGATTCGTTTGAAACAGGTTTCTCCCAAGTGAGGATTACACAAAAAGAATAAGTGGATTTCAGGTAGAATACTGATGCTTCTGAATGAATTAATTGAGTCATTTTTACATCATATTATACTTAGTTGGTAAATTTATGTAAAGGTATTTATATTTAAAATCGCACAGATTATTTCATTTTTGAATATTTATTTTATATTTTTCGCTTTAATTCCATGTTATGCTTAAATAAAATATGCATATTGAAGTCAATTCTCAACCAAAACAGTTCAGTTCCTGGACATAAGTAACATCGATAAAATGATGATTTTGATTTTGAATAACTAAAGTTGTGGATTTTTAAGGTGTGTTTTTTCAGTTCATTGCGGGAACTAAAAGATGTTTTTAAATAGCACAACTCGCAATGAAATTTCCTCATTTCGAAGTAAAAATGAACTAACCTATCTCAGTAACTTACAGTTCTTATATAGGAAGTGATCAGCATATAAACAAAAATTCTATGCATTTTGTTCTGTTTTATAATTTTTTCATGTTGACTGTTATATAAGACCAAAAATAAAATATAATATTTGAACCAATATACAGCAGTGTATCCATAGTTCATCCCTTATTACTCAACCACCAATCAGACTTAAGACATCTGGCCATTACAGCTTTAAAACCATTTACTTATTATCACTCAACTACCAATCTGCTCAGATCACATTTGTATAAAATTGAATTAATGAGAGTATAAAAGATCATGCAATCTTTTAAATAATTTAGTATAAAATCGTTAGTAGGTTGAATAGTTTCTATTACTATAATGGTATGTAAGAATATTTAAATCTCTATATAGAAAATGATAAGCACTTAATCAAATATATACCTAGGCTTTCCTAGAATTACTTAACGAGACAAAGCCGGCGGTTGGATACACCAAGGTTGAGGACCTGTGCATAGGATTTGAGTACAAGATCAATGGATGTAAAATCAAAAAAACCTCATTTGGAAATAAAGTAGTCCTTTATTTAACTGATAAGGACAACGAACCGCTTTGGATATTTTTACCTAAAAGTTGTGACCAAATTTACCACAAAAACACCCTTTAAGATGTTGAAGGAGCATGGAATCTCACATCTTATATATAAAGGAAAAGAGATGAATAGATATAGCACTGCCCATTTCCATTTGCAATGTATTCATTTTTACAATAGAACACGAATATTTCTATGTTTATCAATATCACTCATTGAGTCATATTCACAGTATACCAGACAAGTAACTGCTTCTGTAAGAGGCTCCGAAAATCGTCCTTCAATTCGGATGGCTCCTTGTGATATTAAATTTGAGCATACAGTTGAATTGTGATGGTCTGCAGTTAGGTCAAATGCTAATATCAAACTATTTTTATCAAACATTTCCTTTGTAATTTGCAAGCCTCGATCATAATGTTTTATTCCACTTGATCTGAATAGCATATTATATCCTCTAGAGCTTGGAGCATTTTTAGAGTTCGAGAAATCAAACTCAAGTGCCTGCGATTGTACTTGTACTCCATTAACCAATAGATTAAAGCGTTGAATTTTAAAATGATCAAAATGGAAGGGGTTTAATGCCCGATTTCCAGAATATGATTTGTTTTTTACCATGCAAAAAGCCAAAAAATTGGGAAGCTGCCCAATAACTGCATTGTCAATTGATAATGTATTATTTCCTGGATATATTGTAAATGATTTTACTTGAACTTTGCTGTATGGATAAATGGCATTTTTAGTTTGTAAAACATGATGATGAGCCAATAAAATGCTCGGATTAATAGTTATGTGGTTCATGAATAGTTGGGCCTCCAATATTTTAAGATTTGATTCAGTTTCAGATTCCATTAAATAAAATGCTGTTTTTTCAATGTTAAAAGTAATCCTCAAATCTACATTATTTATAAGCAGTTTTGGTTGATTAAATATATCTCCATGATCTTTTCCGAATAGTTCAACCTTATTACTGTTTTGAAAAATATTTTTGAGCATAATGGATCCATCGGTGTTAACGTATCTACCAGATATTAATTTACCATAATTAGGATAATAACCTTTAGTGGCTAAGTGACTTTCACTGGCATCACTACCATAGTTTAAAATCGTTTGCAAATACGATCTATAATGATAGTTATTATCACTCTGAGAAACCAAAATATTATTTAAATATACGGACGAACTTCTAAACATTGAATGCAAAATATTATTCACTACTCCAACATCGTTTCCTTCAATGTTGGTATTATCACTTTTTCTTAGTTGCACAACAAGTCTTAAGTAAACACTTGACAGGTCTCGATATGTTTCCCCATTTCCTAAGCAAACGAATTCAATTGAAGAATAACTGTCCAACGAAGCTATGGGGTTATATGAAACTTCTTCTGTTCTCAGAATAGAGCTTTGTGTAGGATGTAGCTCAAAGAGATCCAATTCGCTTTTCATACATTCAATATGGGTGGTCATTTTGATTTAGAAAAAATGTCTCTTATAGTTAATTTCTTTGTTGATTTTTTTTTTTGGGTCTCGACTGCGTATGTTTGCTTCCTTCTTTAGATGATAAATGAGATAGTTTTTTCCTAGACCTTCTCTTTTTATTCTTTTTACCTGCCCCATTCTGGAATCGGGTTAACTTATTAATGGCTTTATTTGACAGGTTTTGCAAAGCAATTTTACTTTGTTCTTGGATAATAGTTCTTAAAGGTTTTCGACCAAACTCATTTATTACTGCCTTTCCAGTCTCAGAAGCTTGGTTTTTAATAGCGTTTATCCCCGAAAGGAATAGTGGTTTTATGTAATTAAAAAGACCACTAAAAAAATTCCCAATTCCTCTACCTTGTTGGATAACTCTGGGTAAAACATAAAGACTTCCTATATGATTCAACCCTCCTCCACACTGATTTAAAAAATATTGTTGATAAGATTTCGTCATGGTGGTTATTTCTACTCTGAATAAATTTCCATCTTTACCGTATTATTTATAGCATTTCTTTTCGTTTTATAAAGTGAAGGGTAACAAAAATTGGAATTGCTGAAGATTCAAATGGTACTTTATACCCTTTGGAATCGGTAATTAAGATCGAAATTTCTTTTGGAGACCATATTTCAATGGGATAATATTCAATATTGTTGAATTGTATAAGTTGCTCTTTTCCATTATAATGTAATACTCGAAGACAGCGAGGTCTTTTATTTCCAACACATCTTGGTTTGATAATGTCAGTGTAAACAAAAATCAACCCATTTTGAAACTGTTCAGACTCTATTGACTCATTTTCATATCGAAATGTTTCTCCATTTACTAATAACGAATTCTGTTGTTTCTTCAGATGCGATTGAGGTATTCTCAGGCCTGCTTTTTATACATTTATTTAGATATAAGTCTGTAATTCCTACTTCCCAGTCATCGTGCATGTTTTCAGGAATATTTACAATGTTTGTAAATGCACACTTAACGTTATCATGATATACATTTAACGAATCATTACTAAGTACTGTCACGAAAAACTCTGTTACATTTACCATTTTTAGTTCTACGTTCTTTGCAGTTTATTAATTATAGGAAAACCAATTAATTTTGTTTTTTCCAATTTGCACGGCCTTACTGTTTCTAACAGCCCTCATCAACTTTTCTCGTCCACTTACGTATTTCAAGTCTTGAAATGGATTTGGTTCACTCTTATACCTCTTAAGTTTTACTCTTAGCTTTCGCTGTTTATCAGTAAGCTTCACTTTAGTCAATGCTGATTTTTTTGATGCTTGAGTGTCTAAAAATTAAGTATCCTCAACTTTACGCTTATTAGGTTTTGAGTTGAAAGATTTTTCGGTCAGAAAATCTTCATCATCGATGTCGTTAGGTAAATCAGAGAACTCATTTGTGATAGAGAGTTCCTTTTTTGAGGACTCATTATTTGTATTGTTAAGAATGGAAGTGTTAGGTTTTACATCTAACCAAACTGACTCGTCTTGTGTTTGTATTCCAATGCTTTGAGGTGGTGAAAGTCGTTTGTTCTGCGTAGTTCGTATATCCATTGTCTTATTTCTTTTTTTATTTTGATAGTAACACAATTCTTGACGTATTTTAATCCATTTATTAAAGTCACTAGTTTTTTTATCATTTAAAATAGGCAAAAACGTTATATTTATTAAATCGTTTTTCTGGGCATTATTTACCAATTTTTGATATGCATTCGGATGAATTAAAATAACTTTGGTTAATTGATGCTTATTTTTAAGCATTGTTCAATATTTTTTCAAAAATCCCCGAAAGCAATGAACTTATTAAAACAGGTAAAAATCCTCCTTTTTGGATGAGAACTTTTCTCTTAGAATTTATTGACCGTTTTGGACATGAAATAAGACGTAATGCATTTTTATACTTTTTTAGAGCATCATGCTTTTTTGATATCTTATGATTTCCTCGTAGAGTATTCAACACTATCTCCACTAATGCTTTTACTAACTCAATGTCACAATTACTTATAATTGCATTTCGAAGTTTATTATTTGCCTTTTTGAGCACATACAATAAATGTTTGTTCGCTTTCAGTCGATTTAGATGCTTTTTGTAAACCATTTTCATCTGAAAAGCAAACTGTATACTCAGAATTAAAAATATGTGTACGAAATCTAAGGAGATCATTTATTCCCTGAGTAAGATCAATAAGTAAATAACCATGTGGTTCATCTGTCACCTCCTTATATATTCTGAAGAGCTCCTGAGAATTTTCAGGATTTTTGAACGCAACGATGTATTTTGTGTTTAGTGAAATATCTCGAGTATGTGATGATTTATGAAATATATTTTGTGTAACCTCTATTAACACTAACACCTGTGGTGTGATCCATTTTTAAATAGCTCACAGACATTTTTATTAAATGCACCCATCATTAAGTCATCTAGTATTAAAAGAATAGGCTCATGATTTTCATTTTCAATTGTTTCGGGAACTCCTTTATAGTATTCGATGGTATTAAAATTCGGCTTAGCATGCTCCTCTCCATAACACCAAATTATTCGATTAATTGAAATGCTCAGCAAATCATTCCTTTTGTTTATTAGATTTTCTAAAAACGTTGTCTTACCAGATCCTGAAGGTCCGCAAATAAGCATTGTAAAAGGATGTATAAATTGCTTAAACATTTTTGGGGTATGTTTTATTTATTAATATTTTATAAATGTTTTCTAACATCTAAGATATTCTAATTACGCGTCTCCTGATCGCGCTTTTTGGGGCAGTTTTTTTCTAAGTCAGTATCAGATCCGCAATAATTACAATAAACAACTTGTGTGTATCCGCTTTTGTGAGGATCCTTTTCAAACAAACGCTTAAATGAATCCATTTTAAACAACTAGTTACTACAAGTGCTGAATATAAACTGAAAATCTAAACATATGAGTCACTATTACAGTAGATAGCGTAGTTAGAATTTTCCAAGATAACAAATAGCTTAAATAAATTATTTAGAGCACATCTAAGAGGAATTTTTTTGTGGATTCTACAGTTTGTAAAAAAATTTGGATAAAATGTGAGACTTTTTCCTATATCGATATCAATAATATTATTTGTTAAATACTTAGATAAAAACTTTTTTTTTATTTCACCACGTACAATAACGGTGCTAAATTTAGTGGTGAAAGTATTTCACCTAAACTTAAATATGATATTTCACCATCTGACCATTCCAATCCATTTATGGTTTGACGATTAATATTTTGTTGTTTAATCATTTCATTATCCAATTCATTCAGATGATATGGTGATTTGAAATGAAAGAAGTTTGGTGTTACTGTTCCGGTTTGCATAAACGCCAATTCCTTAATAAAAAGTTGTTTATTATTTCCAAAGAGATATTGAAAATCAACTATAACGCTTGAATTCCTGTCGATTGTGTTCATGTTGGTTTGAGATTTTGTAATAAACTGAATGAGTCGTTGATTCCTATCTCCTTTATATACAGCCCAATTCAGTAAGAGTTCTTAGTTTAACAAAAGCATTCAACCCAAATGGACACGCTTCAATCAAAAAGAATTAGGTCCACTAGAAAGAAGCAGGATCACGAAGTCATTTTCGGTCTCGAATATTATGTAGTACATAATTTAAAACTTAAATGCGGTTTTTCAACTACAAGAAAATTCACTCCAATGATATGGATGCAGCAAAGCAAAAACAATTTCGTCGGTTTAGATAAAGATGAATGGATGCAATTGGTTACATACAAGGAGTATATCCAATTGAAACTTGATCAGTATGATTTTTTGATGCCTGATACAATTATAGACCATCCATTATTGCCCACAATTAAGTGTAATTTTAGATTTCGAAAATCAGATAAGCAGTATGTGTTTATAATAAATCAGTTTGGAAATAAAATTGAATTTGATAGTGAGTCCTGGAGATCGTTTTTAAGATTAGGCATTTTTTTTTACCACAACAAATTATATACCTCTACTATAATAATATTATTCCTAAGTGTGCAGCCTTACAAAAATTTGATGTTCAACTAGCTGATTTAGACGGTACTTATGATAGAAATGTGCAAATAGATTTAACCCGTTTATGCTTTGAAATTTCCAAAAAAATGTGTAATCAAATAAAACGCGATGTTCTTTAGTATAAGCAAACACTTTAAAATAAGCAATCATCCCAACAGAAAATAAAAATTATATTAAAAATGAGTAAGCAACAAGTTGTTAATGAAATACATAAGCCTGCTAGAAGAAATTTCATTCGTCGTGAATTCGTACAAAAGGGAATTAATGACACGTGGCAAATCGATTTAGTTGAAATGATACCCTTTTATAAGAAAAACAAAGGATATAGGTACTTGCTGACAGTAATTGACACGTTCTCGAAGTATGCATATGCAGTTCCCGTTAAGTCTAAAACAGCTTTAGATGTTTTATCAGCATTGAAGAAAATATTAAAAATATCTAAACATAAACCTTAAAATATTCAGTCTGATCAAGGAAAGGAGTTTTTTAATGTAGCCTTCGGAGAGTTAATGAAAAAGAATAACATTAACCATTGTGAACGTTTTAATAGAACATTAAAAAATCGTATGTGGAAAATCTTTAGTATGCAGGGTAATCATACGTGGACTTATACCTTGCATGACTTACTAAAAGATTATAATAATTCATATCACCGTACTATAAAAATGAGGCCTATAGATGTAAACAAACAAAATGAAGAGTTTATTTTGAAAACAGCTTATAATATTTGTAAGGTATTTCCTAAACACAAGTTTTCCATTGGTGATCCTGTTAGAATAAGTAAATATAAAGGTATTTTTACAAAGGGCTATGATCCAAACTGGACAACCGAAGTTTTTAAAATTTTAAAAGTAAAGTCTACTAATCCTGTAACATATGAACTGGAGGACTATAAGGGGGAAATGATCAAAGGCTCATTTTATGATCAAGAACTCCAAAAAGTTAAAGATGAAAATGCTTTCTTAGTGGAAAAAATACTCAGAAGGAAAAAAGAACAAGTTTTTGTTAAATGGTTAGGTTTCGATGAAACACACAATTCATGGATAGCTAAAAAGAGTATATTAAAATAATTAAGCACGCAAAATATTTATCAGATTTAATTTATTTTTGTGTATATTTTACATTGAAATATAGTTTTAATTATACACAAATTAAAAAATAATAATAATATAATGTTAAATTTACTTATACCATATTTTGTGTATTATGATTATGAGCTAATGTTGAAATATTATCAGGTAATATAAATCTTTTGTCATCCTTATAATTTAGACTTATCTTATTTACAATTTCAGTATACATTTTATGACCTCTACTTCTAATAACTCTCTGTTGTCCATAATAAGTTTTTTTATGTTTAATGCATTCAATATAATGAGTATGAGTTAATCGTTTCACTACTGACTTTTTTACGCCTTTAACCTTTTTTACGTTATAGTCAGTGTTATCATCTTTAGCAATTAAATATGAGTATGCTTTCGCATTTAAACCTGCAAACGACGTCATTATTTTTCCTGCATTTTCGTCTTTCATTAATCCAAGCTCTTTGTTATTAGCGAGATTGATACCGAATCTGTTTGAGGCTAGGTAATTGGTTGTATCAAAGCGATTAGGATTGAATTTAATTAAATCATAAAAATCTTCTTCTGATGATATAATAAATGAATCTGTATCCATATAGAGTATTTTTGATGATGGACATTTTACAGAATGAAAATTATAGAAATAGTCATACATTAACCATTTTGAAAGTTCTAGTACACTAACTCCAATGTATATGGGCTTATCATAAAAAATTCGGGACTTAGTTGATTCAATGGCAGCCAAATTATCTCCAAAGATTTCAACACTGTGGAAATTATGTCTTGCTATGCGTTGTCTAAACCCTGCTGAGTTTTGTCTTGAATCATAATGCTTAACTAATGCAACCTCACGACGTTTTTCTACATTCTCCATTGTTTTACCGGAAACGGCATTAACCATTAATTTGTAAAAGTTTATCTCAAAGTCATTGCTAGCTAATTTTCTAAGAGATGTATTGAGGTCAATATAAGGTTTCAGCCAACAGGACTGATTAAATGATAAAACTCTAGATATTTTTTCTAAAATCATACCTTGCTCTATACATAACTGTAGCTGCTTCAAATGGATTATATAGTTCTTTTTATCACTTAAGTCAGCTATTAGTTTTGTCTGCTTTCCTCCTGGTGGAATCTTATTTTCGGGGCAAAAAGGTAAACTATTATGCTTATTATGAATATCATCAGGATATCGCATATCTACTTCTAAAATATATCCAACATCACTAGATGCCGATATGCTAAGAACGTTGAAAGATGAAATTTCATCGTTACTTAGAAATTTAAAATTAGAAAATGGAAGGGGTTGACTCATAGCCCATCCATATAAGTTGTTGGCGTCAATATATGAAAGGAAATTTATGGGTTCGGTAGGCTTAAATTTATTATTTAAATATTTGTTATTTGCTGTTGCAATCCGTTGAGTACATTGGGTACAACCCTCCACGAACAGCAGTTTTTAAAAAATTATAAATGTCAGGATCACTAACAAGTTCTAATTCTACCCTTGTGTATTTTAACATTGCATCCCATGAAACTGAAGGAGCAGTAACATAATTAATGGGGTCTAACCTGTACACTCGGGAACAAAGACTCCTAAAATTCTCAAATACATCAGCAAGAATTAAAACATCGCTTTCCAAATATAATTTTAAATAATCTCTAATAGATTTGCAATTAAATGCGCTCCAAACCTTCTGAGCAAAAAAACATTCCTCATCATTCAGTGAATTATACAAATTATCTCGCGAAGGAAGCAGGGATTCATCAAATTTTTCAAAACTATCCAAATAATCATAGGGAAATACTCCCTTTCGTCGTAGCATTACAAATTTTTCACCTTGATATTTAGTTTTCAAAATGTTCATATAACTAGCGAGTTTTTCTAAGCTTGAATTTAAAAATCTATTTGAATCTTTATATCTAATTTTATATTGATGAAGATAAGATTCATCTAGCTTACAAATTTGAGTTAACGCAATATATAACTCTTTATTGCAAGGAATGGGACTTAGTTCATCTTTTATTGACGTAACAAATAAATGTATATCATAACGAGACAAATTATGAAAAACTACCGGGAAAAAGGGATCGCTTAATCTAAATGTCTGTTTACACAGCTTATGAATAGGACCTACATATTGTCCTGTAAACTGATGAAAGAATTTTTCTCGATCATCATCAGAAATTTGTTTCTCGCAGGCATAGCAATCACCGTGTTCCTGATAATCCTCATCCCAAATGTTAAACTGATAGATTGGTTTTTTATAGGACTTCCAGTACTTCTCATAAAGTCCATCGGTTTTCATCCTAAGTGCTTGACAAAATTTTTGGATACAATCCGGTCCTGAAATAACGAAATCATAATGTTTATGAGTTTATTGCCTTTGCTGGAATGTTAAAATATTTACCTTCGTATGTCCACATCTCATTTAGATGTTCATTGTATTTATGTTAGTGTTGTGTTGCTCATGAGTGAGTGAACAAAAAAGAGTTGTTCACTTAAGTGAGCAACTGAACATGTTCCTTCCAAGTTGTTCTTTTTTGCTCACTTGTTCTTTGTTGTTCACTTGTTCTTTTTTGTTCACTTGTTCTTTTTTGTTCACTTGCTCTTTGTTGTTCACTTGTTCTTTTTTGTTCACTTGTTCTTTGTTGTTCACTTGTTCATTTTTACTCACTTGTTCATTTTTACTCACTTGTTCTCTACTCACTTTTTGCGCAATTTTGCTCCTCAAAGGGCATTTTGCGATCTGGCAGCTTTGCTCATATTTGCGTTTACTTCACACTTTTTATATTACGGGCAAAGCTGTTTACAATTTTGAAATATTCACTATGTCGCTTATTCGGAAGTATAGTGAGATTTGGAACCATTTCGAGGAAGTTGGACGCCAGGAAGCCAAGTGCAAGTATTGCAAATCTATTTCGAGTTGCAAATCTCAAAGCAACTTAAGCCGCCATTTAAAGAGCAAGCACCCGGCGTCTATGGAGCCCGTTATCCGGCAAAACACCGATGTCCCGATTTTTGTGCAAAGTGCGCAACCAAAAATAACAAGCTTTGCTGAAAGGCCTGTACCAGCGAGCAAAGCGCAGCAGATTGATCTGCAACTTGTACGGATGATCGCCAAGGGTCATCACGCCTTGCGCTTGGTCGAAGAACCAGAATTTAAAAAATTTATTCACGATGTGTCGCACGCCCCAAACTATAAGCTTCCGACGAGGAAAACATTAACCAGCTCCTTGATTCCCAAAATTCGTGACGAGTACACTGGGACGATAATAGAAGAACTACGTGCAGGCGAAACCATACGTAAAAGGCGCTCCCTTTTAAAGTCAACAACCGTTGAAAATTTAACAACATGTAAATCGGAAGTGAGTTCAACCTAATTTGTACTTGATTGCTTGTTTGCTTGATTAACATTTTTTTCTCTTATAGCGCTAAAATGAAGAAAACGAAAAGTATAAGAATTCCTATGAAAGGATCTCCTTTTTTTTAAGTTAGTATAAGAATTCCTATGAAAGGATCTCCTTATTTTTATGTTAGTATAAAAATTCCTATGAAAGGATCTCCTTATTTTTAAGTTAGTATAAGAATTCCTATGAAAGGATCTCCTTATTTTTATGTTAGTATAAGAATTCCTATGAAAGGAAATAAAAAGTTTGTTTTTTTGTTATACACATTTTTTTTTTTTTTTAGTTATAAATGTTTGATTAATATTGAAATGTAACGTATTTTATTTGTGTAAAAGTCTGTGGTGCTTAGGGTTCTGTGCATGAATAGTGAACAACTGAGCAAGTCAGCAACTGAGCAAGTGAGCAATTGAGCAACTAAGCAAGTGAACAACTGAGCAAGTGAACAAGTGAGTAACTGAGCAATCTAAGAGAGCAAGTGAGCAAGTGAGCAATATGAGTGAGTTGACTCACTTACTAAAAAAGAACAAGTGAACATGTTCACCAAAATGAGCAATGTTTACCCAACACTAATTTATGTACAATATAAAATGATGCTGCACATGCTGTATGCCTCTGTGCCATAGTAGTTGATGATTTTGATGGATCATTAAGATTTATATGGTAATTTTCCAAAACTGCTTCGATGTCAGCATAAATTACTACTGGTGGAGATAGTTTTTTAGAAAAACTTTTGAATACAGTTTTGGTATTAGGTTCAGGATACAAAGCAGCAACTTTTCCACACTCTTTAGTGTCATGTATAGTATTTGTTGTACTATAAAATTGCAAGCAGTTCTCGCAAAAATATGCAGTATTATGGGATTTACTATGTTGTGAATAACATAATTTTCTCATGCACGTTATATATGCATAATGCATCATTTGCATATTATCACTATTAATTCCAAGCAATTCACACGCCACATTATTACGAGAATCAGAGCATCTCTCATAATGAGATTGAAACTCTGAAAAGTCATCGGAATTATCACACATGTTGCACTTAACTTTTGATGCCATTTTAAGTTTTATTATTTTTTTTTTTTTGTATCGAACTAACCACTTTCACTATTGAAATAGGACTAAGGGTTTCCTTTTTAAATGGTATCTTTTTAGGCCCCCCAAACACCTTCTTAATCTTTTATATCCAAAACAAACAGTACCTGCACACAAACCTGTTTCAAACGATTCCTACTGGGTCAATCTAATAATATGAGGGAAAGGTTACAACCTCTATTCTACCTGAAATCCACTTATTCTTTTTGTGTAATCCTCACTTGGGAGAAACCTGTTTCAAACGAATCCTATGATTCTCTTGTAATAAGAGGAAGTGAAATTCAACCAATCAAAAGTAAAACAGCAAACATTTAAAATAAATAGTGGTTAAATGTGTTATATTTATTATTTACATATGTATATATTATTTTTAGAAAAATACATAAAATATTCTTATTATATAAATATGTATTCGTATTATTAAAATTTCGCATCAGCTAATTTTACCGCAGCAATTAAGTCATCATCATCTTCATCCCGAAGTAGTTCCTGGAGTTGAGATCTTTTATCATCATCCTGATTATCTACTAAATCGAAAATGTTGTCATCATCCGGGAAAATGTATGATGGATTATCATTATTAGGCGATGCATTCCTTGGGTCATCGTCGTCATCATCCCATTTAATGTCACTTAACCAGGTCAAGTTGCTCTCGAGATAGGTTTGGGTCTGAATCCCAAAAATCAAGGACAGGTCTACGGAGCTCGGCTGAGAGTCCAGATTTATGGTTGATTCCGGTTGTTGAAAGATTACTAGTTTATGTACTAGCTGTTAGCTGTGAGTAGTTATTATATAGGCACTTTGCTATGGGACAGTGTTAGGTACACAAAGGAGGAATATAAATTATAAAGAAAGTAGAAAGGTTCAAGGGCATCGAAACCGTTTTTCAGGAAACACTTAAAAAATACCTCTAAACTATCACATTAGATTCATTGCAAAGGGATGACCTACCTGTTTGAGGGTTGTTTGAATCGCAACACGGGACCAATCGTAAAAACAGGTTCATTGACAGTAAGAGGAAGGAGAGAGAATATAAATGAGTGAAGGATCGATTTGAGAGGATTTTACATGGTTGAGAAGGAGGATTGAGATCGAAGTTAGTTCACATTATTACCGATAGGTGGCGCCACCAAGTAGTAATGATAAGGGACGGCCGTATATTTACTATAAGTAGCTTTAATTAATTTGTATGTCTTCATATTATAATTTTATTCTTTGTGTGCTCCTATATATATCTCCATTAATTTGTGTTCTCTTACCATTCAACCCTCTATACGGACATATAGAAACCTAGTTTTCCAACGTATGTTTTCTATAGGATGTAAATTTCAGAAACTACACACATTTGTTTTCCCAATTCAATGTTTATAAAATATCCTATAAGTATTTATTTAGCTTGACCAGTTAATAACATAGCAGAAATTGTTACCCAATTCAATGTTAATAAAATATCTTATAAGTATTTATTTAACATGATCACGTAATAACATAGCAATATGATGCACACTTACATTCAACATGCTGCCAAGCTGCACATGCTGCGAATTTGGTAATTCAGTATAAAATGCGAGCGTCCCTTATCATTACTATTTGGTGGCGCCACCTATCGGTGATAATGTGAACTAACTTAGATTTCAATCCTCCTTCTCAACCATGTAAAATCCTCTCAAATCGATCCTTCACTCATTTATATTCTCTCTCCTCCCTCTTACTGTCAATGAACCTGTTTTTACGATTGGTCCCGTGTTGCGATTCAAACAACCCTCAAACAGGTAGGTCATCCCTTTGCAATGAATCTAATGAGTTAGGTTAGAGGCATTTTTTAAGTGTTTCCTGAAAAACGGTTTCGATGCCCTTGAACCTTTCTACTTTCTCTATAATTTATATTCCTCCTTTGTGTACCTAACATTGTCCCATAGCAAAGTGCCTATATAATAACTACTTTCGAAGTATAAAAAAAATTTAAGATTGGACTTTTCGAGGATCCTTAAGGAATTTACATTCATCCACAGTGATATTGTACATGAAGGGCCTATAGCCATTGAATCGTTTGAACAGTGCTAAATTTACCTGAGATTTCAAATTGGAATTAGTATAAAAACTTGCTCTATTTCGGCCTAGCACTTACTTTTACTTTCCTCACTGGCTTCTGGTACAAGTTACATTTAAAAGATAAATATTTGTAGGTCCGATTCACCGATTTCAGGTAGCAGTACTCAAAGTCCAAAAATTCTTTATCAAAGGAAGTACATACAATGTTGGTAAAGTCGACCTTCGAAGTGACCTGCAATATGTTTTGTAGTTTTTAGAATGTATCATATCATAGCTTGTTGAAGATGGTTTTACTTACCTTGATGACCACATATGATACAACAATGATTAGAACGAGAACCCTTATTTTGTGGGACATCTTTAAACTTCAAAAACCCAAATGGAACTACGGTGTCCCAACGAATTCCAGTTAAACGCTCGCTTATAATCCCATTTAATCGATTCATCTTCACGCTATTTTGCTCAGAAAATATATATTTATGCTTCACCTACTCGTATTGTGTAAATTAATGACGCGCATGGATTGCGCAATTATTTTTCCTAGATTTAATCGACTTTTGAGGCGTTTTGACAACACAGTATACTTGCAAATTTGATTTCTCCACTATCCCCCAGGACTATCCTCAGGATTTTTGTGAGCGCAAATTTGTTTTCAAATTAAAACGGAATAAAATGTTGCTTTTAGCATGTTGAGCAACACCAGCAAGCATTAAATGTTGCATTTACAATGTTGCGAATTTGGTAATTTCAGGTTCCACTTATTGCCGCCCTGTGGCGCTGTTGCGATAGTTGGCAGCACGGCTGTTTGTGGAAAATCGATAAGAGTCGTTATATTCGAAATTCCGCGAATTCAAATTATTTCTAGTATTATTTAAATTTTTCTGGGTACACCTTGTAGATCCCCTCTGCTAGAAGGGATTCTTTTAGTCTTTTGGACAACCCAAAACCTTAACTCCGTCCCAGAAATCGCCTCCACTACATGTTGATTTTCATAGTTTTTTCTTTAATTACATATAATCATAATACAATTCTTAATTTATCAAAGAGGTGCGCTGGTGGGTGCTCGACAATTAAAAGTGATTTCGAGGTACAATTTCGATGGTTGGTGGCTTTTCTTCGAAAGTGCGCATAACATATAATTTAGCTTAAGATTACCACTAAAACAAGGCGATTGCGTTTCATTCTTTAACAAATAAAATTGCATAATTGTGGGGCAGGGATAGGAGATGGCCTAATCTAGGAGAATTTTGAATCGAATTCGATGCGTTGTTGGGTGATGCCAGGCGAATGAAAATGGTAAGTGGGAAGCGGGAAACTGGGAACTCTAAGCGTTTACAACAATATGGAGGCGAATCGTGTCACGACCTCCGGTCTTAGAAGTCGTACGAATCGGCCTCATCATCCTTGCGAACCTTGAAGATGAACCTGTAGATGAGAGCGGCCACGAGGCCGCCGGCAATGGGACCCACCCAGTATACCCAGTGATCGGTCCACATGCCATGGACAACGGCTGGGCCAAAGGAGCGTGCCGGATTCATGCTGGCGCCGCTCAACTTGACCTGCAATCCAAAAAAACATTAATCCCTGAACGAATGGCACATCCTTCAGCGCCCACTCACCGCACACAGATGTCCGGCGGCAATCGACAGGCCCACGGCCAGGGGCGCCGAACCCTTGATGTCCTGACGGCTCGGATCCGACACGGCCTTGACCACAAACACCAGAATAAAGGTGATTAGAGCCTCAATCAGCACTGCCTGGCCCACAGTCAGGGACGTATCATACATGGATACGCCCAGGCCGCTGCCCACGACGCCGTCGAGGGCCACCTTTATAATAGCAGCACCGGCGATGGCTCCCACTAACTGGACAATGATGTAGAAGGCCGCTTTCAAGATGCTGATCTCACCGACAACCAGGAAGCCCAGGGTCACGGCCGGGTTGATGTGACAGCCGCTGAGGTGTCCCAAGCCCTGTAAAAAGAGATGAATAAAGGTGGTCTAATGAAAATTCTCTTATACGTTGAGATCTGTGCTGCCCCTCTGTCGTCCCTCTTTCTCTCTCTCGCTCTGGGATCTATCAAATGTCAAGTCTCAACAACTCACAGACAACCTTGGTGCCCTTTGCCATGGCAGCTGATTTTCGCCTTCCATTTTTTCCAATTTTCCGTTGCACAATCGTCGAACGCTGCCAGCGGATACGAGCAATTTGTCAGATCTGAGACCAGACATGAGATGCACTCGAAGTGAAACATCGACGGATTGTATCTCTGCAAAGGCAGAAAGTAAAAGTGCTGGGGGTTCGTTCTGTTGAGTCACTGCCTCAGGAGATCGCTTGGAAGCACTTGGGCAATGGTAAATGCTAAATGGAAATCGAATACCCAACAAATTGCCTCTTGTCGGGTGAGTGTGAGAGTGAGTGGCGGTGTGAGTACTCCCCGCATTATGAATGAATCGAACGTACTGCCTTCAAGGTCGATGTGCAGGCTTCTATGTTGTCCGATATCTTTTCAGAGCTGCTAGTTTTTGTTGTTGGTTTTTTTTTTCGGAGATACCAATTCGATTTCGATATGGATTTCTCCGTAAGCCGCGTCGCATGGCATGGCCAATGTCGTGCGTCGCTTTGCGTTTAATTAATAAATGCAATGCGCAAAAAATGTTGCACAAAAAGGTAAGCAAAAAATTGTGTTGGCCGTGCAACCACAAAACGCTAATTACAAAAGCATCCAAGAGCAAGTCGGGCCGATCCAAGTCGAGCCGCACCAACAACGCAAACAACAATCCGAACAACTCGAACAACTTCTTGACATTTTGGCTATGCTCATGCGTGCCGTGCAATTTCGTCTATAATATTTAGTTGCCGCTTTTGTTGCACCTGACTCTGACTGGGCCCAAGACTCTAGGCCTATCGCATTGTTCTCAACCCAAGTGGTTCTCAACCCCCCGCGCGCCTCCTCTACTCCCCTTAATTGCATACTCGAGGAGTCGTGAAATTAATCAAATTTATTGATATACTCGTATCGACAAAGCCCATAATTAAATTTAATATATGCAACCAAAGCAATCGCGATAGCTCGGATGCGTGTGAAATCTGTGACTGGCAGAGACTAAGAGGAGGCTGAGTCATCGCCGATGGATGGAAAATCGAGTTAGGCCTGTAAAACGAGATTGGTGTTTGGGATTGCAATTGGTTTGACATGACATTGGGATAGTGATTGAATGCCTGGGAGTACAGGCAAAGGTGAAGGCAGTAGAGGGGGCAGTTGGGTGGGATGTTTAGAAAGCAGAAGTCTTCTAAATCACTCCTTTCCTTTCCAAGTAATACTAATAGATTGCTTAAGATAGTGCCCAAAAGATCAGCTATTCAGCTATTATTTGATCAGTCAGCACTCGCCGCTTCGAAGGCCATCTCTTGGCTACTCCAAGTCTGCTGTGGCACAGTGTGCCTCTCTGTCCTGGCAATCGAGATGTCGAGAGATCGATCGATGTACGCATGTGCACAGACCCAACAACAACAACAAAAACACCATCAACGACATTTACGCTTAAATCATATTTTATGGCTTTTCAGCTGAAAATTGAATGTTAACTTGTTTGTTTCGTTCTGCTTTTCTGCAGCACTTTGGCGACTGTTGCGTTGCAGTGGCGGCTGCCGCTTACTGGTTTTCCGATTCAATTCAAGTTCGCATCGGAATCGGATCGGGCCAAAGCCAAAGTCGAAAAAGCGCGAATTGGAAACGAAAACGTGAACGCACCAAATTGTCTCGATTTTCCATAGAAATAGAAACACAGCTTGCACTGCACTGCTTTTGGTTTAAGTAGGCCTAAGGCTCAGTTAATTTAGTTTAGAGATTTTTAGAAACAAGAGAGGAATCCGAGAGGGTCAATGAATATCTTACAAAATATTCAAAAGCAGTTTTATTATCCCCTTCCCATATAATACCAGGTTGCAACATCCATTGGCGCTTGGTTCTAGGGGTTTTTGAACGGCGCTATTTATTTATTTACTTATTAAATTAACAAATTATCTGTTAATAATGGTGCTTAGTTACTAAAGGCGGAAAAAGATAAGTTAAAAGTTAGCTAAATTTAAATGATTATAAATATTGCATGCAATTAGTTTAAGAGACAGTTCAGGGGATAGGGTTTGACAGAGGGAGTTATAATTATGGCATAAAACCCTAAAAGGTTCATGATCAGCATAATTAGACCTACATATGGGTAGACGGATAGGCCTAAAAGTACGGATAGGTCTAGATGGAACGGCCAAGTCAATCTGACCCAAGAGAGTTTGGGAGTCAACAGTCCCAAGAAGCAGCTTGTGCACGAACATTACACCATTGCATATTCTGCGATGGTGCAACGATGGCAGGTCAATAAGATTTAGCCTAGACCGGTAGGGTGGCAAGATTCTACCCGAGTCCCAGTTAAAGTTCCGAAGGGCAAAAATTAAAAATTGCTTTTGCACGGATTCAATAACAGCCTGCTGCTCTTTATACTGCGGGCTCCACACACAAGAACAATACTCCAATATAGGACGTACTAACGAGATGTACAGTTGTTTCGTAACGTACGGGTCGTCAAACTCCTTGGACCAACGCTTGATGAACGCTAAAACACCCTTAGCTTTATTTACAGTTGCAGCTATATGGGTGTTGAAACACATCTTATGATCAACGAGGGGGAAGGTTGTGAGTTGCTGCGGACACCGCAACTCTACGGTTATACCCGATACTAAGTCAGTATGGCTCTCCTCCGGCAGACGCCGCTAATATTAAACGACACGACAAAGAGTGCGTGCGAGAGAGACAGAAAATCAGTCTGAGCGTGACGTCGGGCGCTGCGTATCCACTGCAAATTGATTTGTTCCTATTGGCTATAAAAATGATCTGATCTGATCCAGATTCAGCAATCTGATAGATATGGTAATTATCTATGATTCTGCGTTTTTAGTTTTCTCGAATGTGCAATATTGTGGATGCAACAGATTTTCGTCCTTTGTGTGGGCGGAAGGGGGTGGGGCGAAATTTTGAGATACACGTTTTATAGTAAGATCTAACAGGAGTGCGGATACCAAATTTGGTTACTCTAGCTTTAATAGTCTCTGAGATTTTTGAATATCCCCAGATTTTCGTCCTTTGCGGGGGCGGAAGGGGGTGTGTCGAAGTTTTGAAACAAACTCGTCTCGGTCCGATATATTAGGAGTGTGGATACCAAATTTGGTTGCTCTAGCTTTTGTAGTCTCTGAGATCTAGGCGCTAATGTTTTACTCTAAGCAAAGCCGCCTATGCTACGTGTGTGTTAGAGAGAGACAGGGCGAGAAAAAATGAAATTGTTTTCTTGATGCTGGCTATAATAATAATACGATCCAATGCAGATTCCGCAGTCTTAAAGATATGGTCATTCTCTACAATTCTACGTTTTTGGTTTTCTCATATCTTTAAAATTGTGGATGCCACAGATTTTCGTCCTTTGTGGGGGCGGAAGTGGGCGGGGCGAAGTTTTGAAATATTTTTGTAGCAGTGACATATCACAGAAGTCTGGACCCAAAACATCGTTGCTCTAGCTCTTATAGTCTTTGAGCACTAGGCGCTGAAGGGGACGGACAGACGGACAGACGGACGGACGGACGGACGGACGGACGGACAGACGGACAGACAGACAGGGCTCAATCGACTCGGCTATTGATGCTGATCAAGAATATATATACTTTATGGGGTCGGAAACGATTCCTTCTGGACGTTACACACATCCACTTTTACCACAAATCTAATATACCCCAATACTCATTTTGAGTATCGGGTATAAAAAAGACTCCGAAGTCATTTGAACTCGAAATTCGCTCAAGGACATGATTTCCTAGAACATATGAGACAAAATGAGGAGCGCGACGGTAAAATGTCATAAGTTTGCATTTGGAAAGGTTCAGAAAAAGAAGATTAGTTGAACACCACAATAGTAGTTCACTAAGATCAAGTTGAAGGCGTGTGTGCAAATACCAATCAGAGTAAGAAAGACAGATTTTGACATCATCAGCATACATTAGTGTAGTAGAGTATGTTATAACTTGAGGAAGGTCGTTCACAAATAAAAAAAACAGAAGCGGGCCCAGATGACTTCCCTGTGGCACACCTGAAGTAACATTAACAGTATTTGACAACACGTTAGAAAACAAAACACGTTGAGTACGGTTAGAGAAATAGGACAAAATCCAATCAAGAAGATTCGTTGGGAACCCTAATAAAGAGAGCTTTTGAATAAGCAGAGCATGGTTCACAGAATCGAATGCCTTGCTAAAGTCCGTAAAAACTACATCCGTCTGCAAACCAATTTGAAAACCACGGTGGATTAGGTTAGAAAACTCAAGAAGGTTAGTCGATGTTGAACGATGTCTGAAAAAACCGTGTTGCGACGGAGATATCAAGCTGCAACAAAGATGTTGCAGTTGCCGGGTGACCAGGAACTCAAGAAGCTTCGGGATGGCGGAAAGCTTTGCGATACCACGATAGTTTTTAATGTTTGATCTTGAACCTTTTTTGTGAAGCGGAATGATGTAGGACTCATTCCAAATTACTGGGAGACAAGACTGTTCCAAGGAGAGGTTGAAGAGAAAGGTCAAGGGTTTGCAAAGGGACTGGGCAAGATGCAACTTCGTACCTTATCTGGACCCGCAGAAAACGATATGTCCATAGATGACAAACCTTCCAGAACAACGCTTTCCTCGAAAAAGGGCAGAAAAATGCTGTTAGCTTGAGGTAGCTGGTACGGATACGGAGTGGATGCGTTGTAAATATGAGACGAGTACGTTGTTTGGAAAAAGTTAGCGAATTAATTTGCAATACCAACAGCAGAAGCTTCTGTTTTGTTCTGGTAATGAAGGGACGGAGGAAAAACGTTTGACTTGCGCTTAGAGTTAACGGACGAATAGAATTTTTTAGGATCACTACGAAAGTTACTACTACATTGTGAAAGGTAATGATTATAACACTGACTATTGACGGCAAGGAACAGAGAGCGAGCGGAGGAGTATAGAGCTAAGGCCAACGTGGAGCCCGACTTCTGGTACTTTTTATAGAGCCGGGATTTATTATTTTTTAAGTATGACAAATACTTGGAGAACCAGGGAGGTTTGGACGATACAGGTACAGTGATATCTGGAACAAACGTATTAAGGGCGGAGTAAATAGAACTATAAAACGAGTTAACAGTTGCATCTATGTTCGGTAATGAATAAAGAAACGACCAATCAACACGCGAGAGATGTAGATCTAAATCGATAAAATTTGTTTTGCGAAAACACTTTATATGACAAGGAGCCATGGAACTGTCAGCACCACCAGATTGTGTACACTCCAGTGATAACAACAAAGTAGGATGGTAAGCATCTTCAGGGAGAGATATTGGGCTTGCTCTAGATACCGTAGCAAGAGAACCATCGTTAACAAAAACGAGGTCAAGAAGTTTGTCCCTAATGTTTTTAACGGCATTAATTTGGACAAGGGAAATATCCGTTAGCCCATTGATAAAGTCATTATGGCAATTGGGAAACAACAGGGTAGCGTCATTACAAGGCAGCCAAGAAAGAAATGGGAGGTTAAAGTCCATGACAATAATTCGATCATTGCACCCTAAAGCAGAAACAACATTATTAATTGCTGAGAGGTGATGTAAGTAAAGCTCAGCATCAGACCTGGGAGGAATGTAAGAGCAGGTTAAATAGAAAAATGCGGAGCCAACACGAACTTTGACTGCAACAAATTCAATTCCATGAATGTTATTGAATGGGAATAACTCAGATGAGAAAACAGATTTAACTGCAATCAGAACCCCACCTGCAAAAGATGGGCGGTCCATTCTATAAATAGTGTAACTATCAATGAAAATTTCATGATCATTGACAGAGGAGTTAAGCCAGGTTTCGGTAAACGCGATGGCATCGAAATCAAAGGACGCGCTATTAGTATGAATTTGACGCAATTTTCCCAGCAAACTGCGGACGTTCTGATAGTGCATGGAAAAATAGTACATCAGTTTTTTGGAGCATGTTCGGTAATTCTTGGATTCGAGCTCGAATCTTGGAGAAGGAACTCATGCACAATTGTATGCTCAGGCCATATTGACGGTTCTAGAGAACAGGATAGTAAAGAATCAGGGAGAAGAATTTTAAAGGATGATATGTTGCGCTTATGTTTAAATGTAAATTTGGTCACAACTATATTAACAGGCGAAGTGTTAAGTTTAGCGGCAAGATGTTGTTTAACATCCTCCGTTGTAGCCTCAGGAATAAGACGAGAAACAAATATTGCTTTCCGAGGGACCACTGCTCTAAGTTGAAGTCCCGAGCGAGAACGAGATGGTGGAGCCACTCCTAAAAGAGATCTCGGTACAAGGGCAGAGGAATTGGCAGCAATGGCTGTAGCAGGAATTGGAGTAGGAATTGGAGCTGGAATTGGAGCAGGAATTGGAGCAGGAATTGGCAAGACGTCGTAAGCAAACAGCACACCCGCACTAGGAGCACTCACCGCGTCAGAAGTGACGGCCACAGAAACTGCAGGGATGGGATTGATGCTGTTGGGAAGTTGGGTGCTCAAAGGAAGCACATTGCTCGGTGTAAAGAACTCCGGAGCCACCGTTGGCGGATTTACAGACAACGGCGTGGCATGACTACACGGAAATGCTTCTGATGGATGAAGGTGGGAGGCAGGCGTACCAATCGGATTAGCTTGCAAGAGATTGGTATCATTATGCGGAATTTTCCGTCTAGGCGATTCGCTCAAGAGTTTGAGCCCAAGAAACTGTGATTCAAGGGCAAGAAATTTCTCGTTGAGAGCCACAAATTGTTTCCGGACATCCAGAAACCCAGTTCGAGTCTGTCTCATAAATGTGCGCATTTCGGCCTCAATCTCCCGACAAGCCAGACATGACCAAGACAGGCCCATGCGTTTCGAGATCAGATCATTCAGCCGGCCAAAATTTCCACCACCAGCACATTTTATGTGGGCAAAATTGTGGCACAGCCAGCAGCTAAGAAATGAATCACCAATGATAACACCACCGAATTCACATTTCTTTGCACTGCAAACAATTGCCATTATGGACAGTAGTAGAATCACTGTGCACGAATAAAAAAAAGAACGGAGTGAGATCGCAGGTAAAGTAGGAGAGCAGACAGCAGAGCGAGCCAGACAATCAGCTGCAGCGGCAATAATTCAAAGCAGATGATCCAACGAAGTGCAGAAAACGAGCAGTAAACTCACCAAAGCAGAGACACAAAAGAAAAGTCCACAGAGAGGGAGAGTATAGGCAATCCAGAGAGAGTGAGAGCAACAATGCGAGCAGCCCGCTTATGCTCACGAGAGAGTGTGGGCGATGCAAACGCTGATGCGCGAGAACAGTGCACACCGAAGAAGCGATAACGAAAAGCAGACTGGGCAAAAAACAATAACAAATTGCCTGCACGAGTCCGATGTGTTACGTTGCAATATTGAATTTATATTAAACACTTGTTTACAAACAAAACACTGGTGGTTAACACAAAGTAGAATCAAATTAAAGAGATGCGATAATATATCAAAACAAAGTCACAACAATGTTGTATGATATTTAGGCAAAGGGCGGAGAATGCGGGAGCAAGAAAAAAACACAACCGGCTTAAGCAAGAGCTAGAAGCGAATGATCTTTTCCTAGTAAGCATTATGTTTTGCCGCACAAATCAGACAAAAGTGGGAGCCAAGCCCTCTAATTGTCGGGCCGTGCTACCGATAGACATCTGGCAGCATGAGGCGGGCGGCATTTCAGATTTACGACCCGCATAGAGTTGACAGATCGTACACTCGGTACTATCTGTACGATCGGTAAATTAAAATGTGTCTGTTTGCGTTGCATTCGTATTGTTGTTTTCTGTTTTCTCTATATTATTTGATTTTTAAATTTAATTCTACTCTAATCTATTAGCTTTTTCTGGGATCCACTTCCTTTTGGCAGTCTGTCAGGTGATCCCCAGATGCAGTTTGCATACAAATGTGGATCTTCAAACGATCTTCGATTAAGAATGCCGCCGCTGCTCTCTCTAGGCAGAACGATAACCGGCAGAGGCTTAGGAGGGGATTACTCGTATTGTATTTCCACTCAAGAGATATTTATATTTCAGAGTCCCCGCTTGGGCGCTTTCTGGGTTTGCCATTCCAAGGCACAAAATTACTGGAAATCACGTTTCTCAATTTGACGCCATGCGCCATGCTTCATTGAACAGTTATTGCACTGGCGATAACGATAACGATGACGAACGAACTGGAATTGTCGTCACTCCCACCTTGCCTTTGCTTGGGAAATGCAATGCTCCATTCATTGGAGCTGCTGCTGCGGCTGCTGCTGCACTGAGGTTCCAATCAACGGCGATCCGAGCCGCACTCGGACTCGTGCCGCAACAGCCACTCATCGAACAAATGCAATATCCATATTTCTCAAATGCAGCGAACGTGCCACAGGCTGGCAAACGAATCTCGTGACCGAATCGCTGGCATCTTTCGCCTGGTCTGGCTGTTGGGCAACTAATTGGCCAATAGGCCGGAGAGGCAAGTGTCGCAAATGCTTCCAGGTGGAAATTAGTGAGGCAAGCAGCGATAATGTGTCTGCATTTATCTATTGGTAATCCTGTCACCAAGCTTAATTTTCCAGCGGCATGCAACGAATCAATTATCGATCGAGTGGAGCAGAGAGAAAGCCACCTAAATATATGTATAGTTCTATAATTAGAACAGATCTGTAGATTGTAGAAGCTTTTTCGTGTTTTGATCGATTGGTTTTGTTGTTGCTGTTGTGCCATAAATTCAAAGCAAAGCGAACATCGCTTTAAATGCTAAAACCGAAACACTAGTCACAAATTTTCAGCAGCATAACGTAATTAAACGCATAATAATCTAATTGCATATTTTGCGTCGCAAGCAGACTTGAGCTGCATTCGTTTGCCGTTTTTATAGCGCTCCCTCCCCGCCCCACCCTTCTCCCCGCCCTGTTCCCACTAACCACATCTTAAATGCCAATGTATCTTGCCCAAAATGCAATGAGCGACGCCCCGCGCAGCGCCGAGCCGAGCGGTGCCACCAGTTTCGCTTTGGCTCGCTTTTCTATGCGCTCGCTCGGGGCCGAAAGTGTAACGTGTGGCGTGTCCTTGAACGTACCCACCGATCAATACGCATTAACTTGAATTTGAAATCTCCAACTCAAATCACAAATCTCGCTGTCGCTGTCGTTCTGTCGGCGTAGTTGTCGTTGCCTTCTCTTTGTATGTACAATACACATCGAAATATATATATAGAGGTGTGCGTATATTTACCTGTGCCAGTGTGGCCACCGTTAAGCCAAAGGTGAATGCAATCTGCGGTACACTTCCGCTCGTTGTGCTGCCAACGCCGATGGCGATCAAGAAAAATGTGCCGAGTAGCTCGCCGAGCAGCATGCGCCATATATTTTTATTCTCGGTTATATCGGCGACGCCTAAGAATTTCCACATTTCTGCAAAGCAAAGGAAAAACCACACACAAAAAAGTAAGTATTTAGTCAGTGCCGTAAAAAGGATAGGTAGCCAAAGGTCCTAAAGTCAGTTACGTAATGATTTTATTTAGGTTAGTAGTTTAGCAAAGCACGCTCGGATTAATAATGTTCGTCGTAATGTTTCACAATCGAAAAGTTTTTGGTGTTAAAAACTCGCCTACTTTTCACAAAAGTTTCAATGATTTCCCCAAAATCTATTTTGAAAGATATTTCAGCTTCTGGTACCTCTGGTAGCTTTCAATTGTGTCCAGGAGTTAGAAGTTAAGAGTGACCTAAAAATACGCTATTTTCTCAACATGTATTTGCTGGTCAGTGTCCGGCACCCCAAAGCCCTCTTGCCCCTCTTGCACACAGCTAAGCCACTGGCTTTGGTAAACGAACCAAAAATAAAACATTAATCCAAGTCCAAGTCGATTAAAACCTGCACAGCGCATGCCAAATGCCAATCAAATGCCGCTGTCATTCTCATCATCACTCAATCAATCAGTCAATCAGTGCGCAGTAGTAAAGCCTCGCATTGGCAACAGGCTAAAGCTTTCCTGCATCTGCAGCGTCTTGCTTCTGCAGCTTCTGCGACTTTCAGTCGTTCTCCTCTCTCGCTCTGACACTGAGAGAGAAGTAGGCTGCTGTTATACGGAAAGCTTTAAAGCAGTGATCGGCACGCTCGTGTGCGTAGACAGCAGGCGAAACAGAACATAGTATTGGTGTTATACCCTTTCTCATGCACATAAGACAGGGTCATGCCTATCGCTGCTTTAAAGGAATTACATTTCGTCTACAAAAATAACGTTCATTGTCTTTCTTCATTGCTTAACCGTTCCGAACACCGATGGAAATACAGTAAGACTAAACCATCCGCGTCTTTGGATAACGTATCACTTATATACATAGGTATGTACATAGAGAGCAGAGCTAGCACGATCATCGGTTGTTGATTTAAAGTGTGCCCTTTGCTTGGGATGCTCAAACAATTTGCATCATTTGATTAATTAATTTTCGTCAATAGCACTGGGGTGTTTACTTCCTGACAGGGTAGTGGGGGCCTTTCAACTGTCATTATCGCGGCTGGGCTGCCTTGCCTGAGTGCTAATGAGCAGGTGTAAATTAATTTGCCTGCTAGAAAAACACTTTGGAAAATGTTTGCAAAAAAATAGCATTCGTTCAATAAAACTATTGATACGTACTCGTGCATGTGACGAAATCCTTCTCTTGTGGCCCAGAAAAGTAAAGGAAACGAACAGAGCCCTGAAGTGTTTTGGATGCCATAAAAAGACTTCACCTCGTTTTTCGAAGCCCAATTTAATCCGCGTATAAAGAGAAATCTTATCAGGCCACGTTTAAGTAACTGTCACTTAACCGAAATGTCAGTTCGTCACTCAAGCAGATGTCTGTGCCTCCGGAAGCCGCCCCGAAACCACCCAGTGATAAGTGTCGCGAAGTTATCACAATCAACACGTTCCACACTTCACTTAATACGGCAATTATCTCGCATGTTAGCAGCATTGGTCCCATGACACTGACTCTGGTTCTGTGCGAGTAGGGAGCCCCTTGATAAAAGCCATATACGGAGGGCCAGATGAGAGGGAAAGGGTCTACGAAAAAACAGTTGGCTACTGGAATCTGCTATATATAGTAATACTGACGGGACATTCCGTATTCCGATGGTCTCCACAAAGTGAAAATATCAAATGCCTGGGAATACCATTGGCCAAGACTCAAGATGCACTGCAACGTGCTCTGAATGCCTCCTTCATGATCGGGAACTAACGCTATAAATAACTGGAGCTGTCACCACTTTTTTTGCTTTTCCTACGAATCCAATCAAAATGTGGCGCCGTTTTTCCTGTTTTTTTTTTTAATCAGAATTCTATGACAAAATTATAAAATACCTAAAATATTTCAATTTTCAAGGGGGAAATAGTGATTAGAGTGTGACTAACAGTATTCAAATGTGTCAGAAGATAGTCTGAAGAACAGGCTTTCAGAAGGTCTTTTAAACGGAGGAAATGTCAATTAAGGAGTATTTATTGTTTGATGAATAGTAATCGGATCATTATTGCAGCCCCCACACGAGTCCACCCACCCATGAAATCGATCCAAAAGCCGAGAAGTAAGTACCATAAATAAGAGTGGAAAATGAAACCAGATCAGCCTGTTGACAGGAATCGCAATTGGCCAAAAGCCAATCAGCATAAGCGTAGAAATTTATGGTATATTGCCATCGAGCATTTGATTTAATTAAATTCACTCGACGTTCTGTATTCTATCTCTGCCGAAATGCAGATTCCGTTTAAGAAACAAATGTTAATTGAAATTAATTAAAGATAACAAAACGTCAGGCGTAATTACACGACCATTGACGAGAGACAAACGGAAACGATTGGTGAATCTGTGTGGACGTTGACATGCAATGACTGCATCTTTCAAGAGGCGATGCAGTTACTGCACCGTCAAGTGGCCCGTGTGACACCAGCAGAAGGCTGTTACGCGCGGATCCCAGGCAAAACGCAGCCCTCCTCCCGCCCAACCGACCGAGGGGCGCTGCCGCATGACGCGCGGTGCGTAGCCGAACCAAACGCGAACATGCAAGAAAGAAAAATCCAGACTTCTGTGATATGTCACTGCTACAAAAATATTTCAAAACTTTGCACCGCCCACTTCCGCCCCCACAAAGGGCGAAAATCTGTGGCATCCACAATTTCGACGGTACGAGAAAACTAAAAACGCAGAATCGTAGAAGATGACTATATCTTCTAGAGTGCAAAATCTGAACCAGATCGTATAATTATTATAGCCAGAATCAAGAAAACAATTTCATTCTTTCTCGCTCTGTCTCTCTCTAACACACAGGTTTCATGGTCGGTTTTGCCAATTGCAAAATATGAGTTCAAGGATCTCAGAACCCATAAGAGCTAGAGCAATAAATTTGGTATCCACACTCCTGTGATATCGGACCTTGACCGTTTCGTGTCCAAATTTCGCCACACCCCCTTCCGCCCCCGCAAAGGACGAAAATCTGGGGCATCCACAAATCTCAGAGACTATTAAGGCTAGAGTAACCAAATTTAGTATCCGCACTCCTGTTAGATCTCGGACATTCTTAGTTCCGAGGTTTTGGCAGGTCGGTACACAACTTTTAGAAAGGACCGTTCGTCTCGATGGGCAGGGGGGGTTCTAATTGCAGTGGACTCTTACTTCACGTCGGAACACTTCACAGTCCAAGTTCAACAGGAACTGGAATTCCTGTGTGTAAAACTGATTCTTCCCGCTTTCGCTATATTCATAACTTGCTCGTATATCCCACCTTCTTCGGATATTTCAATTTATGAGCAGCACTTGTCCGCTTTAACCGCTGTTTCTTCCTCGCTATCTGATAAAGATCGTATGATAGTTCTTGGTGACTTCAACTTGCCAGGAACTGTTTGGTCTTCGGTAAACGAGTCTAGTATCCTAGTGCCCATGTCACGACATGACTTTGTTGACGGCTTGCTTGACCTATCCCTGTCTCAAGTCAACCATGTGAATAATTCCTTGGGTCGATTGCTTGATCTGTGCTTTGTATCGGATCCGACCATCCGACCCGAGCCCTTCCGCTCACTATACCTGAAGACGCCTACCCCCCTACTTTCGAGGTGTCGCTAGATATAGGACCAACTGTATTGGATCGGTCGAGTAGGCTGCCCGAACGTGTCCGCTGCTTTCGTAAAGCCGAGTTTGCGAAGCTTAATAACCTCATTAGGGATTTTGATTGGTCCGCTTTGTACTTGTGCACTGATATCATAAAAGGCACAAACATTTTTTACAATGCTCTTGGCACATTTTTCGATTCTTGTGTCCCGCTTTCTTGTCCGACTAGATCTGGAAAACCCCCTTGGTTTACCAAAGAGTTATCCAGTCTAAAAAACTTAAAATCAAGACTTTATAAAAAATTTCAAGAAGTGGGTTCTCCTACTTCTCACTCTCGCTATGTATTAGCTCGGTCAAACTTTTCAGTTCTTAATGCTCAATGCTATAAGAACTACCTATCTCGATGCAGGATACGTTTTTCTCAGGACCCTAAACAGTTTTACAGCTTCGTAAACAGTAAGCGTAGAACGTCCGCACACCCATCCTCGCTATCATTTTGTAATACGTCGGCAAATAATGATCAGGCAATTGCCGATCTTTTTGCCCAATTCTTCCAAACCACCTATTCTGAGGAAAGCTACTCTGGTCATCCGTACCCATTTTAATTTACCGAGGTCGAACGGCATTTTCAGTCCCTTGTTAAATGAATGTTCCCTACTTCATGATCTTCGACTAGTTAAGCCGGTGTTTTCAACGGGTCCAGACGGGGTTCCAGGTTGTGTACTCAGGTACTGCGCCGAGGCTCTGTGTGGACCTTTGCTTAAACTATTCACCCTATCCATTGATTCTTCTTGCTTCCCCCGATCTGGAAGGAATCGTTTATAATTCCTCTCCATAAAAAAGGTAGCAAGTCTGATGCAAAAAATTATAGAGGTATAGCAAAGTTATCCGCTATTCCTAAAATGTTTGAGAGGGTTTTAACTCCGCACTTGCAACATCTCTGCAAGTCACTTATATCTCCAACTCAGCATGGATTTATAAGGCGGCGATCAACCACCACGAACTTGTTAGAGTTTACCTCTTTCATTATTAAAGGCTTTCAAGGTAACTTACAGACGGATGTTATTTACACCGACTTTAGTAAAGCATTCGACTCTGAAAACCATTCCCTTTTAGCGCATAAACTTGACATTTTAGGGTGTCCGCCCATCCTCCTGAGATGGATTTCTAGCTATCTTTGTTCTAGGTCTCAAAGAGTCCTCTTCAAAAACTCCCTCTCTTTCCCAGTAAAGGTTTCTTCGGGAGTACCACAAGGCAGCCATCTAGGCCCCTTACTCTTCACACTCTTTATTAATGACTTACCTTCAGTATTAACATACTCTCGAGTACTTATGTATGCGGATGATGTTAAACTCTGTGTCCAGTACAAGGACATTTCATTTCATTCTCGCTTGCAATCCGATCTCAATAACTTTCAGTCATGGTGTTGTGCAAACTTGTTACACCTTAATGCCTCGAAATGCAAAGTTATGACATTTCATCGTTCTAGCCCTTTGTTGGCTCCTTACACCCTATTTGGTGGTTCTCTTGAGAGAATTACCCTGGTTGATGATCTGGGTGTTATGTTAGACCCCAAGTTAAAGTTTTCCGAACACATTTCTACCATGGTAAATAAGGCCATGAGCGTGCTAGGGTTTATAAAGAGGTGGTCAAAGGAATTTGACGACCCCTATATAACAAAGACTCTCTATACCTCGCTTGTTCGTCCGATCTTAGAATACGGCTCCAGTGTATGGTGCCCTCAGTACAAAGTACACCAGGACCGTATAGAATCAGTACAGAAAAACTTTTTACTCTTTGCTCTGCGGGGCCTTAACTGGGATGCGGGTGTAAGACTCCCATCTTACTCTAGTAGACTACTATTAGTAAACCTCCCATCCTTAGTTAACCGTAGAAAAATGCTTGGTGTGATATTTATGCACAACTTGATCAGGGGTGACATAGACAGCCCTGATCTGTTGAGCCGCATAAACTTCACGATTCCTATTAGACTGACTAGAAATTTTATACCGTTGTTCCTTCCACTTTGTAGATCGAATTATTCCTTGCATGAACCGTTTAGGGTCTTATGCTCGGATTATAATTCCCTCTACCATATTATATCCACCACTAATTCTCTTCCTCTTATTAAATTATTAATCCTTACACACCTTTCTATTAATTAGTAACTGTAGTGGTATTTGTACTTTGATTGCATGCTTAGTTTCTTAGTAAGTTTAGTACTAATTTTCCTCGAATGTTAGTCTAATAGCTATCTTTCTTGCATGTTCGCGTTTGGTTCGGCTACGCACCGCGCGTCATGCGGCAGCGCCCCTCGGTCGGTTGGGCGGGAGGAGGGCTGCGTTTTGCCTGGGATCCGCGCGTAACAGCCTTCTGCTGGTGTCACACGGGCCACTTGACGGTGCAGTAACTGCATCGCCTCTTGAAAGATGCAGTCATTGCATGTCAACGTCCACACTAAACGTATATCTCAAAATTTCGCCCCACCCCCTTCCGCCCCCACAAAAGACGAAAATCTGTTGCATCCACAATATTGCACATTCGAGAAAACTAAAAACGCAGAATCATAGATCAGATTGCTGAATCTGGATCAGATCGGATCATTTTTGTAGCCAAAAGGAACAAATCAATTTGCAGTGGCTACGCAGCGCCCGACGTCACGCTCAGACTGATTTTCTGTCTCTCTCGCACGCACTCTTTGTCGTGTCGTTCAATATTAGCGGCGTCTGCCGGAGAGAGCCATACTGACTAAGTATGGGGTATAAATGTAGAGTTGCGGTCTCCGCAGCAACTCACAACGTTCCCCCTCGTTTATTTTTAATCAGTGCCACTTTTCCAATAAATGTATTGGAATTCTCGAATTTAGCTGCTGTGCTCACTGAGAAAAAATTCATATGTAATTCGGGGACGTATAACACATTTTGCAAGTTTATTAAAATATTTTCACAACACATGTGCGATGTTGCGCCACTATCTACGCACCAAACTCTCTTTTTCTGCTCTCCGACAAAACAGTGCATTAAACTGCTTGCCTGTTCTCTTTGTTCATTTGTTTTGCTACCCTTTTTCTTAGATCTGCACTCTGTAGTGGCCAGTTGTGACTCTAAAACTCCAGAGAACAGCTTGGGAAGTACGGCCCACTCGTTTAACATTAACTCTGCTCTTTACAAAAACAAGATAAGAGATCAATTACAAGAGAGCAGTAGTTAAAGCTTCCATTGAAGAGCTTAATGTCTAATTTAGAGAAGCAGCGTGGATCTGTGGGAGTTATGTTTTAAAGCTTTACTAGAAATCATACGATTACTCCGTTAGTCGTGGAAGCTATGTGTAAGCTTTGCTTAGCATCGTACGATTACTCCGTTATCTAGGGAAGCAAGGTCTAAGCTTTGTCTAAAATCGTACGATTACCCCGTTGGTTGTGGAAGGTAAAGTTCCGATCGTAAGGGCTAATGCAAGTAATAGAACTTCTGGCTAGATCATTGCTATAGTGAAGCTGTGCGAATTCGGATGTGTCTTTGTATACAAATATATATATCCAAGTGAATTTGAAAACGTTGTGCAATCAAACACGTGCCAAGTAAATTGAAGTTCTGGTGGACTACATTATTCCTTTTGGATTAAGAAAAATAAAAGGTATTTGGACCTTACAATAGTGACACAGCTTTAACAGTCTCGTATCATAGGGCTGGAATTCTTACTACGTTCGACACTGGGAAAGAAAAACCAATTGACCCCCCCTCCAAGAACGAGGTCGTCAAAGTCCATCGATTTCTTAGTAGATCTGGGAAAGACCTCGGATTTCCCAGGAACCAGCATCTACGTAAACCAACGATAACTACAACCAAATAAACCAGAAAGAGCCGTCCGAAGATATACTAGAGTGAAACCCGAAGTTATGTGGATGCATACTTGAGCTGAAGTACATTTTGGAGTAAGACGAGAAGAATGGTTTTGTTGCGAATTCGGGGAAACTAATATGCCGCACTCGTCACCCTTCCCGCTTATGAATTAAGCGCGCGGCTAAGGCTTTCGCATGTAGTTCTTCGCAGTGTGTGGAGTGGCTCTCAAACTGTGAAAATAAAACATTATTATGCGGCGATCCACACTGCCGTTTAATAGTCGTCGTGTGAAAATGTACCAAAGTATTAGTTTTGAGTCTCGTCGTGAGATTTTCCATTTATTAAAGATTAGGCTACGCACTAACTATTTTTGTATTGTATAGATTTTAAGAGAAAAAAAACCAATAATGTATATAAATACCCATAATTAGAAATTAGCGCAAATGAAAGCCACATTTTTTTAAGATCAGCCGCTGAGTGGCAAATCGTCGTCGTACGGGTATGGAAATGGAAAGAAAATCGGTGTTTCATCCGAATTAGAAGTGAAGACCTGTATATTCATAATTTTTCTCCCTTCCTCAGAATATGTTCCTACGTCGCCCCTTGAGCTCAACGGACACGCCGGATAATTCGTATAAAGTATGAGTGAGTTACGAACTTCCTTAAACGGAATTCTCGAGTATTTTCGAGATATATATCTGTCTTATAAAACTTCTATTCCGGTATATAAAACAACCATAGCCGTGCCATATTTAAAGCGGATCGGCCACTAATTTTTCTTTCACGTTTGCATTCTAGTTATATAATTATCATATTTTTCTCTTCTTTCCAATTTAATTTCTTTTACGCCATATTCTCTACACATAAGTCCTATATACATAAACACAAATAGCTAGGTATAACTTGCTACTATTTCCTCCTTCTTTATTTAAATACTTTATGCTAAGTTTATACTTCTCTGGAAAACCTTAAATTTTGAATTATTAAATAATAATTAGTAGATAATAATGGAACATTAAACCTTTCGTGTTTGTCCTGAGTAGAGCCTGAGGAAGTCCGATGATCAAATAGAGATGCGCTCGATTAGGGTTATGCTGTCGATTAAACGGCATACAAAGGTAGGGAGGGTAGAGAAGGGGTCAAAGTCATCTGAGTTCCCCAAGAGCGACGGAATATAGCCTGACTATTTGTCGGTAGTCGATTAACCAGTTAGTTAAAATTCACATTCTTTTCTTTTTGATTTCTTTTGTAGAGTTCCTTTTGAACATTAAATCAAGTGTACCTAAAACATCTTTGCGAATGTGTTCGTATAGCAGATAGGAGAGTAGGAAAGATCCCACGACATTCCGGCGAGCTAGTTAGAGCATAGCTAAAGGTACACGTTCCGAAATCCTGCTATACTATTGGTGTCTGACCGTCAAAAAAAGTATGTACAACCTCCATCCGTACACCTCTACGAATATGAATTTCTGGCACATTACATAGATTGGCGCCCAACGTGGGGCCAGAGTACGAGTTACTACTGGTTAAAACCCCCAAAAACTTTGGTCGTTGCAATTTTAAATTCCACATTAAAATTAATACTTCTTAACTACTTAATAACGGAGGATATTGATGGAATTTTGGGTTTAAGATTCTGAGTTTCGGAATACCTAACCAAATAGAATCCGCCAGGTAGCAAGGGATGGAAACTGATATTTTTTTTGTTACCAGAATTAATTTGCGAATATACGACCGCTATTCACAAAGGCGGATAGGTCGGCCAAATTATAATAGGATAACCCCAAAAGAGTTTATGAAGGAAGAGTATCGATGGCTTTTGGAAGTCTAATTTTCTAGATATAGATTTGGAAATTAGCCATTGCCAAGGTTACTGACCACATAAACATACCATAGACCAATTTAGATTTCATTGAGGTTATATTCCGGCGACAAGAGAAAGCGTATATCGGACGGAGTCAAGCTCGAAAAGGACAAATATTGGGTATTGTAAACTTTTAATAGCACGGTTTTATTATATGTTCTTCTTTCTTGATCGGCGTATTCGAATGAATGTGTGTTGGCATATCGATACTTGTCGAGGACAAGTATCGATATATCGAGTACATTGGTATTTCTTATCATACTATCGATGAGTAAATCGTAAACTAATATTCAAATCTTATAAACTAATATTCATATCTTACATTCGGGCAACCTGACTACAGATCGCCCACGATCTACACACTAAGGCATACAGTTGGTTAAACATTTCTTATTCGGTATGACGGTATGTCTTACTTAACATACTATTTCATCGATTAACAACATAAGACCATGGTTTTATCCTTACACTCTACCCAGGGTTTAAGCCTTGCTGGTTCTAATATACTTCGGAATGGCATTTGCGTCAACTGACAGTCCTCAATGTCGACAACCTCATAACGATCATTATCCAATACTCTATTGATCCTGTACGGTCCTCGATACTTTGGTGCGAACTTCTTATTGATCCCCGGTGTTGTGTCCACATGCCGGACTGCTACATAGTCACCAGGTTCATACTTTAATGGGGCTCTATGTTTATGGGCATACATCTTCTCATTTTTTTTCTGCGACAACCGTATGTTCTCACTTGCTATTTCTCTTATAGTTTCCAACTCTCTAAGTTCTGACGCTAACTTTTCCTCTAGGTATTCGGTTAATTCATCTACAACGGGTCCTTTCTGGGGTATTCCAAATAACAATGTGCTAGGTGTCTTTTTCGTACTGCTGTTAACGGAGTTATTAATGGCGTGCTCTACCTTGCTCATCAACCTATACCAATCGGCTTGCTCAAGGGGCTATGACAGTTTTCCTAACATAGGAGTAAGAACACGATTCACCCGCTCCACTTGGCCATTCGCCTGCGGTGCACCTGTAGCTACCTTAATGTGCTCTATCCCTCTCTCCTGCAGAAAACTAGAGAACTCTAACGAGGTGAAACAGGTCCCACGATCTGATATTATCCTAGTAGGGCGACTATAGAAATCAAAATATTTACTTAAGGCATCCTTCGCTTCCCGCGTGCTGGTACTATTAACCGGGAACAATTTGACAAACTTAGTGAATGCATCTATTACCACAAGGAGGTGTTTTCGCTTAGATCTAATACTCGGCAACGCACCCAAATGACCAACATGTAGGGTATGAAAAGGAACACACGACTTTGGGATACTATGGAGCGTTCTGTTATGGATTGTTTTAGGCATCGAGTGTAGTATACACGGTAGACAGTTTCTGATGAACCTTGCCACTTTACTTCTCATTGACGGAAACCAGTAGGTCCTCAAAAGGTCACTCACGCACTTCTCTGCGGCCAGATGTCCTAGTTTTTCGTGTGACCGCCTTATCAACTGCTCTTCCATACACATTGGTACATAGAAACATAGTTTGTTTTCACAACTCCTCTTGTAAACAATACCATCTATCATTTCAAAATCTACATCAATTCCATCCTCTAGCATTTTTCGAATCCTAACTACTTCCTTGTCTCGCATCTGTTCTGTTTGCAATATCAAATCAACATCTTCTGGCGTTGCACCTACTACCCCAACTATCAATGATTTTAGTAATATTTCCTCCTGAAACTCTAACTTGTCCCTCTCTACTGTATCCTCAACACATTTTTTCTCTTTATCTGAATTCCTACTACTAATGTACTTTACTCCCCCCACCACATCGTTAACGATTCCTCTACATTGGCTCAAATCTCTAATTTCAATCTTCCATCCATCCTCTTCCCTATATTCACTATTCTCTATGTTATCTCTACAATCACCACCAAGGTTCTCTCTATCATCAGACTTCCACCTATTTCCCAATCTACTTCCTACTGCACTTGATTCTCCACACTCAATCGCAGGGTTCTGTACGGTACTACTACGCTCTCTATTGATATTTAATTCTCTACACTTAATCACAGGGTTCTCTACGGTACCTCTATGCTCACTTCCAGCGTTGTCTCTACTTACACTATTCCTTCATAACGTGCCCAAATTGCCGACAGTTGTAGCAACGCATTGCGCCACCACCTTGCTGCTGCCCAACTGCCATACTCACATTTAGTTTTCCCTTTGTCATACCTTCGCTACGAATTGCTACGACGCCAGGAGCTCTTCTGACCTTATCATAGGTGACCATCTTGTCACGCAACTCGTTGAGTGTGCTGCAATACAGCATGGATGCTGCCATGCCCGTCTTGTCCTGCAGTCCCTCTACGATGAATTTGACCACATCGCTCGTGGCCATGTCTGCTTGCGACGCTATGCTGCACATTGCGACGAAATATTGCAATGCGCTTTCATTATTTGCAATTTTCCGTGCCTCCAGTCGCTTTCCAATGTCCCACGCTGTCACTTTCTGCTCAAAGACGTTGAGCAATTCTGCTCGCATCAATTGCCAAGTCAAAGGCGCTACATGGTCGATGTACACCTTCGCCGATCCGCCTAGCAGCCGCTTCGCTAATATCCAGCATTTTGACTCGGATACACCATGGAAATTCATAATGTCCTCAAAGTTACTTATCCAACTGGTTACAGCCTGGTCGTCATCTCCAGAAAATGGACGCATCAACGCCTCAATGTGTGTCAAGTCGATGCAATCTCTCGGCGTTTCCAACTCCATAGCCTCTTTCTCCGTTTTCAATATGCTTAATTTGAGATCAGCTAAGCGCTTGCGAGAAACGTACAATTGTTCCAACTGCTGCAAACGGCGCGATTCTTCTTCGTATTCATCTGATCGCATGGTCAATTTCGAACAAGCGTTGTCTTGTTGCGGCATGAATGCTTCTCGAGCCTTCTGCACATTTTCACCATATTCTTCTGCCGCCGCTTTTACTGCGTGTTGTGCACTACGGTTGTCCCTATCTATCTCGCGCTCAACCGAGACTGCAAAAATGTCTGTCTGCATAGTCTCGTCTGCGCTTGGCGCCGTATTTCCTAGCTCATGCGTGTCTTCCATGATTTTTTTCACTGCTGTACGTAATTGGTGTATGTTGGCATCTTGATCAAAATATACGTTATGTCGCTACGCAATATGTCGCTAAGTTCACTTTTGGTTTTCGCTCTTATGTCTGCATTGTTCATCGCAGTTTTTTATACCTGATACTCAAAATGAGTATTGGGGTATATTAGATTTTTGGTAAAAGTGGATGTGTGTAACGTCCAGAAGGAATCGTTTCCGACCCCATAAAGTATATATATTCTTGATCAGCATCAATAGCCGAGTCGATTGAGCCCTGTCTGTCTGTCCGTCTGACCGTCCGTCCGTCCCCTTCAGCGCCTAGTGCTCAAAGACTATAAGAGCTAGAGCAACGATGTTTTGGATCCAGACTTCTGTGATATGTCACTGCTACAAAAATATTTCAAAACTTCGCCCCGCCCACTTCCGCCCCCACAAAGGACCGAAAATCTGTGGCATCCACATTTTTAAAGATACGATAAAACCAAAAACGCAGAATCGTAGAGGATGACTATATGTTTTAGAATGGAAGATCTCAACCAGATCGTATAATTATTATAGCCAGAATCAAGAAAACAATTTCATTCTTTCTCGCTCTGTCTCTCCTAACACACAGGTTTCATGGTCGGTTTTGTCAATTGCAAAATATGAGTTCAAGGATCTCAGAACCTATAAGAGCCAGAGCAACCAAATTTGGTATCCACACTCCTGTGATATCGGACCTTGACCGTTTCGTGTCCAAATTTCGCCACACCCCCTTCCGCCTCCGCAAAGGACGAAAATCTGGGGCATCCACAAATCTCAGAGACTATTAAGGCTAGAGTAACCAAATTTGGTATCCGCACTTCTGTTAGATCTCACTATAAAACGTATATCTCAGAATTTCGCCCCACCCCCTTCCGCCCCCACAAAAGACGAAAATCTGTTGCAACCACAATATTGCACATTCGAGAAAACTAAAAGCGCAGAATCATAGATAATGACTATAGCTATCAGATTGCTGAATCTGGATCAGATCGGATCATTTTTGTAGCCAAAAGCAAGAAATCAATTTTCAGTGGCTACGCAGCGCCCGACGTCACGCTCAGACTGATTTTCTGTCTCTCTCGCACGCACTCTTTGTCGTTTTTTTTGGGCAAACCCCACACCTGATATGTAAACTTTTAATAGCACGGTTTTATTATATGTTCTTCTTTCTTGATCGGCGTATTCGAATAATTGTGTGTTGGCATATCGATACATGTCGAGTACAAGTATCGATATATCGAGTACATTGGTATTTCTTATAATACTATCGATGAGTAAATCGTAAACTAATATTCAGATCTTATAAACTAATATTCATATCTTACAGTATTTAGGAAAATTTTGTAGAATTTATTGAAGCTTTGGTCCTATAATTAGGGATTTCCACATTTAGTGATCAGAACTCGTATTACTGGGTTACCTTAACATGTCACCAGTACAACGTACTCCAGGGGGCAAGGCGTCGGGTGACGTGGACGCCCAGATCTGTGGTATATGTCAAGAAGCCATAAGAAGTCAACTAATATGTACTGCGTCTTGTGGGCACCGGTATCATGATACTTGCATGAAAGAATTCGTGAAAAATAACAGAAATTGCCCCGTATGTAGGGCGGAGTTGAATCCGGAGGAACTTTCGTTTGATGAGAATACTCTAGCAGCCGAATTACCACCCGACATGGGTTCGGGTATAGTGCCGTTAGAAGGGGGATCCAACCCGGAGTCAAACGCTTCAGAGAGAGGACATCAAAAGTCAAGAGGGGCTAGGCCTAAACAGGGACGGGGAACTACATCGCGCAGAGGGATGCATACTAGGTTGCAGTCTCAACAATTTCGGGATAATTCTTTGGGCAGTATCAGCCATAGGTCGGGCGAAGGAGATATGCCGGAAAGAACCATTGAGGTTATACAAGCCCTGATAAAAGGTGAGCAGAAAGATATGATGGTGGAGCTAAGTTCATTCGTTAAGAATTTGATCGAAGAAAATCTACGCGGACAATTAGGTAGGATGACTATAGCTTCAGATAGCACGCCTGTGCAAGCGACAAGGCAAAATCACGAGCCTAATATAACAGGAAACTCGTTGTCTTCAGAAAATGGAAGGGGAAGGGGATTACCACATCCAAATGTCTCTAGCAGGGCAATAGCTCCTGGGAAGGCCGCTAATATCTTAGCCAGTTGGCGACTAAAGTTTGACGGATCCAAAGACGCTAGGCACGTCGACGAATTCCTGTACAGGGTTCGTTCACTTACATCCTCCACTTTAAATAACGATTACGAACTACTCTGTGACAATATACATCTGCTTTTCTCGTCTAAAGCCAGCGATTGGTCTTGGAACTTCCATAGAAAGAACCCACAGTTTTCTTGGCCTCTTTTTCTGCCTCGTTTGGACAACGATTCGATGATGCTAAAGATGATTTCGACTTGTGGGAGTTGATTAGAAAACGCCGTCAGAGAGAGGGTGAATCGTTTGACGATTACCAGACGGCTCTCACACGAGGTTAGCGAAAATAAGTTAGTAGACATTTTAAAACGTAACGCAAAAACGGCCCTCAGATATGAACTCTTGCATCTCAAAATCAGCGATCGAACTGGCCTGAGAGAAGAATTTCGCAAGCATTAGAACTTCTGTAAAGACAACCATAACCCTTTTCCACGAGGTAAATTCAGCAAACCGAATGTAGCAGAAATACTTACGGACAATGAAGATATGGAGGAAGAAGACGTTTCGCAGATTTATAGTAAGAAACTAGTATGCTGGAACTGCGACCAGGAAGGGCATCGTTTTGATGATTGTTTAGGAGAAAGGCGAATTTTCTGCTATGGTTGTGGTGCTAAGGATATTTATAAACCTCGATGCGTCAAATGTAACCCAGCAAAAAACTTGAAACGGGATGTACCGACCGGAGCCCAGTCAGTACATCCGACAAGAACAGCAACTAAACGAAAGTAAACCAACTACCTTAAGAGGGCTTTCCGAAGGGGTAGTTGACGTAAAACCGGATATGAAGCTTGTCCGTAGTGTCCAAATTGGTGGTTCCGATTGAATTCCGTAAAATAGTTAAGGAAGTAGAGTTCTTTATCATACCAGATTTAAAGCAAGATGTTTATTTAGGAGTTGACTTTTGGAAAGATTTCGGTCTTCTATCCCAATTATTGACCCGAGAAGCAACTGTTAGCTGTTTGGAGAATAGAGACGACACGATTATGAAGGAAACGCCTAAAATGCATTCCCTAAATGAAGAACAAAGGAACCAATTAGAGGTGGTAATAAGAACCTTTCCGTCATATGAATGCGACGGACTAGGTCGTACACACCTAATACAACATTCTATGGTAATCAATGCCGAAGTACCCGTCAAACAACGACATTGGCCCATTTCCCCCGCGAAAGAGAAAGTGATGTTCGAAAAAGTAGAGAAGATGATTAAGCTGGGCGTGATAGAACCTTCAAATAGTCCATGGAGTAGCAATTGCGTCCTAGTAAAGAAAGGGAACAAGAATAGGTTATGCCTTGATTCTCGAGAGATCAACAAATATACCCGAAAAGATGCATACCCCCTTCCCCATATAGATGGGATACTCAATCGATTGCCACCTGCCAAATACATAACGGGACTCGATATGAAGCATGCTTATTGGCAAATTCCCCTAGAGGAGTCTTCACGCCAATACACCGCGTTTACCATACCTAACCGACCGCTGTATCAATACAAAGTTATGCCTTTTGGTCTAACCAATGCCTCACAAACCCTCTGTCGTTTAATGGATAAGGTAATACCTGCTAACTTGCGTACGAGAGTGTTTGTTTACCTCGATGACTTACTAATTTTATCAGACGATTTCGAATCCCATTTAATGTTACTGAGAGAAGTTGCAGTAAACTTACGAAAGGCTAATCTTACGATAAACATTGCCAAGTCGCACTTTTGCATGCGTGAGATTAAGTATCTGGGGTTCATCATTGGATACGGACAGGTAAAGACGGATCCGAGTAAAATTGAAGCTATTAAAGAATTCCCCGTTCCCAAGACGGTGAAACAATTGCGACGATTCCTTGGTCCTGCTGGGTGGTACCGTCGTTTCGTCGACAATTATGCAACGGTAAGTTGCGCCCTCACAGAACTATTAAAGAAACCGAACCGTATGCGTGGAACCCTTTGGCCAATCAGGCATTTGAAAAACTTAAACAGTGCTTGACGTCAGCTCCCATTTTGTCTACTCCTGATTTCTCAAAACCCTTTTTGCTGTTATGTGATGCTAGTACTGTAGGAATTGGTTGTGTGTTCGCGCAGAAAAACGAAGAAGGAGAAGAATTACCCGTAGCATTCATGTCCGAGAAGCAATCTAAAGCTCAGAAAAACTACTCAGTCACGGAATTGGAATGTTTAGCGGTGATAAAGGGAATTAAAAGGTTTCGTGCTTATGTAGAAGGTCAGGCATTCGAGGTGATAACCGATCAATGGCTTATGCGTCAGAAGGAGTTGTCTGGTAGATTAGCTCGATGGGCCATAAAACTACAGGGATTCTCTTTTGAGATAACGCACCGGAAGGGCTCACTAAACGTGGTAGTGGATGCCCTATCGCGTAAAGAGGAAATCACTGTTTCTGAAATGGAAGAGCAGGGTCCGATAGTTGATCTATCTGCCGCAGAATTTAAATCACCAGAATATATGACCTTAATTGATAATATTCGCGCTAAGCAAGACAAATTACCAGACTTGAAGATTCTAAATGATTTTGTCTACAAAAGAACCGAACCTGATCAGGGAAATAATGGTGTAGATAATCTATCTTGGAAATTGTGGATTCCTAGGGAACTCACCCAAGGTGTAATCTCGCGGGCCCATGATCCGCCCAATGCCGCTCACAGTGGAGTAGGGAAAACCATCGAAAAGATTAAAAGATATTTGTTTTGGCCAAATACGTGAGTATGTAACTCATTGTGAAGTGTGTCGTCACACCAAACACCCGAACACCGTGTTGAAACCACCCATGGGAAAACCAATGGTGTCTGATCGTCCGTTTCAAAAGCTTTATATGGATTTGCTGGGTCCATATCCCCGATCCAAGAAAGAGCATATTGGTTTACTTATTATCGTAGATCACTTCACAAAATTTCATTTCCTATGCCCCCTTAGGGTGTTTACTTCCAATCGGGTGTGCGATTACCTCGAAAATTATTTGTTCTGTACATTTGGAGTCCCCGAGGTGATATTAACAGATAACGGATCGCTTTGGGATACAACATATTCGTACGGCGATATATTCACCACAGGCGAATGCCAGTGAGAGACTCAATAGATCGGTGTTAGCAGCTATAAGAGCTTGCATAAGCCGTGATCATTCCACTTGGGATACCAAATTACCGGAAATCAGTGCTGCTCTCAGATCCAACATTCACCAAAGCACCGGGTACTCGCCCTATTTCCTAACCTTTGGACAAAATATGATTCTGAATGGCAAAGACTATGAGTTGCTTCGCCGCTTAAGACTCTTATCGGAGGATTGCCGCATTAGTTATCCGGAAGTACTACAAATTATTCGCGAATCGGCAAAGAAAAAGGTGAAAGAGTCACATGAACAAAATTCTAGGCGATATAATCTACGCTGTCGAAAAGTAGAGTTTAAGGTTGGAGAGCCAGTACTTGCCCGCAATTTCTGCCAAAGCAATGCCATTAAAAAGTTCAATGCAAAGTTAGCGCCGGTTTTTATTTCAGCCGTGGTATCTAGACGAGTTGGCTCATCCTATTATCAACTGAAGAACGAACAGGCTAAAAACTTAGGAATATTTCACCTCAAAGACATACAAGTGAAACACTAGGCAACTGTCCTTTTGCCGTTTAGGCTTCGCCAGTTAAAACTAGCGGTTCCTCAACTGTGGTGTAGTGGCCAGTTGTGACTCTAAAACTCCAGAGAACAGCTTGGGAAGTACGGCCCACGCGTTTAACATTAACTCTGCTCTTTACAAAAACAAGATAAGAGATCAATTACAAGAGAGCAGTAGTTAAAGCTTCCATTGAAGAGCTTAATGTCTAATTTAGAGAAGCAGCGTGGATCTGTGGGAGTTATGTTTTAAAGCTTTACTAGAAATCATACGATTACTCCGTTAGTCGCGGAAGCTATGTGTAAGCTTTGCTTAGCATCGTACGATTACTCCGTTATCTAGAGAAGCAAGGTGTAAGCTTTGTCTAAAATCGTACGATTACCCCGTTGGTTGTGGAAGGTAAAGTTCCGATCGTAAGGGCTAATGCAAGTAATAGAACTTCTGGCTAGATCATTGCTATAGTGAAGCTGTGCGAATTCGGATGTGTCTTTGTATACAAATATATATATCCAAGTGAATTTGAAAACGTTGTGCAATCAAACACGTGCCAAGTAAATTGAAGTTTTGGTGGACTACATTATTCCTTTTGGAGTAAGAAAAATAAAAGGTATTTGGACCTTACAATAGTGACACAGCTTTAACAGTCTCGTATCATAGGGCTGGAAATCTTACTACGTTCGACACTGGGAAAGAAAAACCAATTGACCCCCCTCCAAGAACGAGGTCGGCAAAGTCCATCGATTTCTTAGTAGATCTGGGAAAGACCTCGGATTTCCCAGGAACCAGCATCTACGTAAACCAACGATAACTACAACCAAATAAACCAGAAAGAGCCGTCCGAAGATATACTAGAGTGAAACCCGAAGTTATACTGGATGCATACTTGAGCTGAAGTACATTTTGGAGTAAGACGAGAAGAATGGTTTTCTTGCGAATTCGGGGAAACTAATTTGCCGCACTCGTCACCCTTCTCACCCTTTCACATGTAGTTCTTCGCAGTGTGTGGAGTGGCTCTCAAACTGTGAAAATAAAACATTATTATGCGGCGATCCACACTGCCGTTTAATAGTCGTCGTGTGAAAATGTACCAAAGTATTAGTTTTGAGTCTCGTCGTGAGATTTTCCATTTATTAAAGATTAGGCTACGCACTAACTATTTTTGTATTGTATAGATTTAAAGAGAAAAAAAAAAACCAATAATGTATATAATTACCCATAATTAGAAATTAGCGCAAATGAAAAGCACATTTTTTTAAGATCAGCCGCTGAGTGGCAAATCGTCGTCGTACGGGTATGGAAATGGAAAGAAAATCGGTGTTTCATACGAATTAGAAGTGAAGACCTGTATATTCATAATTTTTCTCCCTTCCTCAGAATATGTTCCTACGTCGCCCCTTGAGATCAACGGACTCGCCGGATAATTCGTATAAAGTATGAGTGAGTTACGAACTTCCTTAAACGGAATTCTCGAGTATTTTCCAGATATATATCTCTCTTATAAAACTTCTATTCCGGTATATAAAACAACCATAGCCGTGCCATAATTAAAGCGGATCGGCTACTAATTTTTCTTTCACGTTTGCATTCTAGTTATATAATTATCATATTTTTCTCTTCTTTCCAATTTAACTTCTTTTATGCCATATTCTCTACACATAAGTCCTATATACATATACACATATAACTAGGTATAACTTGCTACTATTTCCTCCTATTTCCTCCTCTTTATTTAATTACTTTATGCTAAGTTTATACTTATCTGGAAAACCATGAAGTCCAGTAGATAATAATGGAACATTAAACCTTTCGTGTTTGTCCTGAGTAGAGCCTGAGGAAGTCCGATGATCAAATAGAGATGCGCTCGATTAGGGTTATGCTGTCGATTAAACGGCATACAAAGGTAGGGAAGTTTGTGAAGGGGTCAAAGTCATCTGAGTTCCCCAAGAGCGACGGAATATAGCCTGACTATTTGTCGGTAGTCGGTTAAACAGTTAGTTAAAATTCACATCCTTTTCTTTTTGATTTCTTTTGTAGAGTTCCTTTTGAACATTAAATCAAGTGTACCTAAAACATCTTTGCGAATGTGTTCGTATAGCAGATAGGAGAGTAGGAAAGATCCCACGGCGAGCTAGTTAGAGCATAGCTAGAGGTACACGTTCCGAAATCCTGCTATACTATTGGTGTCTGACCGTCAAAAAAAAGTATGTACAACCTCCATCCGAACATACAATCTCACACCTCTACGAATATGAATTTCTGGCACATTACAACTCGCTTGCTCGATGACCAGTTTTTTCGCATTTGAAACATTTTCCCTTGAATTGTTGCTTTACGCCTGTGTTCGCGTCGTTCTTGGTTCCGTTATTCTCGACACTCTCGTTTTCTCGCGATCTGCGCTGTGTATGTGTGTATACTGCTTGTGTGGCCGAATGATTTTCGCGCTCTGCCTTCTCCTGTTTTCTGGTGCCTTCTTCCAGCATTTTTACTTTAAGAGCTTCAAATTTTGGCAGCTCGTCACGCGTTTCAATCGCGACTACAAAATTTTCCCAAGATTCGGGCAAACTGCTCAATAACATGATGACTTTCAGCTCATCGTGGAGTTTTATGTCCAGTTCCGCCAATTTTTCAATTGTCTCTACAAAAGAATTGACATAGGCGGACACATCATCGCCCTGCTGCATATTTAGTCGAATAAGTTTTTGATAAAGTTGCACCTTTTGGATAGGGCCTTTTGGCATGTGGAGTTCCTTTAATTTTTTCCATATGGCTTCAGATGTTTCGCACGTCTTTATGTGCACAAACTGCGATACCTTAACATTTAAGGTTATGTACGCCATTGCTTTCTGATCCAATTTATTCCATTTCTCGACAGCTGCGGCATCTCCTCCACTGCCTTTTCCACAGACTACATCCCATAATTCTGTCACTACCAGGACACTTTTCATGGCCATATGCCATACACTGTAATTGCCCTCATCAAGTTTTTCGATTTGATTTGACAAATTCATGTTGCTAATTGTTCCGCGTTAATGTGTGCACAAAATAACTGTTGACAATTAAGAACAACCGACACTCAAAACGGAGACAATAAAACGGAGCTGTTACAAGAGACACGTAGTGGTTCGGTTAAACGTTTATTTGAGAGTGAGTAAAGTGGTATATGCATTATGAGCACGATACAATACAGTGTTGCCAGATAATTGTTGCTTATTCAAACAATAGTATCGATTACATTTTTTACAGAATCAATCAATAATTTGGCGGGGAAATTAATAACTTCATCTGCCAAGCACTCGCCGCATGGATGAGCTTGGATGGATCCGTTGGCATCCGTTGTCACTCACTCTAAGCTGTTTTCCTCCCATGAATTTTCCGGCTGCCTTCCACCAGGTTTGTACATAATTGTCGGGGGGGACTTTGTGGAATAGGCTTGTTGGGGGTCTTACTTGCTTATGTTATCAACTGAAAGCAGTCTCATAATTGATGGGCTTTATATCTTTACCTCTGCTTTTGCTTTGGTTTAAGGAAGCAAACCACATAAAAAAGTCACCATAAAGATAAAGTAGTTGGTGCTACCTAAAAATAGGCGTCTTATCGCGAGAGAGTTAACCAAAACTAATCTAAATTGCTCCGCTGCGATGGGTCTGGGTCGCCTGTCAACCTTCGTGGCGGCGGCGGGGGCAGGTTGTAGTAGGCTTTCTTAGCACATCCTTGGAACCGCACCGGGCTAATGCTCAACAATAAAAAACTTGAGACGCCTTTTGTTTGCCATTGAAATTGGTCTGAAGAAAATGCGAAATCCGATAAATTACTGTGGCTGGCGGGCACATTAAAAAATGGTGTTAAGCTATTAAGCGTTTTTAACAACTGTTGCAATTTGAAGTTAATGAAAGTCGAGAGGCTGTTTATAATTCACAATTTATTTGCATATGTAAACCAACTTATCGCGTATGTACATATGGGGATGATTGGGGCGAACGATTGATGCGAGGATGTTAGTCTAATAGCTGCGACGATTAGCTCAAGACTGCCCATGCAAGGGCTGACGGGCCAAATTGCCGGGCCCTATGCAGCACGCTTAGACGCGAGCGAGAGCGTATGATAGCCCGAGAGCGTTAGAGCTGCTCGGGGACGCTGTTAAGCCGAGTCTTAAAGATTGCGACATAAGGAGACGAAATTATTCCGCTGCATGCGCATATGCGGTAGCAAATGATCTTTGCAGTGGGGGCATTGGAAACGACAACACCAAAATGCATTTCCTATGGGCCGCACCACTGGCAATAATTTAAAATATTTAAGCTGCTTGACCCGACAAATGGAATTAACAAAAAGTAAAGAAAAAACATCAAAAATAACCATAACAATTGAAGTGGTTTCGAAATAGTAACGTATATAAATAGGTATAAATACTGGGATGCACAAAAGGGAACAGTTTGAAAAGTACCAAAAAGGGATATTGTTCTCCGTTGTATGTTACTCAAATGCCGCCGCAATTCAAGTCAAAAGGTAAACGAAGGAGACGTTTTTTTTTGTTTTTGGGTTGAACCTTGTAAAATAATTACGGCGTCCATTCGAAAATGGAGGACTGTCGATTTTAACGCTGTACTGGGGGTCTCAGACTGTTCAGATCTAGCCTCAGTCTCTTGAAAGAAAAACTGTTGGCGAAGGCAGACGTGCTATGTTTGGCCAGTCCACGTATCAAGAAAAACGAAGAAAAAACGAGGGGAAGGTTGTGAGTTGCTGCGGACAATTCTACGGTTATACCCGATACTAAGTAAGTATGGCTCTCCTCCGGCAGACGCCTCTAATATTAAACGACACGACAAAGAGTGCGTGCGAGAGAGACAGAAAATCAGTCTTTTAGTTTTCTCGAATGTGCAATATTGTGGATGCAACAGATTTTCGTCTTTTGTGGGGCGGAAGGGGGTGGGGCGAAATTTATAGATACACGTTGTTCGGAGCAGAACCCAGCCGATTAGCTGCTTGCCAAATAGCACCTAATTCTTGGCCCTCAGCCGCTTATTTTGTTTGTTACTTATGTCTATGTCACTCATTTGTTTGTTAAAGCTCTGCGCTTGCTTGCCCTGCTAAACGCTCTCTGCCAGCTCGCTCTTCGCTATCTCCGCTTTGCGTCTGCCTACCGACGTCGGCCGAGCGAAGCTGCGCTTAGCGATCGGAGCGGCAATGTAAAGGGCAGGCAAGCCACACTTGCAATTTGGATGTCAGGCATTAAAGAACATATCGTAATTTTATTTCTGCGCCGAGTTTTATTTAATTCGAAATAATTAGTCGCCCGATTGGGGATAAAAAACATCTCCACATAAAATTTGGTGACCCCGACGTGATCTCTGAGTTGCAGTGTCAATTAATAATCATTCGCGATCGACATTCGTTAGCCCTAGCAAATTTTCGGCGGTTAAGCACAATTCGGTGCTAAAACACACTTACATACACCTACATACATGCATTGCTGGCTATTAATTTCTCTGTCGCGACAATTCGGTCAGTGCAGTGCGGTAGGCAGTGCAGCGAACTCACTAATACACACAAGCGGAGTACAAAGCGGAATCGGACAGTTCGCACAGCAGCACAGCTAAAGGCATTAGCTGTAATCCCTTTGCTTTCGGTTCCCACGTTTATACGTATACAGGGTGTCTTTTTCGGTCGTGCTGAGTGACTCTTTTAAAACCTCAACATGGCAGCACCTGAGCCTACCAATGTCGCGAACGCAGCAATGCCGAGTGATGTAGATTTCTACAAGCACAAGGCCGAGTCCATCGCGCGCCAACTAAAGGCCATGGATCGCTTTTTCACCAAGGAAGAGCTTGCCGAGTTAGATGAGGCAGAACTTCAAGCTCGCTTAGAGCAAATCGAGCGAATGAATGCGGATTTCGATGCCGCTCAAACGAGCCTTGAAAGGCTGGATTTCCTGCAGTTAGCCCATGATGCCCGACTGGACTTTTCGAATGTTTATGTGAAGGTTAGGTCCAGGCTGTCGCGGGAGTTGATGGCTGCTCGCACGGTAAATGTTGCCAATTCAACGGCTCGGCATACTCTCGAGAGGAATTCGTCGTTGTTCGCCTATAATAGTATAGGCCGTTCTCGAATGCCCGAGTTGCAGCTTCCGCGATTCGGGGGAACTACATGGATTGGCCAGAATTCCACTCGATGTTCTCGACAATGGTGCACAAAGACCATCGTATACCAATCATCGAAAAATTCCAATATCTTCGTGGATGTCTAGATGGTGCTGCGCTGGATACGATTCGTTCCTTGGAACTTTCTGAGGAGAATTATTCTAATTATTCGTTGAATTTGCTAATGTTGCGATTCGATAATAAACTGTTACATTTTCAGGCACACGTCAAGGCTATTTTCGGGCTGCAAGGGGTGGAGAAGGGCTCAGCTATCGGCTTGCGCGCGCTCAGCGACAAAATCAATTCGCACTTGCGTGCACTTCAGACCTTGGCGACCCCGCAGGAGATTTCGGATGGGTTGCTGATCTTCATCATAGGCACGAAACTGGACCACAAAACAAAGGAGAAATGGGAAGAGAACTTGCCGACGTCAGGATTGCCTCGGTGGTCAAGCATGGCCTCATTTTTGGAAGCGAGATGTCGGATGCTGGAGAATTTGGGATCAGCCATGGCAACAAGTCCTAGTCAACAGGTGGGAGAAGACAAACCTGTCACCCTTATCACCTCCAGTAACGACCATCCTAACCCCATATGTAACCATTGCAATTCCTCCGAGCATTACATATCTAGATGTCAGGAATTCCTGAATCTCTCTGCGTTTGAACGATACAAAGAAGCAAAGAAGAGCCGCTTGTGTTTGAACTGCCTCAACAAAGGCCATGAATTGCAGAGGTGCAGGTCAGGACTTTGCAGGCATTGCCAGGCCAAACATCACACGCTACTCCACATTCCATCGGGAACTGGTGCTTCATCTTCCTCTTCACCGGCCGAGGAATCGATCCAGCAAGAGGCCGCGACTGTGCTTCTAGCAAGCGGGTGTTCTAGCCCTCCCCCTCGATCCAGAAATCTCAGCCTAGCCAGAACGTGTTGCTACCTACTGCCCTCGTCCATGTAACAGATCGTTATGGAGCACTTATCCCATGTCGTGCCATTTTGGATTCTGCATCACAGGCAAACTTTGTAACATCTAGACTTGCTGATCAGTTGCAGTTGGATCATCGCTCGTCTTATGTTCACATCTCTGGAATCGGAGATTCCATTCTACCTTCGAGCAAGTCTGTACATATAGTTGTACAATTCCAGGACGCAAGCTATCGAGCTTCCTTCGTTGCAATTGTCACCAACTCAATTACGGAAATGCAGCCTAACTTCGGCGTAGACGCAAAGGATTGGCCAATGCCGAATAATCTAAAACTAGCTGATCCTAATTTCTCCAAGCCCCAACGTATCGATCTGTTGATAGGTTCTGGTTTGTTCTTCGATTTAATGTGCGTCGGACAGATTCGACTATCAGCCCAATTGCCAACATTGCAGGAGACTAAACTTGGTTGGATAGTATCAGGAAGCATTGATAGCTCGGAGAATAAGCGTGCAGCTTTAGCCGCTTTTGAAAATTCCTCGTGCATCTCTATTGACGATTTTCGACCCACAACGCTGGAGTACCAAAACTTAGAGCAGCAATGCAGGAAGCAGCTGCTCGAGTGCCAGGTGCAAGTGGAAAAACTGCGATCGGAGAATCAGGAACTGCAGCGCGAACTTTTCCAAAAATTAAAAACCTACATAACCACGCTAAATGAAATTCAACTTTCAACAATTTCTAAATTGCCAAATTTCCTGCCATTCTATGCAATTACAGAGGTTCCCGATGATCAAGACGTAATCACGACAAACCGCCTTCGTAAAAAAGCGCCGATTGCTGCGTTCGACGATCATCCCAGCGTAGCCGCCAGCTGCGCCCAAGCAAGCATCTTCAAGAGGGCCGTTGGAAAAATAGCGGTTCTGCCCCTTCAGGATGGATCTGTTGAAAGCCTTTGCCTTCCAACGGGGGGTGAATGTTCGGAGCAGAACCCAGCCGATTAGCTGCTTGCCAAATAGCACCTAATTCTTGGCCCTCAGCCGCTTATTTTGTTTGTTACTTATGTCTATGTCACTCATTTGTTTGTTAAAGCTCTGCGCTTGCTTGCCCTGCTAAACGCTCTCTGCCAGCTCGCTCTTCGCTATCTCCGCTTTGCGTCTGCCTACCGACGTCGGCCGAGCGAAGCTGCGCTTAGCGATCGGAGCGGCAATGTAAAGGGCAGGCAAGCCACACTTGCAATTTGGATGTCACGCATTAAAGAACATATCGTAATTTTATTTCTGCGCCGAGTTTTATTTAATTCGAAATAATTAGTCGGCCGATTGGGGATAAAAAACCTCTCCACATAAAATTTGGTGACCCCGACGTGATCTCTGAGTTGCAGTGTCAATTAATAATCATTCGCGATCGACATTCGTTAGCCCTAGCAAATTTTCGGCGGTTAAGCACAATTCGGTGCTAAAACACACTTACATACACCTACATACATGCATTGCTGGCTATTAATTTCTCTGTCGCGACAATTCGGTCAGTGCAGTGCGGTAGGCAGTGCAGCGAACTCACTAATACACACAAGCGGAGTACAAAGCGGAATCGGACAGTTCGCACAGCAGCACAGCTAAAGGCATTAGCTGTAATCCCTTTGCTTTCGGTTCCCACGTTTATACGTATACAGGGTGTCTTTTTCGGTCGTGCTGAGTGACTCTTTTAAAACCTCAACATGGCAGCACCTGAGCCTACCAATGTCGCGAACGCAGCAATGCCGAGTGATGTAGATTTCTACAAGCACAAGGCCGAGTCCATCGCGCGCCAACTAAAGGCCATGGATCGCTTTCTCACCAAGGAAGAGCTTGCCGAGTTAGATGAGGCAGAACTTCAAGCTCGCTTAGAGCAAATCGAGCGAATGAATGCGGATTTCGATGCCGCTCAAACGAGCCTTGAAAGGCTGGATTTCCTGCAGTTAGCCCATGATGCCCGACTGGACTTTTCGAATGTTTATGTGAAGGTTAGGTCCAGGCTGTCGCGGGAGTTGATGGCTGCTCGCACGGTAAATGTTGCCAATTCAACGGCTCGGCATACTCTCGAGAGGAATTCGTCGTTGTTCGCCTATAATAGTATAGGCCGTTCTCGAATGCCCGAGTTGCAGCTTCCGCGATTCGGGGGAACTACATGGATTGGCCAGAATTCCACTCGATGTTCTCGACAATGGTGCACAAAGACCATCGTATACCAATCATCGAAAAATTCCAATATCTTCGTGGATGTCTAGATGGTGCTGCGCTGGATACGATTCGTTCCTTGGAACTTTCTGAGGAGAATTATTCTAATTATTCGTTGAATTTGCTAATGTTGCGATTCGATAATAAACTGTTATATTTTCAGGCACACGTCAAGGCTATTTTCGGGCTGCAAGGGGTGGAGAAGGGCTCAGCTATCGGCTTGCGCGCGCTCAGCGACAAAATCAATTCGCACTTGCGTGCACTTCAGACCTTGGCGACCCCGCAGGAGATTTCGGATGGGTTGCTGATCTTCATCATAGGCACGAAACTGGACCACAAAACAAAGGAGAAATGGGAAGAGAACTTGCCGACGTCAGGATTGCCTCGGTGGTCAAGCATGGCCTCATTTTTGGAAGCGAGATGTCGGATGCTGGAGAATTTGGGATCAGCCATGGCAACAAGTCCTAGTCAACAGGTGGGAGAAGACAAACCTGTCACCCTTATCACCTCCAGTAACGACCATCCTAACCCCATATGTAACCATTGCAATTCCTCCGAGCATTACATATCTAGATGTCAGGAATTCCTGAATCTCTCTGCGTTTGAACGATACAAAGAAGCAAAGAAGAGCCGCTTGTGTTTGAACTGCCTCAACAAAGGCCATGAATTGCAGAGGTGCAGGTCAGGACTTTGCAGGCATTGCCAGGCCAAACATCACACGCTACTCCACATTCCATCGGGAACTGGTGCTTCATCTTCCTCTTCACCGGCCGAGGAATCGATCCAGCAAGAGGCCGCGACTGTGCTTCTAGCAAGCGGGTGTTCTAGCCCTCCCCCTCAATCCAGAAATCTCAGCCTAGCCAGAACGTGTTGCTACCTACTGCCCTCGTCCATGTAACAGATCGTTATGGAGCACTTATCCCATGTCGTGCCATTTTGGATTCTGCATCACAGGCAAACTTTGTAACATCTAGACTTGCTGATCAGTTGCAGTTGGATCATCGCTCGTCTTATGTTCACATCTCTGGAATCGGAGATTCCATTCTACCTTCGAGCAAGTCTGTACATATAGTTGTACAATTCCAGGACGCAAGCTATCGAGCTTCCTTCGTTGCAATTGTCACCAACTCAATTACGGAAATGCAGCCTAACTTCGGCGTAGACGCAAAGGATTGGCCAATGCCGAATAATCTAAAACTAGCTGCTTTAGCCGCTTTTGAAAATTCCTCGTACATCTCTATTGACGATTTTCGACCCACAACGCTGGAGTACCAAAACTTAGAGCAGCAATGCAGGAAGCAGCTGCTCGAGTGCCAGGTGCAAGTGGAAAAACTGCGATCGGAGAATCAGGAACTGCAGCGCGAACTTTTCCATAAATTAAAAACCTACATAACCACGCTAAATGAAATTCAACTTTCAACAATTTCTACATTGCCAAATTTCCTGCCATTCTATGCAATTACAGAGGTTCCCGATGATCAAGACGTAATCACGACAAACCGCCTTCGTAAAAAAGCGCCGATTGCTGCGTTCGACGATCATCCCAGCGTAGCCGCCAGCTGCGCCCAAGCAAGCATCTTCAAGAGGGCCGTTGGAAAAATAGCGGTTCTGCCCCTTCAGGATGGATCTGTTGAAAGCCTTTGCCTTCCAACGGGGGTGAATGTTCGGAGCAGAACCCAGCCGATTAGCTGCTTGCCAAATAGCACCTAATTCTCGGCCCTCAGCCGCTTATTTTGTTTGTTACTTATGTCTATGTCACTCATTTGTTTGTTAAAGCTCTGCGCTTGCTTGCCCTGCTAAACGCTCTCTGCCAGCTCGCTCTTCGCTATCTCCGCTTTGCGTCTGCCTACCGACATCGGCCGAGCGAAGCTGCGCTTAGCGATCGGAGCGGCAATGTAAAGGGCAGGCAAGCCACACTTGCAATTTGGATGTCACGCATTAAAGAACATATCGTAATTTTATTTCTGCGCCGAGTTTTATTTAATTCGAAATAATTAGTCGGCCGATTGGGGATAAAAAACATCTCCACATAAAATTTGGTGACCCCGACGTGATCTCTGAGTTGCAGTGTCAATTAATAATCATTCGCGATCGACATTCGTTAGCCCTAGCAAATTTTCGGCGGTTAAGCACAATTCGGTGCTAAAACACACTTACATACACCTACATACATGCATTGCTGGCTATTAATTTCTCTGTCGCGACAATTCGGTCAGTGCAGTGCGGTAGGCAGTGCAGCGAACTCACTAATACACACAAGCGGAGTACAAAGCGGAATCGGACAGTTCGCACAGCAGCACAGCTAAAGGCATTAGCTGTAATCCCTTTGCTTTCGGTTCCCACGTTTATACGTATACAGGGTGTCTTTTTCGGTCGTGCTGAGTGACTCTTTTAAAACCTCAACATGGCAGCACCTGAGCCTACCAATGTCGCGAACGCAGCAATGCCGAGTGATGTAGATTTCTACAAGCACAAGGCCGAGTCCATCGCGCGCCAACTAAAGGCCATGGATCGCTTTCTCACCAAGGAAGAGCTTGCCGAGTTAGATGAGGCAGAACTTCAAGCTCGCTTAGAGCAAATCGAGCGAATGAATGCGGATTTCGATGCCGCTCAAACGAGCCTTGAAAGGCTGGATTTCCTGCAGTTAGCCCATGATGCCCGACTGGACTTTTCGAATGTTTATGTGAAGGTTAGGTCCAGGCTGTCGCGGGAGTTGATGGCTGCTCGCACGGTAAATGTTGCCAATTCAACGGCTCGGCATACTCTCGAGAGGAATTCGTCGTTGTTCGCCTATAATAGTATAGGCCGTTCTCGAATGCCCGAGTTGCAGCTTCCGCGATTCGGGGGAACTACATGGATTGGCCAGAATTCCACTCGATGTTCTCGACAATGGTGCACAAAGACCATCGTATACCAATCATCGAAAAATTCCAATATCTTCGTGGATGTCTAGATGGTGCTGCGCTGGATACGATTCGTTCCTTGGAACTTTCTGAGGAGAATTATTCTAATTATTCGTTGAATTTGCTAATGTTGCGATTCGATAATAAACTGTTATATTTTCAGGCACACGTCAAGGCTATTTTCGGGCTGCAAGGGGTGGAGAAGGGCTCAGCTATCGGCTTGCGCGCGCTCAGCGACAAAATCAATTCGCACTTGCGTGCACTTCAGACCTTGGCGACCCCGCAGGAGATTTCGGATGGGTTGCTGATCTTCATCATAGGCACGAAACTGGACCACAAAACAAAGGAGAAATGGGAAGAGAACTTGCCGACGTCAGGATTGCCTCGGTGGTCAAGCATGGCCTCATTTTTGGAAGCGAGATGTCGGATGCTGGAGAATTTGGGATCAGCCATGGCAACAAGTCCTAGTCAACAGGTGGGAGAAGACAAACCTGTCACCCTTATCACCTCCAGTAACGACCATCCTAACCCCATATGTAACCATTGCAATTCCTCCGAGCATTACATATCTAGATGTCAGGAATTCCTGAATCTCTCTGCGTTTGAACGATACAAAGAAGCAAAGAAGAGCCGCTTGTGTTTGAACTGCCTCAACAAAGGCCATGAATTGCAGAGGTGCAGGTCAGGACTTTGCAGGCATTGCCAGGCCAAACATCACACGCTACTCCACATTCCATCGGGAACTGGTGCTTCATCTTCCTCTTCACCGGCCGAGGAATCGATCCAGCAAGAGGCCGCGACTGTGCTTCTAGCAAGCGGGTGTTCTAGCCCTCCCCCCTCGATCCAGAAATCTCAGCCTAGCCAGAACGTGTTGCTACCTACTGCCCTCGTCCATGTAACAGATCGTTATGGAGCACTTATCCCATGTCGTGCCATTTTGGATTCTGCATCACAGGCAAACTTTGTAACATCTAGACTTGCTGATCAGTTGCAGTTGGATCATCGCTCGTCTTATGTTCACATCTCTGGAATCGGAGATTCCATTCTACCTTCGAGCAAGTCTGTACATATAGTTGTACAACTCCAGGACGCAAGCTATCGAGCTTCCTTCGTTGCAATTGTCACCAACTCAATTACGGAACTGCAGCCTAACTTCGGCGTAGACGCAAAGGATTGGCCAATGCCGAATAATCTAAAACTAGCTGATCCTAATTTCTCCAAGCCCCAACGTATCGATCTGTTGATAGGTTCTGGTTTGTTCTTCGATTTAATGTGCGTCGGACAGATTCGACTATCAGCCCAATTGCCAACATTGCAGGAGACTAAACTTGGTTGGATAGTATCAGGAAGCATTGATAGCTCGGAGAATAAGCGTGCAGCTTTAGCCGCTTTTGAAAATTCCTCGTGCATCTCTATTGACGATTTTCGACCCACAACGCTGGAGTACCAAAACTTAGAGCAGCAATGCAGGAAGCAGCTGCTCGAGTGCCAGGTGCAAGTGGAAAAACTGCGATCGGAGAATCAGGAACTGCAGCGCGAACTTTTCCATAAATTAAAAACCTACATAACCACGCTAAATGAAATTCAACTTTCAACAATTTCTACATTGCCAAATTTCCTGCCATTCTATGCAATTACAGAGGTTCCCGATGATCAAGACGTAATCACGACAAACCGCCTTCGTAAAAAAGCGCCGATTGCTGCGTTCGACGATCATCCCAGCGTAGCCGCCAGCTGCGCCCAAGCAAGCATCTTCAAGAGGGCCGTTGGAAAAATAGCGGTTCTGCCCCTTCAGGATGTATCTGTTGAAAGCCTTTGCCTTCCAACGGGGGGTGAATGTTCGGAGCAGAACCCAGCCGATTAGCTGCTTGCCAAATAGCACCTAATTCTTGGCCCTCAGCCGCTTATTTTGTTTGTTACTTATGTCTATGTCACTCATTTGTTTGTTAAAGCTCTGCGCTTGCTTGCCCTGCTAAACGCTCTCTGCCAGCTCGCTCTTCGCTTTCTCCGCTTTGCGTCTGCCTACCGACGTCGGCCGAGCGAAGCTGCGCTTAGCGATCGGAGCGGCAATGTAAAGGGCAGGCAAGCCACACTTGCAATTTGGATGTCACGCATTAAAGAACATATCGTAATTTTATTTCTGCGCCGAGTTTTATTTAATTCGAAATAATTAGTCGGCCGATTGGGGATAAAAAACATCTCCACATAAAATTTGGTGACCCCGACGTGATCTCTGAGTTGCAGTGTCAATTAATAATCATTCGCGATCGACATTCGTTAGCCCTAGCAAATTTTCGGCGGTTAAGCACAATTCGGTGCTAAAACACACTTACATACACCTACATACATGCATTGCTGGCTATTAATTTCTCTGTCGCGACAATTCGGTCAGTGCAGTGCGGTAGGCAGTGCAGCGAACTCACTAATACACACAAGCGGAGTAGAAGGCGGAATCGGACAGTTCGCACAGCAGCACAGCTAAAGGCATTAGCTGTAATCCCTTTGCTTTCGGTTCCCACGTTTATACGTATACAGGGTGTCTTTTTCGGTCGTGCTGAGTGACTCTTTTAAAACCTCAACATGGCAGCACGTGAGCCTACCAATGTCGCGAACGCAGCAATGCCGAGTGATGTAGATTTCTACAAGCACAAGGCAGAGTCCATCGCGCGCCAACTAAAGGCCATGGATCGCTTTCTAACCAAGGAAGAGCTTGCCGAGTTAGATGAGGCAGAACTTCAAGCTCGCTTAGAGCAAATCGAGCGAATGAATGCGGATTTCGATGCCGCTCAAACGAGCCTTGAAAGGCTGGATTTCCTGCAGTTAGCCCATGATGCCCGACTGGACTTTTCGAATGTTTATGTGAAGGTTAGGTCCAGGCTGTCGCGGGAGTTGATGGCTGCTCGCACGGTAAATGTTGCCAATTCAACGGCTCGGCATACTCTCGAGGGGAATTCGTCGTTGTTCGCCTATAATAGTATAGGCCGTTCTCGAATGCCCGAGTTGCAGCTTCCGCGATTCGGTGGGAGCTACATGGATTGGCCAGAATTCCACGGAACTTTCTGAGGAGAATTACGACAAGGCTTTGAATTTACTAATGTTGCGATTCGATAATAAACTGTTACATTTTCAGGCACACGTCAAGGCTATTTTCGGGCTGCAAGGGGTGGAGAAGGGCTCGGCTATCGGCTTGCGCGCGCTCAGCGATAAAATCAATTCGCACTTGCGTGCACTTCAGACCTTGGCGACCCCGCAGGAGATTTCCGATGGGTTGCTGATCTTCATCATAGGCACGAAATTGGACCACAAGACCAAGGAGAAATGGGAAGAGAACTTGCCGACGTCAGGATTGCCTCGGTGGTCAAGCATGGCCTCATTCTTGGAAGCAATTTGTCGGATGCTGGAAAATTTGGGATCGGCTATGGTAACAATTCCTAGCCAGCAGGTGGGAGAAAGTAAACCTAGCACCCTAATCACCTCCATTAACGATCATAATAGCTCAACATGCAAGTATTGCAAATCCTCCGATCACTACATATCCCGATGCCAGGCATTTATAGATCTCCCTGTTTTTTCTCGATACAAGGAGGTGAAGAAGCGCCATTTATGTCTAAACTGCCTCAACAAAGGCCATTCATTGCAACGCTGCAAGTCAGGGGCATGTAGAAATTGCCAAGCCAAGCATCACACACTGCTCCACATGCAGTCGGGCGCTGACGCTGAGTTGCCGTCGCCGAGCACGGAATCGACCCAGCATGATCCTGCAAGTGCCCTAGTAGCAAGCAAATATATTAGCCCTCCCCCTCGAGTCAAAAATCTCTGCCTAGCCAAAACGTGCTGCTAGCTACTGCAATCGTATATGTCAGGGGCCGTTTTGGATCGCTTATTCCATGTCGTGCCATTTTAGATTCCGCTTCTCAGGTTAACTTTATAACATCGAGACTCGCCAATCAGCTGCAGTTAGATCCTCACCCGTCTCACGTTAAAATCGCCGGTATTGGAGAGTCAATTCTACCATCCAGCAAGGCTGTGGACATCGTCCTGCAATCTCAAGACGAAAGCTATCGCGGTTTCCTCTCTGCAATTATCACTGCCTCAATCACAGGAATGCAGCCTAACTTCGGCCTAGACGCAAAGGATTGGCCAATGCCAAATAATCTAAAACTGGCTGATCCTAATTTCGCCAAGCCCCAGCGTGTCAATCTGTTGATAGGTGCTGGTTTGTTCTTCGAATTAATGTGCGTTGGACAGATTCGACTGTCAGACCAATTGCCAACATTGCAGAAGACGAAACTTGGCTGGATAGTGTCAGGAAGTATTAAAAACTCTGAGAAAGCCCGTGCGGCTCTAGCAGCCGTTGAAGATCCCCCTGTCATCTCCGCTTGCGAGACTAATTTGTGCGATATTGTAAGGCGGTTTTGGGAAGTCGATGGAGATTATTCGCCCTCATCAATTTCGGAGGGTTCAATTGCGAACAGCATTTCGTCACAAACTGCATTCGCCTAGAGTCAGGAGCTTACTCCGTGCGTTTGCCAACCAAATTCAGTCTAGAGGAATTAGGAGAATCGTATCAGCAGGCGCTACGTAGATTTCTCAATTTGGAGAGGAAGATAGCAAAAAATGCACAGCTTAAGGCAAAATATATGGAGTTTCTTCAGGAGTATCGTGATTTAGGACACATGTCGCCAGCTTCGCGGCAGTCAGACCTCCCGCAGTACTTCTTGCCTCACCATTGCGTCCACAAGCAGGATAGTACAACCACCAAATTACGCGTAGTGTTCGATGGATCTGCCAAAACAGCGTCTGGAGTATCACTGAATGATGCGCTTATGGCTGGACCCACCATCCAACCTAAAATTCTGATAACTCTGCTTCGTTTCCGCTTTTTTAAAGTCGCCTTGTGTGGCGATATCTGCAAAATGTACCGCTGTGTACGCGTTTCCCATCCCGATACGCACGTGCAGTGCATCCTATGGCGCAATGACCCGAAGGAGGAGATTCAGGTGTTCAAGTTGGAGACTGTTACTTACGGAACCAAACCTGCCGCTTTCTTAGCAATTCGTGCTATGCATCAATTGGCAAATGATGAAGAGTTGCGTTTTCCGCTTGGCGCTGATGTTGTTCGAAGAGATTTCTATGTCGATGATCTCATATCTGGAGGGGACAGCATTGATTCTGTCATCAAGATTCCTCAGCAGGTAAAGGAGCTACTTTCGAAAGGATGTTTTCCCATACGTAAATGGTGTTCCAATGAACCCGCTGCTTTGGAAGGCGTATCGGAGGCGGATCGCGAAAAGTTCCTTACCTTTCATGACGGGACTGAAGTAACCAAGGCGCTTGGTCTAGTTTGGGATCCCACCACGGACAATCTTCTGTTTAGCTTCGCTCACGTCGGAACCGCTGCAGGCCCAATATCGAAGCGTTCGGTCCTGTCTACAGTAGCTAGGTTCTACGATCCTCTAGGGCTCATCTCTCCCATCATCACAAAAGCTAAAATATTTATGCAGTCGCTATGGAACGAAAGCCTAAAGTTGAATTGGGACGAAAGCCTGCCCCAGGATCTACATACGACTTGGATTGAGCTGACTTCGCAGTTGTCGATGGTTAAAAACTTTAAGTTTCCACGTTACGTGCTTCGGCAGCAAGCCAGATTAGAAATGCACGCGTTTTGTGATGCGAGCCAAGCAGCATATGGCGCCTGTGTATACATGCATTCGGAAGCTCTTGGCATTGTGCAAAGTCATCTCTTATGCTCTAAATCCAGAGTCGCGCCCCTGAAAAGTATGACTATCCCCAAGCTTGAGCTGTCCGCTGCCCTCGTATTAGCCGAACTAGTGTCCACCATAGTTAAGGGATTATCAGCTCCATGCCAAATACATTGCTGGTCGGATTCGTCCATAGCCCTTGCCTGGACTCGAGAATCACCATTGAATTTTAATATATTTGTTTCTAATCGAGTTCAGCGGATTCAGGAGCTCACCGCTGGAATGACTTGGCATCACGTGCCCACAAAGTTGAATCCTGCCGACATCATATCACGTGGAGCCACGCCCGCTGAACTAATGGATAGCAGCCTTTGGATCTCTGGACCACCATTCTTGCGTCTTGAGAGCTCAGAGTGGCCTGCAGGCTTGCAATTGCCGACCGATGTACCAGAACGTCGTCATGCAGCATTGGTTGTTTCAAACGAAAGGGATGTATCGTACGATTGCAAATTTCAAAACTCATTCGGATCCATGCAGCGCGTCTTTGCTTACATATATCGATTCTACATTCTCAAGGACAAAGGCATAGCGCGGTCGAAGGGTCAACTTACCGTAATCGACATCAAAAATGGTACGCATTTGCTCATAAGTGCAATACAGCAGCAACAATTTTCGGAAGAGATAAGGGCCCTCGCCAGCAAACAGGCCCTACCCCCAAAAAGCACGATGGCCTCACTGAATCCATTTCTGGATAGCTTTGGATTGCTGCGTGTTGGAGGCCGCCTCCAAAATGCCGAATTGGACTACGACGCGAAGCACCCGATCCTGCTTCCTAAGGGACATCCTGTCACTGTCTCTATTATTATCTTCTTTCACGAAAGGTTTCTCCACGCAGGAGCTCAAGGATTGCTCGGACTGCTTCGGCAAAAATTCTGGCCTATTGGTGGACGCAAATATGTTGCGGGAATCATTCGCAAATGTGTAAGATGCTTTCGTTTGAAGCCAGTGCTGAGGGAACATATCATGGGAAACTTGCCTGCGGATCGCGTAAGGACTAATCCAGCATTCCACACAACGGGCGTTGATTTTTGCGGACCCTTTTATCACAAGTCGGAAGTCAGAAGCAGGCCTCCTATCAAATGTTACATCGCTGTCTTCGTATGCTTTAGCAGCAAAGCAACTCATTTGGAAGTCGTTCGGGATCTATCTACAGAATCCTTTCTGGCAGCATTAAGGAGTTTTATAAGTCTACGTCCCAAACCTCGAATCATCTGGTCAGACAACGCTACAAATTTTGTAGGAGCAAAAAATGAGCTTTTGGATCTTCGGCAAATGTTCCTCAGCGATCCTCATACGTCGGCTGTGTCACATCTCTGCGTTTCTAGTGGAATCGACTGGAAATTCATCCCCCCTCGCTCACCTCATTTTGGGGGTTTGTGGGAGGCGGCTGTTAAAGCAGCTAAATCATCGCATCGTCGGGACCTACATTTTTACTCTTGATGAAATTCAGACCTTGGCTTGTGAAATCTCTGCTTTGTTAAATTCCCGTCCGCTTTATGCAATTACAGAAAGTCCCGATGATCTAGATGTGCTCACGCCAAACCACTTTCTCAATGGAGCCCCGAAAGCTGCATTCGACGAGCCAGATGTGGCGCATCTCCGGGTCAACCTACTTAGTCGATGGCAGCGGCTGTGTCAAATGAAGCAGGCGTTTTGGAGAAAATGGAGCACGGCGTATCTTTCGATTCTTCAGGAGCGGAGCAAGTGGCGGTCATTGTCTCCAAACATCAAGCTAGGAGCGCTCGTCATGATCAAGGAGGAAACGCTGCCACCATTAAGGTGGCCGCTTGGCCGCATTGAGAGCGTCATCCCAGAAAAAGATGGAACCATCAGAGAAGCCGTCATCCGCACTCAAAAAGGCCTTTTCAAGAGGGCCGTTGGAAAAATAGCGGTTCTGCCCCTTCAGGATGGATCTGTTGAAAGCCTTTGCCTTCACACGGGGGGTGAATGTTCGGAGCAGAACCCAGCCGATTAGCTGCTTGCCAAATAGCACCTAATTCTTGGCCCTCAGCCGCTTATTTTGTTTGTTACTTATGTCTATGTCACTCATTTGTTTGTTAAAGCTCTGCGCTTGCTTGCCCTGCTAAACGCTCTCTGCCAGCTCGCTCTTCGCTATCTCCGCTTTGCGTCTGCCTACCGACGTCGGCCGAGCGAAGCTGCGCTTAGCGATCGGAGCGGCAATGTAAAGGGCAGGCAAGCCACACTTGCAATTTGGATGTCACGAATTAAAGAACATATCGTAATTTTATTTCTGCGCCGAGTTTTATTTAATTCGAAATAATTAGTCGGCCGATTGGGGATAAAAAACATTATCTCCACACACGTTTTACAGTAAGATCTAACAGGATACCAAATTTGGTTACTCTAGCCTTAATAGTCTCTGAGATTTTTGAATATCCCCAGATTTTCGTCCTTTGCGGGGGCGGAAGGGGGTGTGGCGAAATTTTGAAACAAACTCGTCTCGGTCCGATATATTAGGAGTGTGGATACCAAATTTGGTTGCTCTAGGTTTTGTTGTCTCTGAGATCTAGGCGCTAATGTTTTACTCTAAGCAAAGCCGCCTATGCTACGTGTGTGTTAGAGAGAGACAGGGCGAGAAAAAATGAAATTGTTTTCTTGATGCTGGCTATAATAATGATACGATCCAATTCAGATTCCGCAGTCTTAAAGATATGGTCATTCTCTACAATTCTACGTTTTTGGTTTTCTCATATCTTTAAAATTGTGTATGCCACAGATTTTCGTCCTTTGTGGGGGCGGAAATGGGCGGGGCGAAGTTTTGAAATGTTTTTGTAGCAGTGACATATCACAGAAGTCTGGATCCAAAACATCGTTGCTCTAGCTCTTATAGTCTTTGAGCACTAGGTGCTGAAGGGGACGGACAGACGGACAGACGGACGGACGGACAGACAGACAGGGCTCAATCGACTCGGCTATTGATGCTGATCAAGAATATATATACTTTATGGGGTCGGAAACGATTCCTTCTGGACGTTACACACATCCAGTTTTACCACAAATCTAATATACCCCAATACTCATTTTGAGTATCGGGTATAAAAAAACCGAGGAAAAATCTTGGCAGCTGAATGCAGCTAAGAAAAAAATATTGTGCGGTTATTGGAATATAATCCTACCAAGAAAAATAAATTAAAAGTGTGCTAAGTGCCAATTTCAACTGGTATGTTGCTCAGCCTCGCTAATATACACCACCTACACTCGTGGCGTAGGGTAGTGCCTTTTATACCCGATACTCAAAATGAGTATTGGGGTATATTAGATTTGTGGTAAAAGTGGATGTGTGTAACGTCCACAAGGAATCGTTTCCGACCCCATAAAGTATATTTATTCTTGATCAGCATCAATAGCCGAGTCGGTTGAGCCATGTCTGTCTGTCCGTCCGTCCGTCTGTCCGTCCCCTTCAGCGCCTATTGCTCAAAGACTATAAGAGCTAGAGCAACGATGTTTTGGATCCAGACTTCTGTGATATGTCACTGCTACAAAAATATTTCAAAACTTTGCACCGCCCACTTCCGCCCCCACAAAGGGCGAAAATCTGTGGCATCCACAATTTCGACGGTACGAGAAAACTAAAAACGCAGAGTCGTAGAAGATGACTATATCTTCTAGAGTGCACAATCTGAACCAGATCGTATAATTATTATAGCCAGAATCAAGAAAACAATTTCATTCTCTCTCGCTCTGTCTCTCTCTAACACACAGGTTTCATGGTCGGTTTTGCCAATTGCAAAATATGAGTTCAAGGATTTCAGAACCCATAAGAGCTAGAGCAACCAAATTTGGTATCCACACTCCTGTGATATCGGACCTTGACCGTTTCGTGTCAAAATTTCGCCACACCCCCTTCCGCCCCCGCAAAGGACGAAAATCTGAGGCAGAGTGTGACTAACAGTATTCAAATGTGTCAGAAGATAGTCTGAAGAACAGGCTTTCAGAAGGTCTTTTAAACGGAGGAAATGTCAATTAAGGAGTATTTATTGTTTGATGAATAGTAATCGGATCATTATTGCAGCCCCCACACGAGTACACCCACCCATGAAATCGATCCAAAAGCCGAGAAGTAAGTACCATAAATAAGAGTGGAAAATGAAACCAGATCAGCCTGTTGACAGGAATCGCAATTGGCCAAAAGCCAATCAGCATAAGCGTAGAAATTTATGGTATATTGCCATCGAGCATTTGATTTAATTAAATTCACTCGACGTTCTGTATTCTATCTCTGCCGAAATGCAAATTCCGTTTAAGAAACAAATGTTAATTGAAATTAATTAAAGATAACAAAACGTCAGGCATAATTACACGACCATTGACGAGAGACAAACGGAAACGATTGGTGAATCTGTTGGATATAATTTTACCGTTTTAGTTTACCGTTCTATATATAAGCGATATATAAAACGGAGCTGTTACAAGAGACACGTAGTGGTTCGGTTAAACGTTTATTTGAGAGTGAGTAAAGAGGTATATACATTATGAGCACGATACAATACAGTGCTGCCAGATAATTGTTGCTTATTTAAACAATAGTATCGACTACATTTTTAACACTTCTTCTTAAGCTACATATTATCATTTTTAACTAACTACCGCATGTTTAACTTTGTCATTCCAAGTAATTTAACAAAGCTGTCGTGTTTTTTCTTGCTTAAACATTTTGTTAGTAGATCTGCAACATTGCCGTTTGTCGATACGTATTCTAGTGTAATTTCATTACATTCTACTTTTTCGCGAACAAAATTATACTTAATGTCAATGTGCTTCGTGCGTTTGTGATGTACCGGATTTTGAGCAATATTTTGCGAACTGATGTTGCCGCCATAGATGGTTAAAGGCTCTGTAACAGTTGACCAACCAATCTCGTCCAGAAGTCTTCGTAAATAAATGGCCTCTTTAGCAGCCATAGATAGTGCTATGTATTCAGCTTCAGTGCTGCTCAACGCGACAACACTTTGCTTAGTTAAAGTCCACGAAAACGCACTGCCTGCTAGAAAGAATGCGTACCCACTATAAGATCTTCTATCGAGCCTGTCATTGGCCCAGTCAGCATCAGAGAAACCTCTTACTGGTTCACCACACTTGCGATATGAGATGCCCAAATTCATCGTACCAGCCAGATACCTTAGAATGTGTTTTGCAGCCGTCTCGTGTTCTGCATGGGGATCAGTTTTTCGTTGAGACAGTTTGCTTACTGCGTGCAAAATGTCAGGTCGGCTCAAGACTGCTAAATACATAAGGGAATCAATTAATGACTGAAATTGTGTTACATTTACCTTGACACAATTATCATCAATGCAGCCAACTTGATAGCCCGGGTCGAGCGGTGTGCTAACTGGACGGCACTTGCTCATGCCATACGTGTCCAATAGTCCGTGAATATGCGATTTCTGGCAAAACGAAATCTAACCCTGTTCACCGTCTCGCTCAATTTCCATTCCTAGGAAAAAGTTTATGGGGCCGCCATCGTGCATCTTGAAGTTTGATGCGATCTTCTTCTTAATTACGGCTATGTCATTTTTGTTTGGACATGCGATAATTAAATCGTGGACGTAGACTGCAATATAGCTGTATGTTTGCTCATCTTTCTTGACGTATAAGCATGCCTCGTTCTTACATCTCTTGAAGCCCATGGTAGACAATACCTCGTCGAGCGTTTTGTTCCATACTCGCCCGGATTGCTTAAGTCCATTAAGTGCTTTAAGCAGCTTTAGAACTTTTTCTGGATGATGCTTGTCGACAAAATTCTGAGGCTGCCTCATGTACACAGTCTCATGGAGTTTACTGTTCAGGTAAGCATTTGATATATCTACTTGATGCATATACAGCTGTTTTTCTGCAGCAATTGCGAACAACATGCGAATGGTCTCGTACCGAATTACAGGTGAAAACGTTTCCCAATAATTAACTCCAAATTGTTGTCCACAGCCTTGAGCAACCAATCGAGATTTGAACTTCTCGATGAGACCATCCTTGTTTCTCTTAATTCGAAAAACCCATTTGGAGCCAGTGGCTTTTTGTCCTGGAGGGAGTTCACACAATGAACACGTGTCATTTTCCTGTAGAGCGTCGTATTCCGTTTGCATTGATTCTTTCCAATTTTGAGAATGATCGCCTTGCAATGCTTCAGCAACTGACTGCGGTGTCTCAGTGTCATCCACCTGATTTAGGAAACTATTGAGCACTGCCTGGTACTGCTTTTTCGGTCGCCCAGGTTGACCGGTGCGGATGATTTTTGGTCTGCCACGCCCACGCTGTACTACATTCTCTTGTGGTGGCACCTCTTGGCCACTCACGGAATTGTCGTCAGGTTCACTTGCGCTCAAAAACTCCTCCTCCACTTCGCTGTAGTCACTGCTGGAATTTGCATGATCAGCTAATAAAGGTACATATGAGTGTTGATCAGGAACTTTAATAAACTCAAGGCGGAGTATGTTTGTCATGAAATCGTCATTTCGGTCTGAAATGCCACAATTCTCAGTGATTTTTGTGTCAAACTCACCTTCTATAAATTTGACATCACGCCTTTCAATTATTGTACGGTTCTCTCGATCGTACAGGCGGTAAGCTTTTGCTGTAAAGGAGTAGCCGACAAAAATGTATTCTTTGCCTTTTGCCTGGAATTTGCTTCGAATACTCGCAGGTGTTTTACTGATGGCTTGCGTCCTTTCCAGGCTTCGAATGGTGTACCGCCACTTAAGGCTTTTGTGGGACATCTATTTCGCAAGTAAACTGCCGTGGTAACAGCCTCTGCCCACAAGAACTCCTCCAGCTTTGCATGGATAAGCATACTTTTTGCCATCTCTACAATTGTTCGATTGGCTCTCTCGGCTACACCGTTTTGCTGCGGGGTGTAGGGAACCGTCAGTTGCCTTTGTATACCGCACTCGTTCAAAAAATCAGAAAATTCCTTATTTACATACTCTGCCATTATCGCTGCGCACAGCCTTTATTTTGTTGCCCGTTTGGCATTCCACAAAACTTTTGAACATTTTGAATTTTTCGAAAACTTGGATTTCGCGTGCATAATGTATACAAATATCTTGCGCGAGTAGTCATCAATAAATGTCACAAAATAGCGATTGCCGCCGATCGATTTTACATTCATTGGGCCACATACATCTGTATGAACTAGCTCAAGTACTTGCTTCGTTGTACGATTTAACTTCTGTTGAAACGGCAATGCACATATTTTTTCTCTGTTACATGTATCACAATTAATTTCCATTTTCATATTTTCAAAGTTCATGCCATGAACAAGCTGTTTATCGTTCAACTGTTTTAAATCTTGGAAATTAAGGTGGCCAAACCTATTATGCCAATTAATTGCAGGCGAAATTGTGTTCAACATATAAACTGCACTTTTTTCCGAGCACTGTTTGTACACATACAAATTGTTTTCTTGCTTGGCTTTTATTATTGTCTCTCCTTTTTATACCCGATACTCAAAATGAGTATTGGGGTATATTAGATTTATGGTAAAAGTGGATGTGTGTAACGTCCAGAAGGAATCGTTTCCGACCCCATAAAGTATATATATTCTTGATCAGCATCAATAGCCGAGTCGATTGAGCCCTGTCTGTCTGTCTGTCCGTCTGTCCGTCCGTCCGTCTGTCCGTCCCCTTCAGCGCCTAGTGCTCAAAGACTATAAGAGCTAGAGCAACGATGTTTTGGATCCAGACTTCTGTGATATGTCACTGCCACAAAAATATTTCAAAACTTTGCACCGCCCACTTCCGCCCCCACAAAGGGCGAAAATCTGTGGCATCCACAATTTCGACGGTACGAGAAAACTAAAAACGCAGAATCGTAGAAGATGACTATATCTTCTAGAGGGCAAAATCTGAACCAGATCGTATAATTATTATACCCAGAATCAAGAAAACAATTTCATTCTTTCTCGCTCTGTCTCTTTCTAACACACAGGTTTCATGGTCGGTTTTGCCAATTGCAAAATATGAGTTCAAGGATCTCAGAACCCATATGAGCTAGAGCAACCAAATTTGGTATGCACACTCCTGTGATATCGGACCTTGACCGTTTTGTGTCCAAATTTCGCCACACCCCCTTCCGCCCCCGCAAAGGACGAAAATCTGGGGCATCCACAAATCTCAGAGACTATTAAGGCTAGAGTAACCAAATTTAGTATCCGCACTCCTGTTAGATCTCACTATTAAACGTATATCTCAAAATTTCGCCCCACCCCCTTCCGCCCCCACAAAAGATGAAAATCTGTTGCATCCACAATATTGCACATTCGAGAAAACTAAAAACGCAGATCGGATCATTTTTGTAGCCAAAAGGAACAAATCAATTTGCAGTGGCTACGCAGCGCCCGACGTTACGCTCAGACTGATTTTCTGTCTCTCTCGCACGCACTCTTTGTCGTGTCGTTCAATATTAGCGGCGTCTGCCGGAGAGAGTCATACTGACTAAGTATCGGGTATAAATGTAGAGTTGCGGTCTCCGCAGCAACTCACAACGTTCCCCCTCGTTTATTTTAAATCAGTGCCACTTTTCCAATAAATGTAGTGGAATTCTCGAATTTAGGTTCTGTGCTCACTGAGAAAAAATTCATATGTAATTTGGGGACGTATAACACATTTTGCAAGTTTATTAAAATATTTTCACCCTGAAGCTTAGCATTGCCAGATCCGGGTGATGAGACGAACTTATTTGTAGCCAACATTGTCGATGTTTCCTTCTCGACATAGTTTAGGAACATGCTGCGATCGCAATACATGTGCGATGTTGCGCCACTATCTACGCACCAAACTCTCTTTGGCTGCTCTCCGACAAAACAGTGCATTAAACTGCTTGCCTGTTCTCTTTGTCCATTTGTTTTGCTACCCTTTTTCTTAGATCTGCACTCGCTTGCTCGATGACCAGTTTTTTCGCATTTGAAACATTTTCCCTTGAATTGTTGCTTTACGCCTGTGTTCGCGTCGTTCTTGGTTCCGTTATTCTCGACACTCTCGTTTTCTCGCGATCTGCGCTGTGTATGTGTGTATACTGCTTGTGTGGCCGAATGATTTTCGAGCTCTGCCTTCTCCTGTTTTCTGGTACCTTCTTCCAGCATTTTTACTTTAAGAGCTTCAAATTTTGGCAGCTCGTCACGCGTTTCAATCGCGACTAAAAAATTTTCCCAAGATTCGGGCAAACTGCTCAATAACATGATGACTTTTAGCTCATCGTGGAGTTTTATGTCCAGTTCCGCCAATTTTTCAATTGTCTCTACAAAAGAATTGACATCGGCGGACACATCATCGCCCTGCTGCATATTTAGTCGAATAAGTTTTTGATAAAGTTGCACCTTTTGGATGGGGCCTTTTGGCATGTGGAGTTCCTTTAATTTTTTCCATATGGCTTCAGATGTTTCGCACGTCTTTATGTGCACAAACTGCGATACCTTAACATTTAAGGTTATGTACGCCATTGCTTTCTGATCCAATTTATTCCATTTCTCGACAGCTGCAGCATCTCCTCCACTGCCTTTTCCACAGACTACATCCCATAATTCTGTCACTACCAGGACACTTTTCATGGCCATATGCCATACACTGTAATTGCCCTCATCAAGTTTTTCGATTTGATTTGACAAATTCATGTTGCTAATTGTTCCGCGTTAATGTGTGCACAAAATAACTGTTGACAATTAAGAACAACCGACACTCAAAACGGAGACAATAAAACGGAGCTGTTACAAGAGACACGTAGTGGTTCGGTTAAACGTTTATTTGAGAGTGAGTAAAGTGGTATATGCATTATGAGCACGATACAATACAGTGTTGCCAGATAATTGTTGCTTATTCAAACAATAGTATCGATTACATTTTTTACAGAATCAATCAATAATTTTGCGGGGAAATTAATAAATTCATCTGCCAAGCACTCGCCGCATTAATCACGAATCGAATTGCAATTTCGAGACTCGATTCAAGTTCAATGGAACCTGCGAGACATTTATTAGCAATTTGTTGCGCCTCTCAGCTGAGCCTCAGCTCTGAGCTTGGATGGATCCGTTGGCATCCGTTGTCACTCACTCTAAGCTGTTTTCCTCCCATGAATTTTCCGGCTGCCTTCCACCAGGTTTGTACATAATTGTCGGGGGGGACTTTGTGGAATAGGCTTGTTGGGGGTCTTACTTGCTTATGTTATCAACTGAAAGCAGTCTCATAATTGATGGGCTTTATATCTTTACCTCTGCTTTTGCTTTGGTTTAAGGAAGCAAACCACATAAAAAAGTCACCATAAAGATAAAGTAGTTGGTGCTACCTAAAAATAGGCGTCTTATCGCGAGAGAGTTAACCAAAACTAATCTAAATTGCTCCGCTGCGATGGGTCTGGGTCGCCTGTCAACCTTCGTGGCGGCGGCGGGGGCAGGTTGTAGTAGGCTTTCTTAGCACATCCTTGGAACCGCACCGGGCTAATGCTCAACAATAAAAAACTTGAGACGCCTTTTGTTTGCCATTGAAATTGGTCTGAAGAAAATGCGAAATCCGATAAATTACTGTGGCTGGCGGGCACATTAAAAAATGGTGTTAAGCTATTAAGCGTTTTTAACAACTGTTGCAATTTGAAGTTAATGAAAGTCGAGAGGCTGTTTATAATTCACAATTTATTTGCATATGTAAACCAACTTATCGCGTATGTACATATGGGGATGATTGGGGCGAACGATTGATGCGAGGATGTTAGTCTAATAGCTGCGACGATTAGCTCAAGACTGCCCATGCAAGGGCTGACGGGCCAAATTGCCGGGCCCTATGCAGCACGCTTAGACGCGAGCGAGAGCGTATGATAGCCCGAGAGCGTTAGAGCTGCTCGGGGACGATGTTAAGCCGAGTCCGAGAGATTGCGACATAAGGAGACGAAAGAATTCCGCTGCATGCGCATATGCGGTAGCAAATGATCTTTGCAGTGGGGGCATTGGAAACGACAACACCAAAATGCATTTCCTTTGGGCCGCACCACTGGCAATAATTTAAAATATTTAAGCTGCTTGACCCGACTTACTCCCCCCGTTGGAAGCCTGACTTTCAACAGCATCTTTAAGGGGCAGCAGGCACAGCGTGTTGACGGCGCGCTTGGTGATTCCAGATGACGTCTTCAGCACAGCAACTCGGGCAACGCCATCTCGTCCAGGCAAAAGCTCGCCCACTCTCGCCAGTGGCCACTTCATGGGAGGAAGATTCTCATCCTTGACAAGAACCAAATCTGCGACTGCTAAACTAGGCTTCGCAGTGCGCCACTTTGAGCGCTGCTGCAGGGACGTTATGTCCTCCTCCTTCCACCGGGACCAAATGAGCTGCTGCAGGTACGAAACGCGCTGCCAGCCGTCCAGGCGATCGAAGTTTAGCTGCGTGACGTGAGGCTCAAGGAACGAAGCAGGAGGGCCACCATTCAAGAAATGCGCTGGAGTTAGAACATCTAGATCGGCAGGGCTCTCTGAAATTGAAACTAAAGGTCTTGAATTAATCACTGCCGTGATGTGGCACAACAGCGTCCGCAGCTCGTCAAATCCAAGAACCGAGTTGCCTATCGCACGGTAGAAGTGGTACTTGGCCGTCTTCACTGCAGCCTCCCATAGACCACCAAAATGAGGGGAACGCGGAGGAATGAAATGCCAGTCTATAGCCTCGACCAAGCAAAAATCCAGCAGCGCCTTCTTATGGTCATCGCTAAGGACCAGGCGCTTTAATTCCATCAGCTCATTCTTAGCGCCGACAAAATTGGTTGCGTTGTCTGACCAAATTTGCCGCGGCTTCCGTCTGGTACATATGAAGCGCTTTAGTCCATGTAGAAAAGCAACTGTGGATAAGTCCTTTATAAGCTCCAGATGAACAGCCTTGGTAGCGAAACAAATGAAGACGCAGACGTAGCACTTGATTGGAGCCTTGTTGCGTGCCTCCGGTTTGTAGAAAAACGGCCCACAGAAGTCCACGCCTGTGATCTCAAAGGCATGAGAACCATCGAGCCGCTCCTTTGGAAGATCCGCCATAATATGCTCCAAAACCCTGGGCTTCAGTCGAAAGCATCTTACGCACTTCTTTACTGTCTTGTTTACCGTCTTCCTCCCCCCAATAGGCCAATATTGGGATCGAATTAGTCCAAGCAAAGCTCGAGGACCAGCGTGCAGATTCCGCTCATGAAAATGGGAGATTATTGCAAGAGTCAGTTGATGGCTGCTGGGCAAGATGATGGGATGACGGCCATCAAAATCCAACGAAGAGTTTTTCAGTCGACCATCTACCCTGAGAAGTCCAAACTGATCCATGAATGGCGATAACGATGCGATTGAGACCGATGAGGAGACTGCTCCCCTTGCCCGCAGTGACTTCATGTCCTCCCATAGCTGAGTACGCTGGACTAGTCGTAGCAATACCTGGGTTCCATGTTCAATGTCTGAGACAGTGAGTCCGGGGCGCCGAATTCGGTTGCAAAATTTGTGAATGTATCCGAAAACGCGTTGCAAAGAAGCAAATGAATTCGCATACTTGGAATCAGCAATAATGTCCATGTAGTGCGATTTGACCTGAAGAGCCTTCCGACGAAGTTCAAGGGCTGGCTTATCAGGTAGCACAGTGGGTGGCCAGTCATCTGAGGAGCCGCAAAGAAATGGAGGACCATGAGCCCAAAGAGGTGACTCATTCAGCTCAGTCGGATGAGCCCCTCGAGACAGAATGTCGGCTGGGTTTAAAGCTGTGGGAACATAGCGCCATTCCATTTTTTCGGTCATTTCCTGAATCGTTGACACTCTATTTGCAACAAAAATATTAAATCTTGACGGCTCGTCCCGAATCCAAGAGAGCGCAACGGCAGAATCACACCAACAGTAACACCTTCCGTTGAATACATTCATTACAGCTATCTCAGATATGAGCCTAGCCAGCAACTCCGCTCCACAAAGCTCCAACTTTGGTACTGTAAGTGTCTTCAAAGGAGCCACACGAGATTTGGCACAAGGTAAGTGACTGCTGAAATGCTGACCCTTGGACACGACATAAATGCATGCACCATAAGCCTCGATGCTGGCATCGCAAAATCCGTGAATTTCCAGCGTATAGTCTGCAAGGAGCACACGAGGAAATTCAAGTCGACGAATCTGACCAAAACTGGTGCATATTTCCTGCCACTCGGTGTACAGTGCGACTGGAAGGCTTTCATCCCAGGACAACTTCTCTTGGCACAAACGCTGGAGAAAGATTTTGGATTTAGTAATTACGGGACCAGCTAGTCCGAGAGGATCGTAGAATCGCGCTATGGATGACAAAACAGAGCGCCTTCAGGAATTCAAAGAAGATTGAAGGGCCGAGAACAAAAATAATAGTAGATCAGAAACCGGATCCCACGCAAGTCCTTAAGTTTTAGTCACATGGCTGCCATCGTCGAACTTCAAAAATGTTTCATTGTCCTCTTCCGGAACTCCATCCAGCACAGCAGGGACGTTCGAACACCATTTCCTCAATCTGAACTGACCTCTAGACAAAATTCCAGTAGTTTGCTCCCGAATCCGGATAGCCTCCTCCTGCGAGCTGGCTCCAGATATCAAGTCATCCACGTAGAAGTCACGGCGAAGGATTTCAGCTCCAACTGGAAACGCCATCTGCTCGTCTATTGCCAACTGATGCATCGCTCGCACAGATAGATTGGAGGCAGGCTTCGTCCCATAAGTAACGGTGTCCAATTGAAACACACGCAAGTCTTCTTCCCTGGAGTTTCTCCACAGAATACACTGCAAGTTGCTATCCTCGGTCGAGACTCTTACACAACGATACATCTTACAGATATCTCCCGTAATCGCAACGGCGTATGACCGAAATCGAGCAAGAATATGAAACAGTTTGGGTTGGGTTGGACCAGCCATTAAAACGTCGTTCAGGGAATATCCAGATGAGGTTGAAGCGGATCCATCAAAAACGACGCGAAGCTTGGTCGTAGAACTATCTTCCTTCATGACGCAATGGTGAGGCAAAAAATATCGGCAGTTGCTGATTGACTGGGTAGGAACCTGAGACATATGGCCTAAATCAAGGTACTCCTTTATAAATGCTGCATACTGAGATTTAACATCAGGGCGACGATCTAACTTTCTCTTAAGGGTCAGTAATCTACGAAGCGCTTGATTGTAAGATTCTCCAAGGAGATCCAAATTATATTTTGCTGGCAGCCGAACACAATAATCGCCTTTATGTAGTCGATGGAAATGCTGCACAAAGTGTGCTTCACAATCTAGCTCTTCTTTGGTAGACTTTATTATTGGTTCGATGCAATTTTCTACCTCCCAAAACCTCCGAAGAAGCACCTCAAGCCGATCCTCTGGACTATTATCCTCAGCAGCTACGGACCGAGCGCGAGAGACCATCAACGAGGAACCTTTTAAACGCGAACAACTTCCAGACACGACCCATCCCAGGCGCGTTTTCTGAATTGAAGGCAATCCTGGCAGTAGCTTGACCTGACCAACACACAGGAGCTCGAAAAACAGACTTGCGCCAATTAGCAGATCGACGCGCTGCGGCTTATAAAACTCCGGATCAGCTAGTGGTATGTTAGATGGAGTGTTCCAGTTTTGAGTGTCAATTCCAAAGCTTGGCTGTCGATCGGTTAGGCTAGAGGCTACAATGGCAGTGATGAGAGTTGAGTAATCCGATGAGCGAGAGTGCAGGCTAATGTTGACCGAAAATCCATCCGTGACGAAGCTAGAGTCGCCTATTCCCGAGACTGCAGTCGATGATTTCATTTTTCGAAGCTGAAGCTGATTCGCGAAACGAGAAGTTATTAGATGCAACTGGGAGCCGGAATCCAGCAACGCTCGGCAGGGAACTAAAACTCCGGAACGATTTTTGACTACGACCGTGGCCGTGGCAAGTAAAACAACACCATTCCTGAGATCTTGAGCAATAAGGGCAGACGAGGTAGCCGCTGAAGTAGAGGGCGCAGTGGTATGCTCAGACGGCGTAGACTCAGACAGTGCAGACTGAGATGGAGTATACGGCGCTGATTTCCCTTGGACTGCGGTATCTTCAGGGCTACCAAAATGAAGGAGTGTATGGTGTCTACCCCCGCAGGTACGACAGTTGCTCGAGGTGCACTGAAGTAATCGATGCCCTGTTCTGTGACAATTTATACACAACGAAAGCCGCTTGGCTTCTTTATTGCGATTTGTGGGGGACAGCGCTTTAAACTTCTGGCAGTGCTGGACCTCGTGAGCACCATCGTTGCACAGCGCGCAGCGTGCTACGGTTTGGTTCGTTGTAACCAATGTAAACCTAGAATTATTATGCTTTCTACTTCTGCCCACCTGATTGCTCAACGCATAGCTTGCCATAGAAAAGTCCATCGTCTCCAATGATCTGCATCGCTGCTCCAAGAACGAGGCCATAGATTCCCACGACGGAATTAAGTTTGCGAATGCGGGGTCGTTGAATCGTTCCTCCCACTTCTCTTTGCTCGCTGGATCCAGTTTTCGGAGAATTTCCTGCACGACGATGCATCCTGCGATCTGCTCAGTGGTGCCCAAACCCTGGAGCGCGCGCATATGTGAATTGAACTTGTCTGAAAGCTCCCGAAGCATGACCACTGACCCAGGTTCCACAGCCTGGAGCGCTAAGATCTCATTGATGTGTGCCTGAAAGACCAATCGCCGATTATTGAATCTGTTTTCCAACAAATCTAATGCCACAGCATAATTGCCATTTGAGATTTCCAGCGACCGAACAGTCTCCAATGCCGAATCCCGCAGACAGGAACGCAAATGCTGGAGCTTTTCTATGTTTGTTAAGTCCGGATGGCTGCCGATGATGGTGGCAAACATTGAATAAAAGTCCGTCCAGTTCGCATACCCGCCGCTAAACGTCGGCAATTGTATAGGAGGCAGGGATGGTACTTGTCTACGGTGAGGTAGAAATTGCGAGCCGGCAAACTCAACCGTAGTATTTCCTCCAGCCAAGGTAGAATGAAACGGCATGCGGCCGCTACTCTTGGCCACTTCCCTCATAATCGCCGCCTTCAGCGAGCTTGCAAGTGACTCAAAAATGTCACACAAACCACTGTGAATTTCGCTTCGATCCAATTCCTCAAGCTCGCCGTGAAACATCTCAAATTTGCTGATCATCTTCTCGACTTGCTCTTGCTTTACCACGAGCATGTAGTAGTCACAGTCTGACGACTCATTCTGCCAAGCGGTAGCTAACCTTTTCATTTTCTCGCATAATTCCGTTGACTTAAGCTTCAAAAAAGACACCCTGTTTTGCTCACTGGTCATTGGAATTTCGTTAGCAGCATTAATTTCCATGGTAGCGGCAGCGTTATCAGAAAGACCAACGTCTCTAGCGGGAAGATGATCGCAAAGAGTAACACGAGCAATAGACGACAAGAACCGAGCCCAGCAAGCGAACAGCCATGTACGAACTGTATATACAAAGGCGACCGGTGTAAGAAACGTTTATTGCGGGAAGATGACCGAAAAGAGAAGCGCAAGCCAACAGCTCCGTGCACTACCGAATATGCAGGGGAGGCCGGTGTATATATGTAGTAGTTTAAGTTGCTTGATGGCAACGAGTAACATTTATTTGATAAGTATGTTGGACTTAAAATTATAACAGCTCCAAGTTTTACAAGTATGTTTGTGACTAATTATATGCGTGTACGTCTGATGCGTGGCTGAACTGACAACTGACTGATCTCTCTCTCTCTTGCTATCTGCTCTATCCCGACGACACGACGAAAACACGACCGCTTCGTGTCTCTCTCTTTCCTTCGTTTCCTACATTCGGCTGTCCTGACGGACCATTCGCCTCGGATGGTTCTAGCCAAGGTTTCATATATTCTGAAACTGTAGAGGTCTTATAGGGACACTCAGTATCCCCAATCTTCTCGACTTCGTACCTTCCATGATTCTTTACCCTAACCACCTTATACGGCCCTAGATACTTTCCTTTTAGCTTTAATCCAGTACCATACTGAGTACGCTTGATAGCTACTAGCTCATTAACCTCATACTGTCTATCTAGTTTCCTTTTTAAGTCAAAACTCTTCTTGTTTTCCTGCTGTAACCGTGCAATGTTTTCAACTACTTCCTTTCTAATTTTTTCGCGGTCCTTGTTCAACTCTTCGATAAGTGATTCTTCCAATATTTCTATTATTTTTGGATCCATTCCTATACGCATGTCTAGACCAGTCAATATCTTGAAAGGTGTTACCTTGGTACTTCGCGGTTCAACACTGTTGATCATTTGCTGTACTTTTCCTAGATGCTTATACCAACTACCGGAATTACCCTGACACAACTTCGACAGCATAGGCACCACTATCTTTCGCATCCTTTCGACTTGACCATTCCCACGTGGAACGCCTGTGGCAATCATTAAATGCTGTATTTTCTCTCTCTCACAATATTCACGAAACAAATTGGACATAAACGCTGCACCCCTATCCGTCACTATTCTGTTCGGATTACCGAAACTAGTCCCCTGAATTTCCAAACACTTAACGACCTCTTCAACGCCTGTACTACGTGTAGAATATAACCAAACAAACTTAGAAAATCCATCAACGACAACCACTATATAATTGTAGTTTTTTGGACATTTCCATTGGTCCAACGTGATCAATGTGATACGTTTGTAACGGCCTATCACCCTTGTCTATTGGTTGCAAATAACCCTCACGTTTTCCTGTCTTTTCATTGACAATGATACACTCGACACAACTATTTATTACGCGCCATACTTTGTCTTTTAACTTCGGAATATAATACGACTTTTCAATGATATCTTGTGTCTTTTTAACTGAAAAATGTCCTTGCTTATGTGCTATTGATATAATCTCATTTTCCAACTGAGCTGTTACTACGATAAGCTCCTTATCCGGATCCTTAAACAAAATCTGATTCTGAATATAATAGTCCTCATATTCCTTGTCCTCCACAATACTTTTAACAGCCTTAACCCAATCGTCGGTTAGCTGAGCTTCTTTCAAACGATGAGCTATACTTTCGGTCACCATAAAATAAGATACACGACTCAACGCGTCAACGTGCCTCATCTTCGTTCCTGACCGATGTTCTATAACATAATTAAAATCTTGTAGGTACATGGCCCAACGTGCTACTCTCAAAGGAACGTCTTTCTTTTTGATCGTCATTGCAAATGCATTACAATCTGTGACAATTTTGAACATTATACCCAAAACGTATACACGCCATTTCGCTAAAGCTTCGATAATTGCCAGAACCTCAAGGTCATAAGCAGGATATTTCTCTTCACATGGCTTAGTCCTACGGCTCATATATTGAACTGGATGGAATTGGCTGTCTTCCAAACTCTTTTGCAGTAACACGGCTCCATACCCCCATTTTGATGCATCAGTATGGATTTCTGTCTCCAACTTCGGGTTGTACATTTCTAAAACAGGTCTACTAATCAATGCTACCTTTAGTTGTGTAGTGGCCAGTTGTGACTCTAAAACTCCAGAGAACAGCTTGGGAAGTACGGCCCTCGCGCTTAACATTTACTCTGCTCTTTACAAAAACAAGATAAGAGATCAATTACAAGAGAGCAGTAGTTAAAGCTTCCATTGAAGAGCTTAATGTCTAATTTAGAGAAGCAGCGTGGATTTGTGGGAGTTATGTTTTAAAGCTTTACTAGAAACCATACGATTACTCCGTTAGTCGTGGAAGCTATGTGTAAGCTTTGCTTAGCATCGTACGATTACTCCGTTATCTAGGGAAGCAAGGTGTAAGCTTTGTCTAAAATCGTACGATTACCCCGTTGGTTGTGGAAGGTAAAGTTCCGATCGTAAGGGCTAATGCAAGTAATAGAACTTCTGGCTAGATCATTGCTATAGTGAAGCTGTGCGAATTCGGATGTGTCTTTGTATACAAATATATATATACAAGTGAATTTGAAAACGTTGTGCAATCAAACACGTGCCAAGTAAATTGAAGTTCTGGTGGACTACATTATTCCTTTTGGATTAAGAAAAATAAAAGGTATTTGGACCTTACAATAGTGACACAGCTTTAACAGTCTCGTATCATAGGGCTGGAAATCTTACTACGTTCGACACCTCCAAGAACGAGGTCATCAAAGTCCATCGATTTCTTAGTAGATCTGGGAAAGACCTCGGATTTCCCAGGAACCAGCATCTACATAAACCAACGATAACTACAACCAAATAACCCAGAAAGAGCCGTCCGAAGATATACTAGAGTGAAACCCGAAGTTATGTGGGTGCATACTTGAGCTGAAGTACATTTTTGGAGTAAGACGAGAAGAATGGTTTTCTTGCGAATTCGGAGAAACTAATGTGCCGCACTCGTCACCCTTCCGCTTATGAATTAAGCGCGCGGCTAAGGCTTTCGCATGTAGTTCTTCGCAATGTGTGGAGTGGCTCTCAAACTGTGAAAATAAAACATTATTCTGCGGCGATCCACACTGCCGTTTAATAGTCGTCGTGTGAAAATGTACCAAAGTATTAGTTTTGAGTCTCGTCATGAGATTTTCCATTTATTAAAGATTAGGCTACGCACTAACTATTTTTGTATTGTATAGATTTAACGAGGGGGAACGTTGTGAGTTGCTGCGGAGACCACAACTCTAAATTTATACCCGATACTAAGTCAGTACGGCTCTCCTCCGGCAGACGCCGCTAATATTAAACGACACGACAAAGAGTGCGTGCGAGAGAGACAGAAAATCAGTCTGAGCGAGACGTCGGGGGCTGCGTAGCCAGTGCAAATTGATTTGTTCCTTTTGGCTATAAAAATAATCTGATCTGATCCAGATTCAGCAATCTGATAGATATGGTCATTATCTATGATTCTGCGTTTTCAGTTTTCTCGAATGTGCAATATTGTGGATGCAACAGATTTTCGTCCTTTGTGTGGGCGGAAGGGGGTGGGGCGAAATTCTGAGATATACGTTTTATAGTGAGATCTAACAGAAGTGCGGATACCAAATTTGGTTACTCTAGCCTTAATAGTCTCTGAGATTTGTGGATGCCCCAGATTTTCGTCCTTTGCGGGGGCGGAAGGGGGTGTGGCGAAATTTGGACACAAAACGGTCAAGGTCCGATATCACAGGAGTGTGGATACCAAATTTGGTTGCTCTGGCTCTTATAGGTTCTGAGATCCTTGAACTCATATTTTGCAATTGACAAAACCGACCATGAAACCTGTGTGTTAGAGAGAGACAGAGCGAGAAAGAATGAAATTGTTTTCTTGATTCTGGCTATAATCATTATTCGATCTGGTTCAGATTTTGCACTGGTCATCCTCACCGATTCTGCGTTTTTGGTTTTATCGTATCTTTAAAAATGTGGATGCCACAGATTTTCGTCCTTTGTGGGGGCGGAAGTGGGCGGGGCGAAGTTTTGAAATATTTTTGTAGCAGTGACATATCACAGAAGTCTGGATCCAAAACATCGTTGCTCTAGCTCTTATAGTCTTTGAGCACTAGGCGCTGAAGGGGACGGACGGACGGACGGACGGACGGACAGACGGACAGACAGACAGGGCTCAATCGCCGTGGCTATTGATGCTGATCAAGAATATATATACTTTATGGGGTCGGAAACGATTCCTTCTGGACGTTACACACATCCACTTTTACCACAAATCTAATATACCCCAACACTCATTTTGAGTATCGGGTATAAAAAGAAAAAAAAACACAATAATGTTTATAATTACCCATAATTAGAAATTAGCGCAAATGAAAACCACATTTTTTTAAGATCAGCCGTTGAGTGGCAAATCGTCGTCGTACGGGTATGGAAATGAAAAGAAAATCGGTGTTTCATCCGAATTAGAAGTGAAGACCTGTATATTCATAATTTTTCTCCCTTCCTCAGAATATGTTCCTACGTCGCCCCTTGAGCTCAACGGACACGCCGGATAATTCGTATAAAGTATGAGTGAGTTACGAAACTTCCTTTTCGAAATATATATCTGTCTTATAAAACTTCTATTCCGGTATAAAAAACAACCATATCCGTGCCATAATTTAAAGCGGATCGGCTACTAATTTTACTTTCACGTTTGCCTTCTAGTTATATAATTATCATTTTTTCTCTTCTTTCCAATTTAATTTCTTTTACGCCATATTCTCTACACATAAGTCCTATATACATATACACATATAACTAGGTATAACTTGCTACTATTTCCTCCTTCTTTATTTAAATACTTTATGCTAAGTTTATACTTATCTGGAAAACCATGAAGTCCAAACCCTTAAATTTTGAATTATTAAATAATAATTAGTAGATAATAATGGAACATTAAACCTTTCGTGTTTGTCCTGAGTAGAGCCTGAGGAAGTCCGATGATCAAATAGAGATGCGCTCGATTAGGGTTATGCTGTCGATTAAACGGCATACAAAGGTAGGGAGGGTAGAGAAGGGGTCAAAGTCATCTGAGTTCCCCAAGAGCGACGGAATATAGCCTGACTATTTGTCGATAGTCGGTTAAACAGTTAGTTAAAATTCACATTATTTTCTTTTTGATTTCTTTTGTAGAGTTCCTTTTACACATTATATTAAGTGTACCTAAAACATCTTTGCGAATGTGTTCGTATAGCAGATAGGAGAGTAGGAAAGATCCCACGACATTCCGGCGAGCTAGTTAGAGCATAGCTAGAGGTACACGTTCCGAAATCCTGCTATACTATGGTGTCTGACCGTCAAAAAAAAAGTATGTACAACCTCCATCCGAACATACAATCTCACACCTCTACGAATATGAATTTCTGGCACATTACAGTTGTTCAAACGCAACCTGATGTATCTCCTTAAATTCAAATTTAACATCCTTCCGCAGCAGATCTGTCAATGGTTTTGCAATAACAGCATAACCCTCAATAAACTTTCGGAAATAAGAAGTCAATCCTATGAAACGCTGCACTGTTTTTTTATCAACTGGCACTGGGAACTTTTCGATTGCCCTCGTCTTCTCATCACTTGGTCTTATCGTATTCTTATCTATTATATACCCCAGAAAATTAACCTTTTGTCGTAACAGCTGACACTTTCTCCAATTTATACGTAGCCCATTCATTTCCGCTATCTTCAGTACTTTTCTCAACTTTAACAAACCCTCTTCTATATCTTGACTACAGATAATAACGTCATCCATATAGACTGCTGCTTCATTATTCTTTACCAAATCTCTCAACACAGCCATTATAAATCTGGTAAACACCGCTGGAGAATTTGAAATTCCAAATGGTACATATAAAAATTCGAGCTGACCATTCTGAGTCACAAAAGACGTATATTTTTGAGACTCGACTTCTGCAGGCACATGGAAAAAACCATTCGTTAAATCTGTAAGGAAGCGATCCTGGGCTGGGGTACATATCTCAGTCTACTCCAGGGTCGAAATTACAGCAATATTTATAATTTGCCGGGACTCCGTATTTCGGACCGACGATGGGGGACGGGGCCGCAGTCCCGCGGACGGGGGCGATCGTAGCGTGGGAGTAACCAAATTTAGTATCCGCACTCCTGTTAGATCTCACTATTAAACGTATATCTCAAAATTTCGCCCCACCCCCTTCCGCCCCCACAAAAGATGAAAATCTGTTGCATCCACAATATTGCACATTCGAGAAAACTAAAAACGCAGATCGGATCATTTTTGTAGCCAAAAGGAACAAATCAATTTGCAGTGGCTACGCAGCGCCCGACGTTACGCTCAGACTGATTTTCTGTCTCTCTCGCACGCACTCTTTGTCGTGTCGTTCAATATTAGCGGCGTCTGCCGGAGAGAGTCATACTGACTAAGTATCGGGTATAAATGTAGAGTTGCGGTCTCCGCAGCAACTCACAACGTTCCCCCTCGTTTATTTTAAATCAGTGCCACTTTTCCAATAAATGTAGTGGAATTCTCGAATTTAGGTTCTGTGCTCACTGAGAAAAAATTCATATGTAATTTGGGGACGTATAACACATTTTGCAAGTTTATTAAAATATTTTCACCCTGAAGCTTAGCATTGCCAGATCCGGGTGATGAGACGAACTTATTTGTAGCCAACATTGTCGATGTTTCCTTCTCGACATAGTTTAGGAACATGCTGCGATCGCAATACATGTGCGATGTTGCGCCACTATCTACGCACCAAACTCTCTTTGGCTGCTCTCCGACAAAACAGTGCATTAAACTGCTTGCCTGTTCTCTTTGTCCATTTGTTTTGCTACCCTTTTTCTTAGATCTGCACTCGCTTGCTCGATGACCAGTTTTTTCGCATTTGAAACATTTTCCCTTGAATTGTTGCTTTACGCCTGTGTTCGCGTCGTTCTTGGTTCCGTTATTCTCGACACTCTCGTTTTCTCGCGATCTGCGCTGTGTATGTGTGTATACTGCTTGTGTGGCCGAATGATTTTCGAGCTCTGCCTTCTCCTGTTTTCTGGTGCCTTCTTCCAGCATTTTTACTTTAAGAGCTTCAAATTTTGGCAGCTCGTCACGCGTTTCAATCGCGACTAAAAAATTTTCCCAAGATTCGGGCAAACTGCTCAATAACATGATGACTTTTAGCTCATCGTGGAGTTTTATGTCCAGTTCCGCCAATTTTTCAATTGTCTCTACAAAAGAATTGACATTGGCGGACACATCATCGCCCTGCTGCATATTTAGTCGAATAAGTTTTTGATAAAGTTGCACCTTTTGGATGGGGCCTTTTGGCATGTGGAGTTCCTTTAATTTTTTCCATATGGCTTCAGATGTTTCGCACGTCTTTATGTGCACAAACTGCGATACCTTAACATTTAAGGTTATGTACGCCATTGCTTTCTGATCCAATTTATTCCATTTCTCGACAGCTGCAGCATCTCCTCCACTGCCTTTTCCACAGACTACATCCCATAATTCTGTCACTACCAGGACACTTTTCATGGCCATATGCCATACACTGTAATTGCCCTCATCAAGTTTTTCGATTTGATTTGACAAATTCATGTTGCTAATTGTTCCGCGTTAATGTGTGCACAAAATAACTGTTGACAATTAAGAACAACCGACACTCAAAACGGAGACAATAAAACGGAGCTGTTACAAGAGACACGTAGTGGTTCGGTTAAACGTTTATTTGAGAGTGAGTAAAGTGGTATATGCATTATGAGCACGATACAATACAGTGTTGCCATATAATTGTTGCTTATTCAAACAATAGTATCGATTACATTTTTTACAGAATCAATCAATAATTTGGCGGGGAAATTAATAACTTCATCTGCCAAGCACTCGCCGCATTAATCACGAATCGAATTGCAATTTCGAGACTCGATTCAAGTTCAATGGAACCTGCGAGACATTTATTAGCAATTTGTTGCGCCTCTCAGCTGAGCCTCAGCTCTGAGCTTGGATGGATCCGTTGGCATCCGTTGTCACTCACTCTAAGCTGTTTTCCTCCCATGAATTTTCCGGCTGCCTTCCACCAGGTTTGTACATAATTGTCGGGGGGACTTTGTGGAATAGGCTTGTTGGGGGTCTTACTTGCTTATGTTATCAACTGAAAGCAGTCTCATAATTGATGGGCTTTATATCTTTACCTCTGCTTTTGCTTTGGTTTAAGGAAGCAAACCACATAAAAAAGTCACCATAAAGATAAAGTAGTTGGTGCTACCTAAAAATAGGCGTCTTATCGCGAGAGAGTTAACCAAAACTAATCTAAATTGCTCCGCTGCGATGGGTCTGGGTCGCCTGTCAACCTTCGTGGCGGCGGCGGGGGCAGGTTGTAGTAGGCTTTCTTAGCACATCCTTGGAACCGCACCGGGCTAATGCTCAACAATAAAAAACTTGAGACGCCTTTTGTTTGCCATTTAAATTGGTCTGAAGAAAATGCGAAATCCGATAAATTACTGTGGCTGGCGGGCACATTAAAAAATGGTGTTAAGCTATTAAGCGTTTTTAACAGCTGTTGCAATTTGAAGTTAATGAAAGTCGAGAGGCTGTTTATAATTCACAATTTATTTGCATATGTAAACCAACTTATCGCGTATGGACATATGGGGATGATTGGGGCGAACGATTGATGCGAGGATGTTAGTCTAATAGCTGCGACGATTAGCTCAAGACTGCCCATGCAAGGGCTGACGGGCCAAATTGCCGGGCCCTATGCAGCACGCTTAGACGCGAGCGAGAGCGTATGATAGCCCGAGAGCGTTAGAGCTGCTCGGGGACGCTGTTAAGCCGAGTCCGAGAGATTGCGACATAAGGAGACGAAAGAATTCCGCTGCATGCGCATATGCGGTAGCAAATGATCTTTGCAGTGGGGGCATTGGAAACGACAACACCAAAATGCATTTCCTTTGGGCCGCACCACTGGCAATAATTTAAAATATTTAAGCTGCTTGACCCGACTTACTCCCCCCGTTGGAAGCCTGACTTTCAACAGCATCTTTAAGGGGCAGCAGGCACAGCTTGTTGACGGCGCGCTTGGTGATTCCAGATGACGTCTTCAGCACAGCAACTCGGGCAACGCCATCTCGTCCAGGCAAAAGCTCGACCACTCTCGCCAGTGGCCACTTCATGGGAGGAAGATTCTCATCCTTGACAAGAACCAAATCTGCGACTGCTAAACTAGGCTTCGCAGTGCGCCACTTTGAGCGCTGCTGCAGGGACGTTATGTACTCCTCCTTCCACCGGGACCAAATGAGCTGCTGCAGGTACGAAACGCGCTGCCAGCCGTCCAGGCGATCGAAGTTTAGCTGCGTGACGTGAGGCTCAAGGATCGAAGCAGGAGGGCCACCATTCAAGAAATGCGCTGGAGTTAGAACATCTAGATCGGCAGGGCTCTCTGAAATTGAAACTAAAGGTCTTGAATTAATCACTGCCGTGATGTGGCACAACAGCGTCCGCAGCTCGTCAAATCCAAGAACCGAGTTGCCTATCGCACGGTAGAAGTGGTACTTGGCCGTCTTCACTGCAGCCTCCCATAGACCACCAAAATGAGGGGAGCGCGGAGGAATGAAATGCCAGTCTATAGCCTCGACCAAGCAAAAATCCAGCAGCGCCTTCTGATGGTCATCGCTGAGGACCAGGCGCTTTAATTCCATCAGCTCATTCTTAGCGCCGACAAAATTGGTTGCGTTGTCTGACCAAATTTGCCGCGGCTTCCGTCTGGTACATATGAAGCACTTTAGTCCATGTAGAAAAGCAACTGTGGATAAGTCCTTTATAAGCTCCAGATGAACAGCCTTGGTAGCGAAACAAATGAAGACGCAGACGTTGCACTTGATTGGAGCCTTGTTGCGTGCCTCCGGTTTGTAGAAAAACGGCCCACAGAAGTCCACGCCTGTGATCTCAAAGGCATGAGAACCATCGAGCCGCTCCTTTGGAAGATCCGCCATAATAAGCTCCAATACCCTGGGCTTCAGTCGAAAGCATCTTACGCACTTCTTTACTGCCTTGTTTACCGTCTTCCTCCCCCCAATAGGCCAATATTGGGATCGAATTAGTCCAAGCAAAGCTCGAGGACCAGCGTGCAGATTCCGCTCATGAAAATGGGAGATTATTGCAAGAGTCAGTTGATGGCTGCTGGGCAAGATGATGGGATGACGGCCAACAAAATCCAACGAAGAGTTTTTCAGTCGACCATCTACCCTGAGAAGTCCAAACTGATCCATGAATGGCGATAACGATGCGATTGAGACCGATGAGGAGACTGCTCCCCTTGCCCGCAGTGACTTCATGTCCTCCCATAGCTGAGTACGCTGGACTAGTCGTAGCAATACCTGGGTTCCATGTTCAATGTCTGAGACAGTGAGTCCGGGGCGCCGAATTCGGTTGCAAAATTTGTGAATGTATCCGAAAACGCGTTGCAAAGAAGCAAATGAATTCGCATACTTGGAATCAGCAATAATGTCCATGTAGTGCGATTTGACCAGAAGAGCCTTCCGACGAAGTTCAAGGGCTGGCTTATCAGGTAGCACAGTGGGTGGCCAGTCATCTGAGGAGCCGCAAAGAAATGGAGGACCATGAGCCCAAAGAGGTGACTCATTCAGCTCAGTCGGATGAGCCCCTCGAGACAGAATGTCGGCTGGGTTTAAAGCTGTGGGAACATAGCGCCATTCCATTTTTTCGGTCATTTCCTGAATCGTTGACACTCTATTTGCAACAAAAATATTAAATCTTGACGGCTCGTCCCGAATCCAAGAGAGCGCAACGGCAGAATCACACCAACAGTAACACCTTCCGTTGAATACATTCATTACAGCTATCTCAGATATGAGCCTAGCCAGCAACTCCGCTCCACAAAGCTCCAACTTTGGTACTGTAAGTGTCTTCAAAGGAGCCACACGAGATTTGGCACAAAGTAAGTGACTGCTGAAATGCTGACCCTTGGACACGACATAAATGCATGCACCATAAGCCTCGATGCTGGCATCGCAAAATCCGGGAATTTCCAGCGTAGAGTCTGGAAGGAGCACAAGCCGAGGAAATTCAAGTCGACGAATCTGACCAAAACTGGTGCATATTTCCTCGGTGCCACTCGGTGTACAGTGCGACTGGAAGGCTTTCATCCCAGGACAACTTCTCTTGGCACAAACGCTGGAGAAAGATTTTGGATTTAGTAATTACGGGACCAGCTAGTCCGAGAGGATCGTAGAATCGCGCTATGGATGACAAAACAGAGCGCCTTCAGGAATTCAAAGAAGATTGAAGGGCCGAGAACGAAAATAATAGTAGATCAGAAACCGGATCCCACGCAGGTCCTAAAGTTTTAGTCACATGGCTGCCATCGTCGAACTTCAAAAATGTTTCATTGTCCTCTTCCGGAACTCCATCCAGCACAGCAGGGACGTTCGAACACCATTTCCTCAATCTGAACTGACCTCTAGACAAAATTCCAGTAGTTTGCTCCCGAATCCGGATAGCCTCCTCCTGCGAGCTGGCTCCAGATATCAAGTCATCCACGTAGAAGTCACGGCGAAGGATTTCAGCTCCAACTGGAAACGCCATCTGCTCGTCTATTGCCAACTGATGCATCGCTCGCACAGATAGATAGGAGGCAGGCTTCGTCCCATAAGTAACGGTGTCCAATTGAAACACACGCAAGTCTTCTTCCCTGGAGTTTCTCCACAGAATACACTGCAAGTTGCTATCCTCGGTCGAGACTCTTACACAACGATACATCTTACAGATATCTCCCGTAATCGCAACGGCGTATGACCGAAATCGAGCAAGAATATGAAACAGTTTGGGTTGGGTTGGACCAGCCATTAAAACGTCGTTCAGGGAATATCCAGATGAGGTTGAAGCGGATCCATCAAAAACGACGCGAAGCTTGGTCGTAGAACTATCTTCCTTCATGACGCAATGGTGAGGCAAAAAATATCGGCAGTTGCTGATTGACTGGGTAGGAACCTGAGACATATGGCCTAAATCAAGGTACTCCTTTATAAATGCTGCATACTGAGATTTAACATCAGGGCGACGATCTAACTTTCTCTTAAGGGTCAGGAATCTACGAAGCGCTTGATTGTAAGATTCTCCAAGGAGATCCAAATTATATTTTGCTGGCAGCCGAACACAATAATCGCCTTTATGTAGTCGACGGAAATGCTGCACAAAGTGTGCTTCACAATCTAGCTCTTCTTTGGTAGACTTTATTATTGGTTCGATGCAATTTTCTACCTCCCAAAACCTCCGAAGAAGCACCTCAAGCCGATCCTCTGGACTATTATCCTCAGCAGCTACGGCCCAAGCGCGAGAGACCATCAACGAGGAACCTTTTAAACGCGAACAACTTCCAGACACGACCCATCCCAAGCGCGTTTCCTGAATTGAAGGCAATCCTGGCAGTAGCTTGACCTGACCAACACACAGGAGCTCGAAAAACAGACTTGCGCCAATTAGCAGATCGACGCGCTGCGGCTTATAAAACTCCGGATCAGCTAGTGGTATGTTAGATGGAGGGTTCCAGTTTTGAGTGTCAATTCCAAAGCTTGGCTGTCGATCGGTTATGCTAGAGGCTACAATGGCAGTGATGAGAGTTGAGTAATCCGATGAGCGAGAGTGCAGGCTAATGTTGACCGAAAATCCATCCGTGACGAAGCTAGAGTCGCCTATTCCCGAGACTGCAGTCGATGATTTCATTTTTCGAAGCTGAAGCTGATTCGCGAAACGAGAAGTTATTAGATGCAACTGGGAGCCGGAATCCAGCAACGCTCGGCAGGGAACTAAAACTCCGGAACGATTTTTGACTACGACCGTGGCCGTGGCAAGTAAAACAACACCATTCCTGAGATCTTGAGCAATAAGGGCAGACGAGGTAGCCGCTGAAGTAGAGGGCGCAGTGGTATGCTCAGACGGCGTAGACTCAGACAGTGCAGACTGAGATGGAGTATACGGCGCTGATTTCCCTTGGACTGCGGTATCTTCAGGGCTACCAAAATGAAGGAGTGTATGGTGTCTACCCCCGCAGGTACGACAGTTGCTCGAGGTGCACTGAAGTAATCGATGCCCTGTTCTGAGACAATTTATACACAACGAAAGCCGCTTGGCTTCTTTATTGCGATTTGTGGGGGACAGCGCTTTAAACTTCTGGCAGTGCTGGACCTCGTGAGCACCATCGTTGCACAGCGCGCAGCGTGCTACGGGTTAACCAATGTGAACCTAGAATTATTATGCTTTCTACTTCTGCCCACCTGATTGCTCAACGCATAGCTTGCCATAGAAAAGTCCATCGTCTCCAATGATCTGCATCGCTGCTCCAAGAACGAGGCCATAGATTCCCACGACGGAATTAATCGTTCCTCCCACTTCTCTTTGCTCGCTGGATCCAGTTTTCGGAGAATTTCCTGCACGACGATGCATCCTGCGATCTGCTCAGTGGTGCCCAAACCCTGGAGCGCGCGCATATGTGAATTGAACTTGTCTGAAAGCTCCCGAAGCATGACCACTGACCCAGGTTCCACAGCCTGGAGCGCTAAGATCTCATTGATGTGTGCCTGAAAGACCAATCGCCGATTATTGAATCTGTTTTCCAACAAATCTAATGCCACAGCATAATTACCATCTGAGATTTCCAGCGACCGAACAGTCTCCAATGCCGAATCCCGCAGACAGGAACGCAAATGCTGGAGCTTTTCTATGTTTGTTAAGTCCGGATGGCTGTCGATGATGGTGGCAAACATTGAATAAAAGTCCGTCCAGTTCGCATACCCGCCGCTAAACTTCGGCAATTGTATAGGAGGCAGGGATGGTACTTGTCTACGGTGAGGTAGAAATTGCGAGCCGGCAAACTCAACCGTAGTATTTCCTCCAGCCAAGGTAGAATGAAACGGCATGCGGCCGCTACTCTTGGCCACTTCCCTCATAATCGCCGCCTTCAGCGAGCTTGCAAGTGACTCAAAAATGTCACACAAACCACTGTGAATTTCGTTTCGATCCAATTCCTTCAATATACCTGCCACCCAACCAACCTTGGAGTACAACTGATTTTGAGCAACTTTTTCTTAGCCTGGGGAACAGATTCATCGCAGGCGGTGACTTTAACGCAAAGCACCCATGGTGGGGTAACGTCAGATCATGCTGTCGAGGGAAGCGATTGCAAGAGGCCATCGTCAGTAGCACATGCGAAATCCTTGCCACTGGCGAGGCAACTTTCTTCTCATACAACACTCGCCTTACACCTTCTGCTCTCGACTTTTTCATTGTCAACGGGAGTGCGCAAAACAAGCTGTCATTCGAAACTACATATGAACTCTCCTCGGATCACCTGCCAATTGTAGCATCAGTGCATCATTCTCCTCAAATCAAAACTATGAAGCAACAAATTCTCCCTCGAGGCTCTTGCGTTGAAGTATTTCAAGCCGAACTAGATAGTAGAATCAACCTCAACACGGAAATAAAAAGTCCCGATGATATAGAAGATGCAATCTCGATATTTATGAGAAACGTAATATTGGCTGCATCTTCTGCTGCGCCTGTAAACCAATGTTCACCAAGCCAACGACGACAAGATACTCTTCCCCCAAGTGCCGTAGCTCTCCTGCGCCTGAAAAGAAGAGTAAGAAGAGAGTATGCGAGAACGGGTGATACTCGAGTTCATCAAATCTACTTGAGACTATCAAACCGTTTGCAAAAGGTACTTGCAAAAGTCAAGCAGACGAACATTGATAACATTTTAGAAAAAGCTGGCCCCGATGCATCTTTCAACTATACTCTCTGGAAGCTTACAAGCCGATTTAAAAGAGTAGTCATGCGTAAATCGCCAATTAAAAATCCAGCAGGCGGTTGGTGCTACTCCAGTCAGCAAAAGGCTGATATCTTCGCAGACAGTTTAGAGCAAAGATTTAAGCCATTTAATCTTACGTCTGCTGTTACACGAAGGGCCGTCGAGCTACAATTGGAAATGCCATTTCAAATGTCCTTGCCAGCAAGCCCAGTCACATTTCAAGAGGTGGTGCAGCAAATTAAGAAGCTGAAGGCCAAAAAATCCCCTGGTGAGGACCTGCTGGACAACAGGACTTTAAAACTTCTGCCTAAAAAAGCGCTGCTATTTATAGTGCTGCTCCTCAACAGCATTCTTAGGATAGGACACTTTCCTACCTGCTGGAAGATGGCGCTAATCTCCATGGTACCTAAGCCAGAAAAACAACACACAGAAGTCGATGGCTACAGACCAATTAGCCTGCTCTCAGCGCTAGGGAAGATGGCGGAAAGAATGATACTGGACCGCATCATGCAGCTTGAACCTGTAAAGAAAAGAATTCCAAAGTGGCAGTTTGGATTTAGACAAGGTCCCGGCACGCCAGAACAACTTCATCGAGTGGTCAACTTCGCGCTTGATGCAATGGAGCAAAAAATGTATTCGGTAGCTGTGTTTATGGACATTCAACAAGCGTTTGACAGGGTGTGGCATGATGGCCTCCTCTTTAAACTGAGAAACATATTGCCGCCGCAGCTATTCCAGCTGGTGAGTAGCTTTCTAATGGACAGAAGTTTTAGAGTTGTTGTAAATGGAGCAAAATCATCGAAGCGCCCAATCTGTGCAGGCGTCCCACAAGGCAGCGTTCTTGGACCAACGTTATATACCCTATATACAGCCGATATGCCTTCCTCAAGGGTAATAACTGGGTTGGACGAGGACGATGTGTTGATAGCAACCTACGCGGATGACACTGCAGTGCTGACCAGAAGTCCAAGCATAAATCTAGCTACGGAAGCTCTGCAACAATATTTGAGCAGCTTTGAGGTCTGGGCTCAGAAATGGAACATAGGCATCAACAGCAGCAAATGTGCTAATGTTACTTTTGCTACGAGAACACTTTCTTGCGGAGGCATTAATATGCTGGGCTCCACACTTACGCACAAGAGCTCGTACAAATACCTGGGTGTTGTACTCGACAGGTCACTAAATTTCAAAACCCATACTACCATGGTTCGACAGTCTGTGATGGCGAAAGCGGGAAAGATGGCGTGGCTCCTGGCACCAAGAAATAAGCTATCGCTGTACAGCAAAGTCACGATATACAAGTCCATCCTCAGCCCCATATGGAAATACGCACTTCAAGTTTACGGCATCGCGTCAAAAACCAACTTAAATAAAATTAGAGTTGCTCAGTCAAAAATTCTACGACGAATATGCAATGCTCCATGGTACATACGAAACAGCGACATCGAGAGGGACCTAAAGGTTCCCAAAGTGGGCGATGTTATACAATTACATGCAGCAAGGTACTTGCAACGACTTGGTGGTCACCCTAATGCGCTAGCCAGACGTCTAATTAACCCGCCAAGGAAAAGAAGACTCAAAAGGAGTCATCCACTGGATCTCCCTACTAGATCCCTCCTATAACATCTCATTAACTTTTTGTAAATATTCTAAATAATGTTTGTACCTACTCCATATATGTAACATTAAGTTTAAGTATGTATCTCCTGTGATCAATTGTTTTTCCCCTTAAATGTAAAACTAGATTAAGTTGCCACGAAAGGTAGCAGTAAACTTGTTTACAATAAAATACAAATTTTCCACATGAAAAAAAAAAAAAAGATCCAATTCCTCAAGCTTGCCTTGAAACATCTCAAATTTGCTGATCATCTTCTCGACTTGCTCTTGCTTTACCACGAGCATGTAGTAGTCACAGTCTGACGACTCATTCTGCCAAGCGGTAGCTAACCTTTTCATTTTCTCGCATAATTCCGTTGACTTAAGCTTCAAAAAAGACACCCTGTTTTGCTCACTGGTCATTGGAATTTCGTTAGCAGCATTAATTTCCATGGTAGCGGCAGCGTTAGCGACCGGTGTAAGAAACGTTTATTGCGGGAAGATTACCGAAAAGAGAAGCGCAAGCCAACAGCTCCGTGCACTACCGAATATGCAGGGGAGGCCGGTGTATATATGTAGTAGTTTAAGTTGCTTGATGGCAACGAGTAACATTTATTTGATAAGTATGTTGGACTTAAAATTATAACAGCTCCAAGTTTTACAAGTATGTTTGTGACTAATTATATGCGTGTACGTCTGATGCGTGGCTGAACTGACAACTGACTGATCTCTCTCTCTTGCTATCTGCTCTATCCCGACGACACGACGAAAACACGACCGCTTCGTGTCTCTCTCTTTCCTTCGTTTCCTACATTCGGCTGTCCTGACGGACCATTCGCCTCGGATGGGTCTAGCCAAGGTTTCATATATTCTGAAACTGTAGAGGTCTTATAGGGACACTCAGTATCCCCAATCTTCTAGACTTCGTACCTTCCATGATTCTTTACCCTAACCACCTTATACGGCCCTAGATACTTTCCTTTTAGCTTTAATCCAGTACCATACTGAGTACGCTTGATAGCTACTAGCTCATTAACCTCATACTGTCTATCTAGTTTCCTTTTTAAGTCAAAACTCTTCTTGTTTTCCTGCTGTAACCGTGCAATGTTTTCAACTACTTCCTTTCTAATTTTTTCGCGGTCCTTGTTCAACTCTTCGATAAGTGATTCTTCCAATATTTCTATTATTTTTGGATCCATTCCTATACGCATGTCTAGCCGAGTCAATATCTTGAAAGGTGTTACCTTGGTACTTCGCGGCTCAACACTGTTGATCATTTGCTGTACTTTTCCTAGATGCTTATACCAACTACCGGAATTACCCTGACACAACTTCGACAGCATAGGCACCACTATCTTGTGCATCCTTTCGACTTGACCATTCCCACGTGGAACGCCTGTGGCAATCATTAAATGCTGTATTTTCTCTCTCTCACAATATTCACGAAACAAATTGGACATAAACGCTGCACCCCTATCCGTCACTATTCTGTTCGGATTACCGAAACTAGTCTTCTGAATTTCCAAACACTTAACGACCTCTTCAACGCCTGTACTACGTGTAGAATATAACCAAACAAACTTAGAAAATCCATCAACGACAACCACTATATAATTGTAGTTTTTTGGACATTTCCATTGGTCCAACGTGATCAATGTGATACGTTTGTAACGGCCTATCACCCTTGTCTATTGGTTGCAAATAACCCTCACGTTTTCCTGTCTTTTCATTGACAATGATACACTCGACACAACTATTTATTACGCGCCATACTTTGTCTTTTAACTTCGGAATATAATACGACTTTTCAATGATATCTTGTGTCTTTTTAACTGAAAAATGTCCTTGCTTATGTGCTATTGATATAATCTCATTTTCCAACTGAGCTGGTACTACGATAAGCTCCTTATCCGGATCCTTAAACAAAATCTGATTCTGAATATAATAGTCCTCATATTCCTTGTCCTCCACAATACTTTTAACAGCCTTAACCCAATCGTCGGTTAGCTGAGCTTCTTTCAAACGATGAGCTATACTTTCGGTCACCATAAAATAAGATACACGACTCAACGCGTCAACGTGCCTCATCTTCGTTCCTGACCGATGTTCTATAACATAATTAAAATCTTGTAGGTACATGGCCCAACGTGCTACTCTCAAAGGAACGTCTTTCTTTTTGATCGTCATTGCAAATGCATTACAATCTGTGACAATTTTGAACATTATACCCAAAACGTATACACGCCATTTCGCTAAAGCTTCGATAATTGCCAGAACCTCAAGGTCATAAGCAGGATATTTCTCTTCACATGGCTTAGTCCTACGGCTCATATATTGAACTGGATGGAATTGGCTGTCTTCCAAACTCTTTTGCAGTAACACGGCTCCATACCCCCATTTTGATGCATCAGTATGGATTTCTGTCTCCAACTTCGGGTTGTACATTTCTAAAACAGGTCTACTAATCAATGCTACCTTTAGTTGTGTAGTGGCCAGTTGTGACTCTAAAACTCCAGAGAACAGCTTGGGAAGTACGGCCTTTGCCCTTAACATTAACTCTGCTCTTTACAAAAACAAGATAAGAGATCAATTACAAGAGAGCAGTAGTTAAAGCTTCCATTGAAGAGCTTAATGTCTAATTTAGAGAAGCAGCGTGGATTTGTGGGAGTTATGTTTTAAAGCTTTACTAGAAACCATACGATTACTCCGTTAGTCGTGGAAGCTATGTGTAAGCTTTGCTTAGCATCGTACGATTACTCCGTTATCTAGGGAAGCAAGGTGTAAGCTTTGTCTAAAATCGTACGATTACCCCGTTGGTTGTGGAAGGTAAAGTTCCGATCGTAAGGGCTAATGCAAGTAATAGAACTTCTGGCTAGATCATTGCTATAGTGAAGCTGTGCGAATTCGGATGTGTCTTTGTATACAAATATATATATACAAGTGAATTTGAAAACGTTGTGCAATCAAACACGTGCCAAGTAAATTGAAGTTCTGGTGGACTACATTATTCCTTTTGGATTAAGAAAAATAAAAGGTATTTGGACCTTACAATAGTGACACAGCTTTAACAGTCTCGTATCATAGGGCTGGAAATCTTACTACGTTCGACACCTCCAAGAACGAGGTCGTCAAAGTCCATCGATTTCTTAGTAGATCTGGGAAAGACCTCGGATTTCCCAGGAACCAGCATCTACATAAACCAACGATAACTACAACCAAATAAACCAGAAAGAGCCGTCCGAAGATATACTAGAGTGAAACCCGAAGTTATGTGGGTGCATACTTGAGCTGAAGTACATTTTTGGAGTAAGACGAGAAGAATGGTTTTCTTGCGAATTCGGAGAAACTAATATGCCGCACTCGTCACCCTTCTCGCTTATGAATTAAGCGCGCGGCTAAGGCTTTCGCATGTAGTTCTTCGCAATGTGTGGAGTGGCTCTCAAACTGTGAAAATAAAACATTATTCTGCGGCGATCCACACTGCCGTTTAATAGTCGTCGTGTGAAAATGTACCAAAGTATTAGTTTTGAGTCTCGTCATGAGATTTTCCATTTATTAAAGATTAGGCTACGCACTAACTATTTTTGTATTGTATAGATTTAACGAGGGGGAACGTTGTGAGTTGCTGCGGAGACCACAACTCTAAATTTATACCCGATACTAAGTCAGTACGGCTCTCCTCCGGCAGACGCCGCTAATATTAAACGACACGACAAAGAGTGCGTGCGAGAGAGACAGAAAATCAGTCTGAGCGAGACGTCGGGGGCTGCGTAGCCAGTGCAAATTGATTTGTTCCTTTTGGCTATAAAAATAATCTGATCTGATCCAGATTCAGCAATCTGATAGATATGGTCATTATCTATGATTCTGCGTTTTCAGTTTTCTCGAATGTGCAATATTGTGGATGCAACAGATTTTCGTCCTTTGTGTGGGCGGAAGGGGGTGGGGCGAAATTCTGAGATATACGTTTTATAGTGAGATCTAACAGAAGTGCGGATACCAAATTTGGTTACTCTAGCCTTAATAGTCTCTGAGATTTGTGGATGCCCCAGATTTTCGTCCTTTGCGGGGGCGGAAGGGGGTGTGGCGAAATTTGGACACAAAACGGTCAAGGTCCGATATCACAGGAGTGTGGATACCAAATTTGGTTGCTCTGGCTCTTATAGGTTCTGAGATCCTTGAACTCATATTTTGCAATTGACAAAACCGACCATGAAACCTGTGTGTTAGAGAGAGACAGAGCGAGAAAGAATGAAATTGTTTTCTTGATTCTGGCTATAATCATTATTCGATCTGGTTCAGATTTTGCACTGGTCATCCTCACCGATTCTGCGTTTTTGGTTTTATCGTATCTTTAAAAATGTGGATGCCACAGATTTTCGTCCTTTGTGGGGGCGGAAGTGGGCGGGGCGAAGTTTTGAAATATTTTTGTAGCAGTGACATATCACAGAAGTCTGGATCCAAAACATCGTTGCTCTAGCTCTTATAGTCTTTGAGCACTAGGCGCTGAAGGGGACGGACGGACGGACGGACGGACGGACAGACGGACAGACAGACAGGGCTCAATCGCCGTGGCTATTGATGCTGATCAAGAATATATATACTTTATGGGGTCGGAAACGATTCCTTCTGGACGTTACACACATCCACTTTTACCACAAATCTAATATACCCCAACACTCATTTTGAGTATCGGGTATAAAAAGAAAAAAAAACACAATAATGTTTATAATTACCCATAATTAGAAATTAGCGCAAATGAAAACCACATTTTTTTAAGATCAGCCGTTGAGTGGCAAATCGTCGTCGTACGGGTATGGAAATGAAAAGAAAATCGGTGTTTCATCCGAATTAGAAGTGAAGACCTGTATATTCATAATTTTTCTCCCTTCCTCAGAATATGTTCCTACGTCGCCCCTTGAGCTCAACGGACACGCCGGATAATTCGTATAAAGTATGAGTGAGTTACGAAACTTCCTTTTCGAAATATATATCTGTCTTATAAAACTTCTATTCCGGTATAAAAAACAACCATATCCGTGCCATAATTTAAAGCGGATCGGCTACTAATTTTACTTTCACGTTTGCCTTCTAGTTATATAATTATCATATTTTTCTCTTCTTTCCAATTTAATTTCTTTTACGCCATATTCTCTACACATAAGTCCTATATACATATACACATATAACTAGGTATAACTTGCTACTATTTCCTCCTTCTTTATTTAAATACTTTATGCTAAGTTTATACTTATCTGGAAAACCATGAAGTCCAAACCCTTAAATTTTGAATTATTAAATAATAATTAGTAGATAATAATGGAACATTAAACCTTTCGTGTTTGTCCTGAGTAGAGCCTGAGGAAGTCCGATGATCAAATAGAGATGCGCTCGATTAGGGGTATGCTGTCGATTAAACGGCATACAAAGGTAGGGAGGGTAGAGAAGGGGTCAAAGTCATCTGAGTTCCCCAAGAGCGACGGAATATAGCCTGACTATTTGTCGATAGTCGGTTAAACAGTTAGTTAAAATTCACATTATTTTCTTTTTGATTTCTTTTGTAGAGTTCCTTTTACACATTATATTAAGTGTACCTAAAACATCTTTGCGAATGTGTTCGTATAGCAGATAGGAGAGTAGGAAAGATCCCACGACATTCCGGCGAGCTAGTTAGAGCATAGCTAGAGGTACACGTTCCGAAATCCTGCTATACTATTGGTGTCTGACCGTCAAAAAAAAAGTATGTACAACCTCCATCCGAACATACAATCTCACACCTCTACGAATATGAATTTCTGGCACATTACAGTTGTTCAAACGCAACCTGATGTATCTCCTTAAATTCAAATTTAACGTCCTTCCGCAGCAGATCTGTCAATGGTTTTGCAATAGCAGCATAACCCTCAATAAACTTTCGGAAATAAGAAGTCAATCCTATGAAACGCTGCACTGTTTTTTTATCAACTGGCACTGGGAACTTTTCGACTGCCCTCGTCTTCTCATCACTTGGTCTTATCGTATTCTTTTCTATTATATACCCCAGAAAATTAACCTTTTGTCGTAACAGCTGACACTTTCTCCAATTTATACGTAGCCCATTCATTTCCGCTATCTTCAGTACTTTTCTCAACTTTAACAAACCCTCTTCTATATCTTGACTACAGATAATAACGTCATCCATATAGACTGCTGCTTCATTATTCTTTACCAAATCTCTCAACACAGCCATTATAAATCTGGTAAACACCGCTGGAGAATTTGAAATTCCAAATGGTACATATAAAAATTCGAGCTGACCATTCTGAGTCACAAAAGACGTATATTTTTGAGACTCGACTTCTGCAGGCACATGGAAAAAACCATTCGTTAAATCTGTAAGGAAGCGATCCTGGGCTGGGGTACATATCTCAGTCTACTCCAGGGTCGAAATTACAGCAATATTTATAATTTGCCGGGACTCCGTATTTCGGACCGACGATGGGGGACTGGGCCGCAGTCCCGTGGACGGGGGCGATCGTAGCGTGGGACGGGGCAGTTGGTTTCACCGAGAACACTCCGGTTATCGCCGAATAGCGCCTTCAGGGCCCCACCGAACTCAGAATCAATACGGAGGTCTTTACTATGCGATAATACCGACAGGTGTCGCCGAGAGTACCTAGGCTATCGCCGGACGGTACTTACGGGACCCTGTCTGCCTAAGAAAATACTACGACGCGGAAAGGGGAACTTTGCTATGCGGGAATACCGACAAGTATCGCCGAGAGTACCTAGGCTATCGCCGGACGGTACTTATGGGACCCTGTCTGCCTAAGAATTACTACGACGCGGAAAGGGGAACTTTGCTATGCGGGAATACCGACAAGTATCGCCGAGAGTACCTAGGCTATCGCCGGACGGTACTTACGGGACCCTGTCTGCCTAAGAATTATTACGACGCGGAAAGGGGAACTTTGCAATGCGGAAATACCGACAAGTATCGCCGAGAGTACCTAGGCTATCGCCGGACGGTACTTACGGGACCCTGTCGGCCTAAGAATTACTACGAGGGTCAGGGATATCGACGAGCATCACCGAGAGTGCCTAGGCAATCGCCGGATAGCACTTACGGGACACTGTCGAACTAAGAATTACTACGGGGGTCAGGGATATCGACAGGCATCGCCGAGAGTGCCTAGGCAATCGCCGGATAGCACTTACGGGACACCGCCGAACTAAGAATTACTACGGGGGTCAGGGATATCGACAGGCATCGCCGAGAATGCCTAGGCAATCGCCGGATAGCACTTTCGGGACGCTGTCGAACTAAGAATTACTACGAGGGTCGGGGGTACCGGCAAGCATCGCCGAGAGTGCCTAGGCAATCGCCGGATAGCACTTACGGGACACCGCCGAACTAAGAATTACTACGAGTACGAGAATACCGACGCGTATCGCCGAGAGCGCTTAGGCAATCGCCGGATAGCACTCACGGGACACTATCGGGCTAAACATTACAGCGAAAATCTTTATCATACAGGGCAGGTATCGCCGAGAGGGCTTAGGCAATCGCCGGACAGCCCCTTCGGGACCCAGGGAACTACGGGGATCAGGCGAGACACCAACAGTAGTCACCGGGGGGCGCTTAGACGATCGTCGGATAGCGGCCTCGGGACCCTGCGGGGTCACAAACTACTGGAGGGAATCATGCGGAGGGAACAACGACAGGTATCGCCGGACAGCGGCCTCAGGACCCTGTCGGGCTACGAACTACTGGATGGAATCACACGGACTCGGGCAAGAGACGGGAGGAAAGGCAGAGAAGATGAAGCCACGGGCCTCCAGGTTCCCTAGTGTATAGATTGTTGGAGGTCGTGCTATGTTTCTGTTATATTCGTTACATTTCACTTTATTCTTTCTTGGTTCCCTACCTATCGCACCGCCCAGCAGCCCGTATACACGTCTAGAGACTAGCTTACCCCTGAACTCCCACGCTTGTACTCGTCGAAAGCCTTCTCTTCCCCGTGGGTGCAGCGTAGATGCAGGATCTCCTCTCCGTAAGTGTAGTATCGATGTAGGGTCTTCTCCCCGTAAGCGCAGCGTCGATGCCGGATCTTCCCCGTGTCACTGATACCGTTGGCGTGGATCCGGGCCGCCACGTGTTTTTACTTTTTCCAAGCCACTCGAATTTTTCCGCGAACACGTCCGACTCCTACGACTGCTCCCAATCGACTCTTTTCTTCCACGTTTTCCCAGCTCAGAGCCGGCGTTCTGCTGGCTCTCCGATCCAGCGTCAGCGTGGGCGGCTAGCGTCGTCATCTTCCGCGGCGGCAGAGGGCCGGCGCCGTCGTTCGGCGTCTATAGCTGCGCCGGTGACTTTCGCCTCTCTTTTCCGCTGCTGGCGCGTCGTTGATGGATTTGATTGCTGTTCTCAGCGGTCCTCTTGTGCCGTTGCTGCGTTGATGCTGTTATCTTATCTTTTCAGCGCTTCTCCTCTGCCGTTGCTGCGTCGATGCCGGCGGCTCGCTGTTCTCGGCGTTTCTCTTCTGCCGCTGCCGCGTCGATGCCGGCGGCTTATCTTTTCGGCGCTTCTCGTCTTCGGCCGTCGCTGAATTGATGCTGTTGGCTACCGTTTCGGCTCTTGGTGTATTTCTCTCTCTCTTTGGCTTCCGCTGCGTTGTTGTTGTCGGGTTTTGTTTCTTGGTGTATTCCTCCCCGTTTTGGCGACGGAGCTGTTAGGTTTCGGTTCTCGGTGTATTCACGCCGTTGCTGCGTCGATGCCGTTGGTTTTCGGTCCTCGGTGTATTCCTCTCTCGTTTTGGCTGCTGCTGCGTCGTTGTTGTTGGGTTTGTGCTCTCTCGGTGTATTCACTCCGTTGCTGCGTCGATGCCGTTGGTTTTCGGTCCTCGGTGTATTCCTCTCTCGTTTTGGCTGCTGCTGCGTCGTTGTTGTTGGGTTTTGGTTCTGAAAAGCCAGTGGCGTCCGCCGTGATCGCGACTCGCCCTCCTTTAAAGAAGATAATAAGCTACGTGGGGCCTAGAGACCCCTCGGGCCGTATAATATATAAAATTAATGTTGAAATTTTAGAATAGTTTTTCTAAATAACGATACCGAAACAATTTGGGTGACTGCAATTTTGTATTTTAATACGACGAAAAAAAAGGAGTGCGTGCGTTCGATTTCATGGATTTTTCTCGACTTTCTTCATATATTAAAACAATTTCTTCTGTGCCTACCTTACCTACGGTGGCAAAGCGGGGCGAATTCGCCAAGAGCGAGAGAGCGAGCTTTTATTGCGCTCCCGCTTTGCACTATCCTAACTTACACTAGACTTCATGAGATACTATCCTAATAACAATTATTATTATCCAAATGGCGCTACACCGGCCCCGTTGAAGGCCTGGAAGGCTTCAAACCATTGGCAGAAGCGCCAATTTGTGGATTGGCCTCCTGAACGTGGCTCCGCTGCTCGTCCTTAGGTCGACCACTCTGACTCTTCCGTCCTGCCCGGCGGTTGTTCCGACCACCCTTCCGAGGAGCCACTGTTGAGGGGGCAGGTTGTCCTCGGCGACGATTACGAGGTCGCCTTCCTTTATGTTTGGCTCCTCCTGGTGCCACTTGCATCTTATTTGCAATCCCAGCACATACTCCCGGGACCATCGCTGCCAGAACATTTGCCTGGCTGACGAGACAAGCCACCATCGCTTTAAGCAGCTCAGACCCTCCTGGTCCGGGGTCCTGGGTGCTGGGGGTGCGATGAGCGGCCCGCCTGTCAGCAGGTGCCCGGGAGTCAGCGCGTCTCCGTCGCTTGGGTCTGGGCTTAGGGGTCCTAGCGGGCGCGAGTTGAGTACCGCCTCGATCCCGACCAGCACGGTCTCCAGCTCCTCTGCGGTGAGGAGAGCGCTTCCGACTGCCCGTAGGAGTAGGCCCTTGGCAGACTTCACACCGGCCTCCCAAAGTCCGCCCATGTGCGGTGCTCGAGGCGGTATGAAGGCAAACTCGCACCCGCTTCTTGACGCAAATTCGCGTATCGCGTCCGCTTCCGCCTCTATCTTCCTCCGCAGTTCGCTGAAGTGGCGACTTGCTCCGACGAAATTTGTCGCGTTGTCGCAGTTCACGCGTTGCGGACATCCTCGACGACCGACGAACCTTTGGAATGCCAACAAGAAGGAATTAGTCGTCAAATCGGAGACAATTTCTAAATGAACCGCCTTGGACGCAAAACAGACAAATAACGCTATGTAGGACTTATAAGGGGGCCTTCCACGAATTTTCAAAGTCGTATAGACTGGGCCACAAAAATCAACGCCACATACTGAAAATGGGCGGAGAGCACGGAGCCGGTCTGCGGGTAAGTTGCCCATCATTTGGGTCTGGAGTAGCGGCTTGCATTTAAAGCAACGAATACACGACCTAACTGTCGCCCTGCAGACCGCCTGAGCATTCACTATCCAAATGCGCTGTCTAAGGATACTCACGAGTGCTCGTGGGCCGGCATGAAAACTCGTTTGATGCAGATAGCGAACGTATGTCTGCACAAACTGCAAGCGTTTTGTCAATAACAAGGGAAACTTGGCATTATATGACATAGGAGCGTTAACTAGTCGCCCCCCAACTCGCAACAACGAAAAAGAGCACCATGTCCCAGCCTCTTCATGGATGAAGGGATTCAAGCGCTGAAGACTGGGGCCTAACTTGGTGCCTTTACGAACCCTTTCAATATCTTCTTGAGACTCATTTTTCTGTGTTATTTCGACTATTTTTAGAAACGCCTCGTCGTATTCTACGGATGACGGAATTTTTCCAAAGTTGAGACTTTTGTCTTTGCATTTTCGGATGAAGCGGAACACGAAAACGAACACTCTTAGCAGTTTGAGGTGTGACGAGTATCCCTCGATTACATCCACTAAGTAATTTGGCTTGGCCGCGACGGTCAGTCCGACCGATTTCTTCCGACTTTCCATCTGTATCTCTTCTTCGGAAAGCTCGAAGTGTGGATTTCTGGGCCAGCTCTCTTCTTCAAACTTTAAGAACTCTGGTCCACCAAACCAGATCGACTGCACGATTTCCTCTACGTCACAACCTCTCGAAACTATGTCTGCTGGGTTCTGTTTTGTTGGCACATGCCGCCACGTAGCTTCACTTGACCACTCTTAAATCTCCGCTACTCGGTTCGCAACGAATGTTGACAACGACGAAGGGTGGGATCTGATCCAATGAAGAGTAACTTCTGAATCTGACCAGAATATCATTTTATCAATTGGAACCTTGAGCAGTGATTTGATTCGGTGACAAAGGTCTGCTAGAAGGTGAGCGGCAAATAACTCAAGCCTTGGGAGCGTTTTCGTCTTGAGTGGCGCTACTTTCGACTTTGCAGTCAACAAGGAGACCTTGAAACCTTCTGCAATCTTTCTACGGATATAGACGCAGGCTCCATAAGCTCTCATGGATGCGTCGGCAAAGGCATGTACTTGAATCGGTGACATGGGATCAGTATGCACAAATCGAGTTATGGTAATCTTCTCCAACTGACCCAAGGATTCTTTTAATAAGTTCCATGCTTTTCCAAGTTCATTGGAATTGACTCATCCCAATCTAGCTTGTTGAGCCAAAGCTCCTGCAGTAGGATCTTTCCCTTAATTACTAAAGGACTTAACAAGCCAAGGGGGTCAAACAGCTTTGATGTGTCAATTTGGAACTTATTTTTTATTTTTATTTATTGAAGAAGAACCTGAGCCACATCAGACTTAATTGTCTTTAACTCCTCTACGCAACCAGCACCAGTCAACATGTCATCGACATAGAAGTCGGAGTCAATAACTTCAGCAGCTTAAGGGAGTGAGAGTTTTGCAGACTCACTCAACCTCTTCAAACACCGAATAGCCAAAAATGGGGCTGGTCCAGTCCCATATGTTACGGTGTTGAGCTGGTATATTCTCAAGGACACAGACGGGTCTCTTCTCCACACTATGAGCTGGAATTGTCTATCCGCATCAGCGACCAAGACTTGGCGATACATCTTTTTGACATCGGCTGTCAAGGCGTACCTGTGTAGTCTGAATCGGAGCAATGTCGAATGCAGCTCATCCTGTATCGTAGGACCGACCATCAATATGTCGTTCAAGGCCACCTGAGAGGACGTTTTACAAGACCCATCGAAAACGACGCGGAGCTTGGTCGACGTGCTTTGAGGCCTCAACACACACTGATGTGGAATGAAATAATGTGGAGTTTTGGGGATTGTGTTGTCTGTGGTAGACATGTGACCCAAGGAGAGGTACTCTTCCATGAACTCCAAGTACATTTTCTTCAACTCGGGGTCACGAGACAATCTTTTTTCAAGCGATAAAAACCGCCGTTTAGCCACTTCAAAGGAGTTGCCTAAGATACTGGGATCTGATTTGAACGGCAGTCTTACTTCAAACCGACCTGAAGGCACGACCTGAGTAGTCCTTCTATAATGCTTTTCACATAACTTGTGTTCAGGAGATAAAGACTTTTTAGAAGACGGCAATTCTTCCAGTGACCAAAACTTTTGTAATGTATTGTCGATGTGGATCACTGACTCTTCTCGACAACTCAAACAATTCCTAGCTTCTTGGGTGGCAGTCACCTTTGGAGTGTATCTGCCCGACACAATCCAGCCGAGAAGCGTTTTCTGCAGAGTTGGATAGTCAGGACCTTGTCGAATCTAACCAACAGATAAAAGTTCGAAAAATGTTTCTGCACCTATCAACATATCTATCTTCTGTGGCTTGAAGAAATATGGGTCTGCAAGTGGTAAGTTCTTCGGGATTTTCCAGTCACTCACGTTAAGTGTCTGATCAGGGTGATACCCCGAAATGGACTTTAGAATCCAGAAATCAACCGAAAACTCACTACCAGTAATTCGCGACTTCACCACCGTGTGTATCTTTTTCTTGACTTGTGAATTGGATTCACCAATACCAAGCAAGTTGATACACGACTCCTCCCTACGGATCTGTAAGCGCTGTGCTAAGTCCTCAGTTATAAAATTGGTTTGAGACCCCGAGTCAAGCAGAGCTCGGGCCAAAACATGTTCACCATTATTTGTTCGGACGCTTACGATCGACGTAGCCAGAATAACTCTATCCATAGCTGTCGCATGGAGAGCATGCGAAGTGGAAGGTTGATTCTGATTGGGAGGAGGAGAAGAATTCTCTGGGGGTGATGGTAACGCTAGACTTTTATTCGCCACTGTGTATCTATGCAATAAGGTATGGTGTGAGCAGCCACACACTCGACACTTCTTAGCTTTGCATCGTACTACAGAGTGGCCTGGCTGCAGACAATTGATGCACAAGGATGCAGTTTTTGCGAATTCGAATCTTTGCATTACTGCCAGCCGACCAAATGGACTGCAATCTGTCAACAAATGGCCTTTCGCATTGCAGTAGCTGCATTGTTGGTTTTTGGTATTCGCGGTGGAACACGCGAAGGAGCTCCGATTATGCGGCTTGCTTGGCACAGCTTTCTGCTCCTGCTTTGGTTTGTCCGAATTTTCGGCCGAAAGATGCTGATGTCTGCGATTAAGCAACTTTTCACAGTCCGTCCAAAGTGGCAGTTTGTCATAATCGAGCTGTTCTTCCCATTTCTCTTTGGTCACCGGATCGACTCTGCTCAAGACGAGATGAATAATCAAGCCTCGCATTCGAGATCTTTTTATCATCGACTATCGACAACAACGAACCATATATGGATGAGGCGGTATCGATAAGGTTTCTTAAGGACGATGCTGATTGCTGGGTCATTTTGGGAAGACTAAATAGGGCATCAATGTGAATTTTAGAGATCAGACAATCATTATCGTAGACCCGTTTTAAGCTAGCCATTGCTTTCTCGTAGTTGGTCTCGGTTACTTGGAAAGCCCTAACTGTTCCCAACGCTTCACCGGAGAGACACGAAAGCAAATGGTTGAACTTTTCGATAATTGGAATGCTTTGGTCATTGTGAACTAGAGTCTCAAATAAACCTATGAAGTTTTTAAAGTCCGAAAAGTTGCCGCTGAACTGCGGCAGAGCTAACTTCGGAAGGCGAGTACGAGTATGGGCCACCATAAGCTGGTACTGCCGGTATTGTCTCATCAGCTGTCTTTAATGCGCAAATGAGAGACATTAATTTTGCCTTTGTGACAATTGAGAGTTCTTCCAACTCGACTCCAAATTCATCGTCAATGTCTATATCTTCAATCTTCTCTTGAAGTTCGCGTGCCGTGTCAATGCTACGCATCAGCGTTTCGAGTCTGCACTCGAGCTCCGTCAATACCAGCGGAATATCCCCCGCTTCTAAACGGTCCGCTAAAAAACGAATGCCTTTGACACGGCAACTGCGCTTTTTCTTCAGCTCTTCAAGGGCAATATTGTTGGCTTTTGAGGTCATATTGATTCTCAATACAAGCAACTGAAGGCGAAAGATCGTTTCTAATAATCGTATTTAATGCCGAGGCACCCAATGAAATAATGGGTAATTGTACCCACACGAGGTGAAAAACAAATATACCCGAAAAATTTAGGGTAGAGCGTCGCTTGGCTGGCGCGTACACGAAAACCACACAAGAATAGCAACGAACTGCACTGGTGACAAGCGAAAACGAAAAATTTCACCGCTGCAGTTCTGAAGAATGGATGTTGTGTATACGTATGCTCCGGCAACGATCGACGCTAAATTGATTTGCGAGGCACGACTTTGTCTTAATTGATAGTTGGATCCTACTGACACCAAACGAATATACCCGACGAAAACAGGGTAGCGCGTCACTTGGTGTTTGGTTTGGATCAAGCGCGCCAAACAAAAGAACAACGATAAGCAACGGTGAAGAGCGAAAGCGAGACGAAAAAATTCACCTCTGCAGCTGCGTATTGGTATGCGTGCTTGGCCAACGACCCAACTATACATATATTTGACACAACGAAAACGAGAAAGGGGAAAGGGGTGACAGCGATTGCAGTTAAAATGAGTTATGTGTAGTTATTGCGTCCAAGAGGGTTTGATGTACATATGTATATATGTATTAATATATATATGCTCAACTCTAACTACAGCATGCAATCTAGCTCTACTATGTCATACGTATGTATGTGCCAAGAATTGAAAGCGAGGTGCAATTGTTTCAGCACAAGACAATAATTGCGAGTTTTTTAATCTTTTTCGTCTTCACTCGAGCTTTCAATTTTTTGCACAAATACCTCTTGAGAAGATTGGAAATTCCAGGTGCTGTACTCTCCTCTTCTTATACTGGATGCTCCACTTGGATCTTCTTGGGTAGATGGTATGTATATGTGTATCTCCTTTTGTATATAGCTGCAGACAGGGTATTGCACGACCGACGCGGTGATTTTTAGTTTTGTTTGTTGAATTATTTGCACACACGTCGCGGTCAATTTGGCAATTTAGCTGCAGCACATATGCATGTACATGTAGGTATAATAGATTTTGGCTATTTATCTTTTCTCCACTGTGTCACTGTCACTTTTGCCTTCCACTTGAATTAATACGTTTAAATTGCAAGTCCACCCGGGGGCGCCATGAAATTTTAGAATAGTTTTTCTAAATAACAATACCGAAACAATTTGGGTGACTGCAATTTTGTATTTTAATACGACGAAAAAAAAAGGAGTGCGTGCGTTCGATTTCATGGATTTTTCTCGACTTTCTTCATATATTAAAACAATTTCTTCTGTGCCTACCTTACCTACGGTGGCAAAGCGGGGCGAATTCGCCAAGAGCGAGAGAGCGAGCTTTTATTGCGCTCCCGCTTTGCCCTATCCTAACTTACACTAGACTTCATGAGATACTATCCTAATAACAATTATTATTATCCAAATGGCGCTACAAATGTCATGTAGCCTTCGTGGCCTTCCCCCTCCTTAACCTAAAACTGAAAAGTCAATGCTTAAAACTAGAAAATAAGGAAAAGTCAAAAATCTTAATTCTAATAAAATAAGGAGGGACCCGTCCAATGGGAAAATGCCGGCGAGTTGATGGGCGGAAAAATGTGGGTGGAGCGTACGCTCCCTCACACCCCCTCCATACTTCGGGGGTGCCGAAGAGTGACGGTGACGGCCCGGCTGCGGGTAATCTTTATGCGGAAGCAAGTGCCGTCATGGACCTCCAGTCGCCGGACTCCCAGTCGGTAGGCGCGATCGCGTAAGAATACGGTGATGTTGGATATGAGGTCCCGAGGCAACTGTCGACCTGGCGCGTTGCCCCGCCATTCGGGTCGGCCATCTCGCCATACTCCAGCGGGAGGCTCTCTTCGGAGTCGAAGTCAACGACTCCCTCATCGGGACGTTGTGGGGGTAGTCCGGCGTGGGCGGCTACGAGGGGAGGCGGGACGTCATCTGACCCCGACGGGTTGGCTGGTGCCCACTGCTGGTTCGCCTGGGGCGCGAAGCCCAGGCTCATGAGGGACCTGGAATCGGACCCTCCGTCGTCGCGTTGGGGTCCTACTCTTTCCCCTGCATCGCTTGCGTGGGACACGTCGGAGTAATGTGGTCCAGCACCGTCCTCCGGATTCGTCCTCGCGGTGTGCTGCTGGAGGGGTGGCTGCCCGACCTTGACCGGCCAGGTTCCACTCGGCCCAAAGGGGCGAGTCCCATTCGTTCCCGCGAGCCAGTGGGTGTCTGTTCCCTTCGTCCTGCAGCGTGGACGCCAGGCTTTGAGCGTCGCGTATTGTCTCGTGCTCGTCGGTGTCCGTTGTCGCGTTGTCGTCGTCGATAGCCCCATAACTCCCGAACAACGGCGATTCATGGCGGCGACGTCGCGATTAGGCGCCGAGCGGACACCTGCAGTTGCGAAGCGGCCATCGGGCTCTACTTCCTCTTCGGCGTCGGTCCCCGGGTCCTGGGTTTGTCGGTCGATCCACCCTTGGATGTCTGCCGCGCGCTGGCCCCATGGCATCCTGTCCGGTTGTCGAAGTGTCGCCTCTCCGACCCGCCTCAGCTGGGCTTGACGGGAGGCGGATGGCCCATTGGGGTCGACGATCCAGCCACGAGCCCGGTTTGTTGTTGGTTCGTCGGCAGATGCCGGGACTTCAGGCAGCTGGTCTCCGCTAGGGTGTCCCGTTGTATCACCATTTGCCCCTAGGGGCCGAGCTTGCCTTCCGTCTCTTAGACGCTTCATGTCTTCAGTCGATTCTAGGGAGAAAATGCCTGTCGGTTAGAACCTGCCTGTCTTAACTAGAAGTATTAATTCCCTCCCCCTATCCTGCTTGAGCGGTGCGAGTAAGAAGATGTTTACATTGGGTGTAGTACTTATCTAATCCCATAAGGGGATGTATACGTAGCTTACGGTTTCGTGGGTCGCGCCCCTTACGGGGCGAGGACGTGACGGTAGCGCGCTACCGCAAGTGGCCCTTGCGAAGTCGGCAGGTCATTCAGGTCTCTCCAACGTCGTTGGGTTCTCCTCAGGGTGGTCCACTCCGCAGTTTTCCTTCGTTTGCCTTGATGAACCTGTAGTCGAGGTTCACGGTAACTGGGTTAGTCGAGTCTGATCTTCGAAAAGGGTTGCGTTGTCGACCGGCCGCGGCATCGGCTAACGAGGCGAGTTGATAATTCGTTGGGGGGTGAGGTGCGAGTTGGTCTACCTTGACCCGCCTATGTCCTTCGGGGCCGTGGTCTTCCAGGCGTAGCGGGTCGTGGTGTAGAGCGATGCTGGTTTCCCGTGGGGTCGTTCGCTCTGATTGAGCCGCACTGCTGGGAATTTCTGATTTGGCTCGCGTCGATCGTGTTATATTTTTAGCGCAGCCGGGTCCGTCTCGGTCGGGGCTTAGATGCGTTGTTCTTGTATTGCTGCTGGGTCTGGCGTGGTCGAAACTTAGATACGTTGTCCTGATGTTACTGCTGGTTCTAGCGTGGTCGTGGCTTAGCTCCGTTGTCTTGGTAGGGATACTCTGGGTGGTTTTCGAGGCAGACGGACTGGCCCTGGGTGTGTCCAGCGGTGTCGCAGTCGTCTCCGTCGAATCCTCGTTGCTCTGGGTGTTCTTCGAGGCGGACGGACTGGCCCTGGGTGTGTCCAGCGGTGTCGCAGTAGTCTCCGTCGAATCTTCGTTGCTTTGGGTGTTTTTCGAGGCGGACGGACTGGCCCTGGGTGTGTCCAGCGGTGTCGCAGTCGTCTCCGTCGAATCTTCGTTGCTTTGGGTGTTCTTCGAGGTGGACGGACTGGCCCTGGGTGTGTCCAGCGGTGTCGCAGTCGTCTCCGTCGAATCTTTGTTGCTTTGGGTGTTCTTCGAGGCGGACGGACTGGCCCTGGGTGTGTCCAGCGGTGTCTCAGTCGTCTCCGTCGAATCTTCGTTGATGGTTCTGGCGCGAGATTCTGGTGCGTTGTCACTGGTACATTGCTGGGTCTGGCGTGGTCGGGATTCTGGTGCGTTGTCACTGGTACGTTGATGGGTCTGGCGTGTTCGAGACTCCGGTGCGTTGTCATGGTTACGTTGATGGGTCTGGCGTGGTTGAGATTCTGGTGCGTCGGCTTCGTCCGGTGGGTCGCTGTTGGATTGGTCGAGTGGGTAGGAGCAGCGGATGCAGTCGCGGGACTTTCGTCACTAAAAGTAACCATGCGGGGCCGAGTCGAGGATGATGTGGGGATCGGGTTGGTTTCCCGGATCGCCCGCTGGGTCAACTGCAAGTACGCTCGTCCGCATTGTATTATGGCCTGGACGCCGCAAAGGAAATCGAGCCCCAGTATGATGTCGTCCACTACCTTGACCGAAACTGCTTGCGTCACCTCCTTTGGCCGCCAGGCGGACGGTAGTCCTTATATTCCGTGCGTTCCCTCCGGTACTTACTTCATGAGCGATGCGTTGACTGACGAAAAACCGCGTTGCTCCCGTGTCGTGGGTAGCTGTGATTAGTACTCCTTCGATGGTTACTAGCGCGGCGATCCTGCCTCCTTCAAAACTTAAGAGATGAGTTACTCCTGGGGGCCCTGGAGGTATGTCTCCGATCGGATCCCTGACGAGCGGAGACTCGGCCCGTTTCCCGACTCGGATAGCCTACAGCAGTCGATCGTCCGGATGCCGCGGTTGCCACACTCCCAACAGAATAGCACTTGCCGATTCCCGCATGAACTGCTGAAATGACCTTCCTCCCCGTAATTACGGCAGGCCCGGGGTGTGTTCACCGGCCGGTCTCCATCCTGGGTCACTACGCGGCTTGCCGTCTCGGCGCTCCGGGAGGGCCCGGTGTCGTCTGGAGGGGCATGCTGTGGGGTGGATAATCCGGGTCCTTGGTATGATGGCGTTCTGGCTTTCGTATTTGGGCGGTCGTTAGCTGGGTTGGTTTGTTCGCGGTCCCGCGTTGTCTCGTACGCTACTATCAATTGGGTCAGTTCTCGCAACGTCTCGAACTCATGTCTACGGGTGAACAGTTGGTATTCCGGCCGAAGGTTCTCGTAGATCCTGTCCAGCTCCCTGTCTGGAGTATACTGAGCTCGTTGCATCATGAGTCGGAGGTCGATAAAGTAGTCCTGAAAGGCTTCTCGGGGTCGTTGGCGACGGGAGCGGATCGTATCTTCCAAGCGCTGAAAGTATCGCGGGGGTAGGAAGAACTCCAAGAACTCCTTCCGGAACTCGGTCCATGGCTTACCTAGCATCTGGAACGTCCTAAGCCATCCTTCTGCCTTGCCAGCTAGTAGCCCGGAGATGGCTCGCGGCAGTTGTGCTAGGCTTCCGCCATATGAGTCGACCCTTTCTTCCAACCGTTCGATGAAAGCCAGCGCATCCGAGTGTCCGTCGAACTTCAGACCCCAATTGCGCAGCTTATCGGCCAGGGCGGCGAAGGAAATTTCTTCCCTTCCGGGTCGCGAACTTCCGGCTTCCTCGGGGAAGCGGTGCTGGTGGTGATTGTCACCATGTCGCCGGTCAGTCGTGGTTTCAAGCCGGCCAGAGTCGCCGTGAGCTGCGCGCGGGAATTCGGGAATTATGATAGATAGAGGCTGCTCCGCACAGATCCCTTTCTTCCGCTCTCGCTGACTCGGTCCCGGCGACGGGGACGTGTTCCTCGGGCTTCTCGGGCTGGGCGCGCTGTCGAAGACCATTCCGAGCTCTTTGATCCGTTTTTCGATCCCAGTCGGATGCTCACCGCGCGAGATAAAGGCCGAGATCCGGCTGTCCCGGTTTCACCGAGGCCGAATTCGGCGGCGATGGCCTGCAATTCGTCCTTGCGCCGATACGAAATCCACTGTACCCCCATGTCGAAGCACGGTGGTCGAACTGGCACTTCGAGGTCTTTCGCGTTTCCGACGGTAGTATCACGTATTGAGCCTCCGGTAGAATCTTTTCTTAGGTCACGCACTGAATACTGGAGTCCTTGGGGCTAGTCACGGAAGCACGGCGTATGTACGGTTAACACGGTTGTCCAGTGGAGGCGTCCTTGGCGTCCTTGCTGCTTGGGGTCCTGGTCGATAGTCCTTGCTATCGCTGTCCTTGGAATTGTCCTGACTGTTGATCCTGGCTAGGCCGGTCGATAGTCCTTGCTGTCGTTGTCCTGGGGATTGTCCTTGTGGTCCTGGTCGTGCTGGGTTCGTTGATTTAAGCGTTGGATCTCGTCCCGTGTTGATGGCTGAACGCTCACTGATCACTTTGAAGGCTGGGCGTTTACTTTCGGCTATAGTTTTGTAGGCTGGGCTTTGAATGCATTGAATGACTGCTCTGAAGACCGGGCGTTGACTATTCTCGCTGAGGGTCGGGCATCGACTGTTCTCGCTGAGGGCCGGGCGTTGACTATCGGCTATTGTTTTGTAGGCCGGGCATTGAATGATCGCGCTGAAGACCGGGCGTTGACTATTCTCGCTGAGGGCCGGGCGTTGACTATCGGCAAAGACTATACAATACCAAGATGTCGCATGAGGAACAAATGCTTTTTCAATTTTCGTTTGACGCTTCATGGTACGGGCGCGCGGGGCTAGTACTTCAATTCTCTTTTACGCTACCTTCGCCTCCGAAGTGCTACTCGGCTTCGTCAATGCCTCGGTCAGCACGAGCTCGAGCCCATGATGCAATTATACAAGGTGGTCTCGTCGGGAGCCGAAGTTGCATGCTTGCTTGTTGATGATGAAGGTTGTTCACGGACGAATTTTTTGATATATTCTTAACCCTTATGTCCCGACAACAACAAAATTATAAAAAGCATATAAAAACGAGGGGGAACGTTGTGAGTTGCTGCGGACACCGCAACTCTACAGTTATACCCGATACTAAGTCAGTATGGCTCTCCTCCCGCAGACGCCGCTAATATTAAACGACACGACAAAGAGTGCGTGCGAGAGAGACAGAAAATCAATCTGAGCGTGACGTCGGGCGCTGCGTAGCCAGTGCAAATTGATTTGTTCCTTTTGGCTATAAAAATTATCTGATCTGGTCCAGATTCAGCAATCTGATAAATATGGTCGTTATCTATGATTCTGCGTTTTTAGTTTTCTCGAATGTGCAATATTGTGGATGCAACAGATGTTCGTCCTTTGTGGGGGCGGAAGGGGGTGGGGCGAAATTCTGAGATATACGTTTTATAGTGAGATCTAACAGAAGTGCGGATACCAAATTTGGTTACTCTAGCCTTAATAGTCTCTGAGATTTGTGGATGCCCCAGATTTTCGTCCTTTGCGGGGGCGGAAGGGGATGTGGCGAAATTTGGACACGAAACGGTCAAGGTCCGATATCACAGGAGTGTGGATACCAAATTTGGTTGCTCTGACTCTTATAGGTTCTGAGATCTTTGAACTCATATTTTGCAATTGGCAAAACCGACCATGAAACCTGTGTGTGAGAGACAGAGCGAGTAAGAATGAAATTGTTTTCTTGATTCTGGCTATAATAATTATACGATCTGGTTGAGATCTTACATTCTAAAACATATAGTCATCCTCTATGATTCTGCGTTTTTGGTTTTATCGTATCTTTAAAAATGTGGATGCCACAGATTTTCGTCCTTTGTGGGGGCGGAAGTGGGCGGGGCAAAGTTTTGAAATATTTTTGTAGCAGTGACATATCACAGATGTCTGGATCCAAAACATCGTTGCTCTAGCTCTTATAGTCTTTGAGCACTAGGCGCTGAAGGGGACGGACGGACGGACGGACAGGGCTCAATCGACTCGGCTATTGATGCTGATCAAGAATATATATACTTTATGGGGTCGGAAACGATTCCTTCTGGACGTTACACACATCCACTTTTACCACAAATCTAATATACCTCAATACTCATTTTGGGTATCGGGTATAAAAATACCGCAGAATTAGAAGTAATCTTTATATATTATGTAAAAGAACATTTTAATATAACTAAAAATGTTGAAGAAAAATTATTAATGGCTGCATAAAATTTAAATATTAATATATCAGTAAAATCATTTTATTTTAAAATTTTAAAACCCACGGGCCTGTTAAGGGTTAATCAACATCAACATATACCGTCTCACTCACACTCACTATACTATGTGCCCTTCACTCGCACTTATTGCTAGCATACGTTAAGGGACTAACTTTTGCCGAAGAGACCACCTTGTATAATTGCATCATGCTCGAGCCAACCCAGAAATATGCTTGTAGTTGTGTATATGTGTGTATGTCCTAGGTCGGCACGGCCATAAACCGGTTTCGCCCGCAGCATTTACGGCTTTTAGCTTCACACACAAGTGCACTGAAAGCATGTCAGTGTCTGCGTGCCGAAACCGTAGGGCAGCGTGGTCGCTGATGTCTTTGGCGCGGCACAGTGGGGACTCAGCCGAAATAGTCAAAAAATTGTATGAGTGCTTTAGATAAATTTAATGTACGCATCTAATAGAGAATTTTCCAATCGAATTTTCAAGATAGTTTTAGTTTAGGAGATATAAGCACTCAAAGTTTAAAATTTTTTCAGTGTGCAAATATTTATTGACTAACTAACTAATTTAGCAAGCTGAGACGGCCAAAGGTCCCACTGTGCCGCTCCAAAGACATCGGCGATCCGCGACCACCGCTTCGACGGTGCTGTTGCCGAACAGACGAAACCGATGGGCAGCGGGGTCGCGGTAGAGACGAAGTACAGGCGAAAAGGGAATTGAAACCCCGCGCGCTCCCTCGTGCCTTTTGGGTCCTAATGTTAGGACCCGCCATAGAACAGCTTTTTGGTCGCTCATGCGACATATTGGTATTGTATAGTCTTTTCTATCGGCTATTGTTTTGTAGGCCGAGCATTGAATGATCGCGCTGAAGACCGGGCATCGAATGACTGCTCTGAAGACCGGGCGTTGACTATTCTCGCTGAGGGCCTGAGTACGAAATATATAGCCGGGCTGGTTGGTCTTCGGGAGGATTCCGGCCTCTACCGCTCACGACTCGCTGCTCGCCGCGTACGTGTCGCTCTCTCTCTAGCGATTTCTGCCCAGCTTCGGCTCGGTTCTCTTTCTCTGCCGCCACGCCGCGTCGCTCTCCTCCTCATGTGGGCGCAGCGGCCACGTGCTGATGCTATTGCTAGGGAGGTTGGTTAGGGAAGCCAGCCTCGGCTGTACGTGAATAATGGGCGACCTCACGAGCGGTTTTTATACCCGATACTCAAAATGAGTATTGGGGTATATTAGATTTGTGGTAAAGTGGATGTGTGTAACGTCCAGAAGGAATCGTTTCCGACCCCATAAAGTATATATATTCTTGATCAGCATCAATGGCCGAGTCGATTGAGCCATGTCTGTCTGTCCGTCTGTCCGTCCGTCTGTCTGTCCGTCTGTCCGTCTGTCCGTCCGTCCGTCCGTCCGTCCGTCCGTCCGTCCGTCTGTCCGTCCCCTTCAGCGCCTAGTGCTCAAAGACTATAAGAGCGAGAGTAACGATGTTTTGGATCCAGACTTCTGTGATATGTCACTGCTACAAGAATATTTCAAAACTTTGCCCCGCCCACTTCCGCCCCACAAAGGGCGAAAATCTGTGGCATCCACAATACGATACGACGATACGACGATACGAGAAAACTAAAAACGCAGAATCGTAGAAGATGACTATATCTTCTAGAGTGCAAAATCTGAACCAGATCGTATAATTATTATAGCCAGAATCAAGAAAACAATTTCATTCTTTCTCGCTCTGTCTCTCTCTAACACACAGGTTTCATGGTCGGTTTTGCCAAATGCAAAATATGAGTTCAAGGATCTCAGAACCTATAGGAGCCAGAGCAACCAAATTTGGTATCCACACTCCTGTGATATCGGACCTTGACCATTTTGTGTCAAAATTTCGACACACCCCCTTCCGCCCCCGCAAAGGACGAAAATCTGAGGCATCCACAAATCTCAGAGACTATAAAGGCTAGAGTAACCAAATTTGGTACACACACTCCTTTAAGATGTCACTATAAAAAATATATCTCAAAATTTCGCCCCACCCTCTTGCGCCCCCACAAAGGACGAAAATCTGTTGCATCCACAATATTGCAGATTCGAGAAAACTAAAAACGCAGAATCATAGATAATGGCCATATCTATCAGATTGCTGAATCTGGATCTGATCAGATCATTTTTATAGCCAAAAGGAACAAATCAATTTGCAGTGGCTACGCAGCGCCCGACGTCACGCTCAGACTGATTTTCTGTCTCTCTCGCACGCACTCTTTGTCGTGTCGTTTAATATTAGCGGCGTCTGCCGGAGGAGAGCCATACTGACTTAGTATCGGGTATAACTGTAGAGTTGCGGTGTCCGCAGCAACTCACAACGTTCCCCCTCGTTTTTTATAGAGATATACAGCTATTCTTGTTCTAATGATTCCGACTGGCCGTGCTTGCGAATGGTACAGTCCCGATTCCCCCTGCTACTCGTTTATTTATTTTTTTTTTTTTATTTTTTTTTTTTTTTGATCGACTGTTCCACTTAACGCCCCAAAACATAACGGAATCCCGGAGTCCCTGCTCGGGCGCCATCTGTAAGGAAGCGATCCTGGGCTGGGGTACATATCTCAGTCTACTCCAGGGTCGAAATTACAGCAATATTTATAATTTGCCGGGACTCCGTATTTCGGACCGACGATGGGGGACGGGGCCGCAGTCGCGCGGACGGGGGCGATCGTAGCGTGGGACGGGGCAGTTGGTTTCACCGAGAACACTCCGGTTATCGCCGAATAGCGCCTTCACGGCCCCACCGAACTCAGAATCAATACGGAGGTCTTTACTATGCGATAATACCGACAGGTGTCGCCGAGAGTACCTATCGCCGGACAGTACTTACGGGACCCTGTCGGCCTAAGAATTACTACGACGCGGAAAGGGGACTTTGCTATGCGGAAATACCGGCAAGTATCGCCGAGAGTACCTAGGCTATCGCCGGACGGTACTCACGGGACCCTGTCGGCCTAAGAATTACTACAACGCGGAAAGGGGAACTTTGCTATGCGGGAATACCGACAAGTATCGCCGAGAGTACCTAGGCTATCGCCGGACGGTACTTACGGGACCCTGTCGGCCTAAGAATTACTACGACGCGGAAAGGGGAACTTTGCTATGCGGAAATACCGATAAGTATCGCCGAGAGTACCTAGGCTATCGCCGGACGGTACTTACGGGACCCTGTCGGCCTAAGAATTACTACGTGGGTCAGGGATATCGACAGGCATCGCCGAGAGTGCCTAGGCAATCGCCGGATAGCACTTACGGGACACCGCCGAACTAAGAATTACTACGGGGGTCAGGGATATCGACAGGCATCGCCGAGAATGCCTAGGCAATCGCCGGATAGCACTTACGGGACACCGCCGAACTAAGAATTACTACGAGTACGAGAATACCGACGCGTATCGCCGAGAGCGCTTAGGCAATCGCCGGATAGCACTCACGGGACACTATGGGGCTAAACATTACCGCGAAAATCTTTATCATACAGGGCAGGTATCGCCGAGAGGGCTTAGGCAATCGCCGGACAGCCCCTTCGGGACCCAGGGAACTACGGGGATCAGGCGAGACACCAACAGGAGTCACCGGGGGGCGCTTAGACGATCGTCGGATAGCGGCCTCGGGACCCTGCGGGGTCACAAACTATTGGAGGGAATCATGCGGAGGGAACAACGACAGGTATCACCGAGAACGACTAGGCAATCGCCGGACAGCGGCCTCAGGACCCTGTCGGGCTACGAACTACTGGATGGAATCACACGGACTCGGGCAAGAGACGGGAGGAAAGGCAGAGAAGATGAAGCCACGGGCCTCCAGGTTCCCTAGTGTATAGATTGTTGGAGGTCGTGCTATGTTTCTGTTATATTCGTTACATTTCACTTTATTCTTTCTTGGTTCCCTACCTATCGCACCGCCCAGCAGCCCGTATACACGTCTAGAGACTAGCTTACCCCTGAACTCCCACGCTTGTACTCGTCGAAAGCCTCCTCTTCCCCGTGGGTGCAGCGTAGATGCAGGAACTCCTCTCCGTAAGTGTAGTATCGATGCAGGGTCTTCTCCCCGTAAGCGCAGCGTCGATGCCGGATCTTCCCCGTGTCACTGATACCGTTGGCGTGGATCCGGGCCGCCACTTGTTTTTACTTTTTCCAAGCCACTCGAATTTTTCCGCGAACACGTCCGACTCCTACGACTGCTCCCAATCGACTCTTTTCTTCCACGTTTTCCCAGCTCAGAGCCGGCGTTCTGCTGGCTCTCCGATCCAGCGTCAGCGTGGGCGGCTAGCGTCGTCATCTTCCGCGGCGGCAGAGGGCCGGCGCCGTCGTTCGGCGTCTATAGCTGCGCTTGTGACTTCGACTCTCTTCTCCGCTGCTGGCGCGTCGTTGCTGGATTTGATTGCTGTTTTCAGCGGTCCTCTTGTGCCGTTGCTGCGTTGATGCTGTTATCTTATCTTTTCAGCGCTTCTCCTCTGCCGTTGCTGCGTCGATGCCGGCGGCTCGCTGTTCTCGGCGTTTCTCTTATGCCGCTGCCGCGTCGATGCCGGCAGCTTATCTTTTCGGCGCTTCTCGTCTTCGGCCGTCGCTGAATTGATGCTGTTGGCTACCGTTTCGGCTCTTGGTGTATTTCTCTCTCTCTTTGGCTTCCGCTGCGTTGTTGTTGTCGGGTTTTGTTTCTTGGTGTATTCCTCCCCGTTTTGGCGTCGGTGCCGTTAGGTTTCGGTTCTCGGTGTATTCACGCCGTTGCTGCGTCAATGCCGTTGGTTTTCGGTCCTCGGTGTATTCCTCTCACGTTTTGGCTGCTGCTGCGTCGTTGTTGTTGGGTTTGTGCTCTCTCGGTGTATTCACGCCGTTGCTGCGTCGATGCAGTTGGTTTTCGGTCCTCGGTGTATTCCTCTCTCGTTTTGGCTGCTGCTGCGTCGTTGTTGTTTGGTTTTGGTTCTGAAAAGCCAGTGGCGTCCGCCGTGATCCGCGACTTGCCCCCCTTTAAAGAAGATAATAAGCTACGTGGGGCTTAGAGACCCCTCGCGCCGTATAATATATAAAATTAATGTCATGTAGCCTTCGTGGCCTTCCCCCTCCTTAACCTAAAACTGAAAAGTCAATGCTTAAAACTAGAAAATAAGGAAAAGTCAAAAATCTTAATTCTAATAAAATAAGGAGGGACCCGTCCAATGGGAAAATGCCGGCGAGTTGATGGGCGGAAAAATGTGGGTGTACGCTCCCTCACAAATCCAACGTGGTGAAATACTTTGCACCCTGCAGTTTCTCCAACACTGTATCCATATGTGACTTTGGAAAGTTATCGCGAACTATTTTCTCATTCTGCTTTCGGTAATCACAGCATAGTCTCTTGCTACCGTTCTTTTTGGGTACCAACACTACTGGTGATGCATACTCCGATGTACTTGGCTTTATAATCTTCTGAGCCAGCCACTCTTCCACTTGCTTGTCCACGATTTCCTGTTCACACAACGGTAATCGTCTCGGATGCTGGAAAACTGGTATCTCATCCACTAATCCACAAATCTGCTCCAGTATCAATCAAACCTTGGAATACCAAATTCGCGTACTTAATATCCTTTAATTCCAAACCTGATGGAGTGAAAATACCTGACGACTTATCAACGACTTCCTTATCTCGAATAATGTTCGTATTCGATCTCTTTTCTTGTCTGTTTTCGACCTTGACATTACAGCTTGCAGCACGGTGTCCTGGTTGGCCACATTTGAAACAACAAAAATCATTTTTGGGACAATCTTTCCTCAAATGCGATTTGTCTCCACACTTAAAACATTTCCTAAAATTCTCTGCCTTCGACCCTTTCACCGAACTCCCACTTTTATTACTCAGCGGCCAATTCTTACTCATCGGTTTGTAATGTGCCAGAAATTCATATTCGTAGAGGTGTGAGATTGTATGTACGGATGGAGGTTGTACATACTTTTTTTTGACGGTCAGACACCAATAGTATAGCAGGATTTCGGAACGTGTACCTCTAGCTATGCTCTAACTAGCTCGCCGGAATGTCGTGGGATCTTTCCTACTCTCCTATCTGCTATACGAACACATTCGCAAAGATGTTTTAGGTACACTTGATTTAATGTTCAAAAGGAACTCTACCAAAGAAATCAAAAAGAAAATAATGTGAATTTTAACTAACTGTTTAACCGACTACCGACAAATAGTCAGGCTATATTCCGTCGCTCTTGGGGACCTCAGATGACTTTGACCCCTTCTCTACCCTCCCTACCTTTGTATGCCGTTTAATCGACAGCATAACCCTAATCGAGCGCATCTCTATTTGATCATCGGACTTCCTCAGGCTCTACTCAGGACAAACACGAAAGGTTTAATGTTCCATTATTATCTACTAATTATTATTTAATAATTCAAAATTTAATGGTTTGGACTTCATGGTTTTCCAGATAAGTATAAACTTAGCATAAAGTAATTAAATAAAGAAGGAGGAAATAGTAGCAAGTTATACCTAGTTATATGTGTATATGTATATAGGACTTATGTGTAGAGAATATGGCGTAAAAGAAATTAAATTGGAAAGAAGAGAAAAATATGATAATTATATAACTAGAAGGCAAACGTGAAAGAAAAATTAGTAGCCGATCCGCTTTAAATTATGGCACGGATATGGTTGTTTTATATACCGGAATAGAAGTTTTATAAGACAGATATATATTTCGAAAATACTCGAGAATTCCGTTTAAGGAAGTTTCGTAAATCACTAATGCTTTATACGAATTATCCAGCGTGTCCGTTGAGCTCAAGGGGCGACGTAGGAACATATTCTGAGGAAGGGAGAAAAATTATGAATATACAGGTCTTCACTTCTAATTCGGATGAAACACCGATTTTCTTTCCATTTCCATACCCGTACGACGACGATTTGCCACTCAACGGCGGATCTTAAAAAAATGTGGTTCTCATTTGCGCTAATTTCTAATTATGGGTAATTATATACATTATTGGTTTTTTTTTTTCTTTTTAAATCTAGACAATACAAAAATATTTAGTGCGGAGCCTAATCTTTAATAAATGGAAAATCTCATGACGAGACTCAAAACTAATACTTTGGTACATTTTCACACGACGACTATTAAACAGTGTGGATCGCCGCAGAATAATGTTTTATTTTCACAGTTTGAGAGCGAAAGCCTTAGCCGCGCGCTTAATTCATAAGCGAGAAGGGTGACGAGTGCGGCATATTAGTTTCTCCGAATTCGCAAGAAAACCATTCTTCTCGTCTTACTCCAAAATGTACTTCAGCTCAAGTATGCCTCCACATAACTTCGGGTTTCACTCTAGTATATCTTCGGACGGCTCTTTCTGGTTTATTTGGTTGTAGTTATCGTTGGTTTATGTAGATGCTGGTTCCTGGGAAATCCGAGGTCTTTCCCAGATCTACTAAGAAATCGATGGAGGGGGGGTCAATTGGTTTTTCTTTCCCAGTGTCGAACGTAGTAAGATTTCCAGCCCTATGATACGAGACTGTTAAAGCTGTGTCACTATTGTAAGGTCCAAATACCTTTTATTTTTTCTTAATCCAAAAGGAATAATGTAGTCCACCAGAACTTCAATTTACTTGGCACGTGTTTGATTGCACAACGTTTTCCAATTCACTTGGATCTATATATTTGGATAAAAAGACACATCCGAATTCGCACAGCTTCACTATAGCAATGATCTAGCCAGAAGTTCTATTACTTGCATTAGCCCTTACGATCGGAACTTTACCTTCCACAACCAACGGGGTAAACGTACGATTTTAGACAAAGCTTACACCTTGCTGCCCTAGATAACGGAGTAATCGTACGATGCTAAGCAAAGCTTACACATAGCTTCCACGACTAACGGAGTAATCGTATGATTTCTAGTAAAGCTTTAAAACATAACTCCCACAGATCCACGCTGATTCTCTAAATTAGACATTAAGCTCTTCAATGGAAGCTTTAACTACTGCTCTCTTGTAATTGATCTCTTATCTTGTTTTTGTAAAGAGCAGAGTTAATGTTAAACGCGAGGGCCGTACTTCCCAAGCTGTTCTCTGGAGTTTTAGAGTCACAACTGGCCACTACACCACAGTTGAGGAAGCGCTAGTTTTAACTGGCGAAGCCTAAATGGAAAAAGGACAGTTGCCTAGATTATCTACACCATTATTTCCCTGATCAGGTTCGGTTCTTTTGTAGACAAAATCATTGAGAATCTTCAAGTCTGGTAATTTGTCTTGCTTAGCGCGAATATTATCAATTAAGGTCATATATTCTGGTGATTTAAATTCTGCGGCAGATAGATCAACTATCGGACCCTGCTCTTCCATTTCAGAAACAGTAATTTCCTCTTTACGCGATAGGGCATCCGCTACCACGTTTAGTGAGCCCTTCCGGTGCGTTATCTCAAAAGAGAATCCCTGTAGTTTTATGGCCCATCGAGCTAATCTACCAGACAACTCCTTCTGACGCATAAGCCATTGTAATGAGGCATGATCGGTTATCACCTCGAATGCCTGACCTTCTACATAAGCACGAAACTTTTTAATTCCCTTTATCACCGCTAAACATTCCAATTCCGTGACTGAGTAGTTTTTCTGAGCTTAAGATAGCTTCTCGGACATGAATGCTACGGGTAATTCTTCTCCTTCTTCGTTTTTCTGAGCTAACACACAACCAATTCCTACAGTACTAGCATCACTTAACAGCAAAAAGGGTTTTGAGAAATCAGGAGTAGACAAAATGGGAGCTGACGTCAGGCACTGTTTAAGTTTTTCAAATGCCTGATTGGCCAAAGGGTTCCACGCATACGCTTTCGGTTTCTTTAATAGTTCTGTGAGGGCGCAACTTACCGTTGCATAATTGTCGACGAAACGACGGTACCACCCAGCAAGACCAAGGAATCGTCGCAATTGTTTCACCGTCTTGGGAACGGGGAATTCTTTAATAGCTTCAATTTTACTCGGATCCGTCTTTACCTGTCCGTTTCCAATGATGAACCCCAGATACTTAATCTCACGCATGCAAAAATGCGACTTGGCAATGTTTATCGTAAGATTAGCCTTTCGTAAGTGTACTGCAACTTCTCTCAGAAACATTAAATGGGAATCGAAATAGTCTGATAAAATTAGTAAGTCATCGAGGTAAACAAACACTTTCGTACGCAAGTTAGCAGGTATTACCTTATCCATTAAACGACAGAGGGTTTGTGAGGCATTGGTTAGACCAAAAGGCATAACTTTGTATTGATACAGCGGTCGGTTAGGTATGGTAAACGCGGTGTATTGGCGTGAAGACTCCTCTAGGGGAATTTGCCAATAAGCATGCTTCATATCGAGTCCCGTTATGTATTTGGCAGGTGGCAATCGACTGAGTATCCCATCTATATGGGGAAGGGGGTATGCATCTTTTCGAGTATATTTGTTGATCTCTCGAGAATCAAGGCATAACCTATTCTTGTTCCCTTTCTTTACTAGGACGCAATTGCTACTCTACGGACTATTTGAAGGTTCTATCACGCCCAGCTTAATCATCTTCTCTACTTCTTCGAACATCACTTTCTCTTTCGCGGGGGAAATGGGCCAATGTCGTTGTTTGACGGGTACTTCGGCATTGATTACCATAGAATGTTGTATTAGGTGTGTACGACCTAGTCCGTCGCATTCATATGACGGGAAGGTTCTTATTACCGCCTCTAAATGGTTCCTTTGTTCTTCATTTAGGGAATGCATTTTAGGCGTGTTCTTCATAATCGTGTCGTCTCTATTCTCCAAACAGCTCACAGCTCCTTCTCGGGTCAATAATTGGGATAGAAGACCGAAATCTTTCCAAAAGTCAACTCCTAAATAAACATCTTGCTTTAAATCTGGTATGATAAAGAACTCTACTTCCTTAACTATTTTACGGAATTCAATCGGAACCACCAATTTGGACACTACGGTACAAGCTTCGTTGCTGGCAGTGCGTATGGTTCCCAAACACTTCTGAGATTGTGGTTGATGTGCTAAAAAGGTTGCTGCTCTCCCACCCAAACAACTAATGGTTGCTCCTGAATCCAGCAAAGCCTTATAAGTTTGCCCTTCGATCATTACCTCTGTGTACAATCGGTTATCTGAACTCAGAATAACTGCTGAGACTAAACGTTTTCGAACAGATTGGACCTTTTTCCAGAACGCTCGTCTCCGGACCGTCGATCGTTTGGGCTTAACTATCAATTTAAAAAACGTATGCACATTTTCTGAATCTAACTCTTTGCTCTCCATCGTTTGAGTCGCTACATCTATACCTGTACAAATTTGGTGTAGTATCATATCCGGTTTTACGTCAACTACCCCTTCGGAAAGCCCTCTTAAGGTAATTGGTTTACTTTCGTTTAGTTGCTGTTCTTGGTCGGATGTACTGACTGGGCTCCGGTCGGTACATCCCGCTTCAAGTTTTTCGCTGGGTTACATTTGACGCATCGAGGTTTATAAATATCCTTAGCACCACACCCATAGCAGAAAATTCGCCTTTCTCCTAAACAATCATCAAAACGATGCCATTCCTGGTCGCAGTTCCAGCATACATTCGCTTCTAGCTCTTGCTTAAGCCGGTTGTGTTTTTTTCTTGCTCCCGCATTCTCCGCCCTTTGCCTAAATATCATACAACATTGTTGTGTCTTTGTTTTGATTTATTATCGCATCTCTTTAATTTGATTCTACTTTGTGTTAACCACCAGTGTTTTGTTTGTAAACAAGTGTTTAATATAAATTCAATATTGCAACGTAACACATCGGACTCGTGCAGGCAATTTGTTATTGTTTTTTGCCCAGTCTGCTTTTCGTTATCGCTTCTTCGGTGTGCACTGTTCTCGCGCATCAGCGTTTGCATCGCCCACACTCTCTCGTGAGCATACGCGGGCTTCTCGCATTGTTGCTCTCACTCTCTCTGGATTGCCTACACTCTCCCTCTCTGTGGACTTTTCTTTTGTGTCTCTGCTTTGGTGAGTTTACTGCTCGTTTTCTGCACTTCGTTGGATCATCTGCTTTGAATTATTGCCGCTGCAGCTGATTGTCTGGCTCGCTCTGCTGTCTGCTCTCCTACTTTACCAGCGATCTCACTCCGTTCTCTTATTATTCGTGCACAGTGATTCTACTGCTGTCAATAATGGCAATCGTTTGTAGTGCAAAGAAATGTGAATTCGGTGGTGTTATCATTGGTGATTCATTTCTTAGCTGCTGGCTGTGCGACAATTTTGCCCACATAAAATGTGCTGGTGGTGGAAATTTTGGCCGGCTGAATGATCTGATCTCGAAACGCATGGGCCTGTCTTGGTCATGTCTGGCTTGTCGGGAGATTGAGGCCGAAATGCGCACATTTATGAGACAGACTCGAACTGGGTTTCTGGATGTCCGGAAACAATTTGTGGCTCTCAACGAGAAATTTCTTGCCCTTGAATCACAGTTTCTTGGGCTCAAACTCTTGAGCGAATCGCCTAGACGGAAAATTCCGCATAAAGATACCAATCTCCCAGGTCTGCTCTCTGGCAACCTAATCCGATTGGTACGCCTGCCTCCCACCTTCATCCATCGGAAGCATTTCCGTGTAAGCATGCCACGCCGTTGTCTGTAAATCCGCCAACGGTGGCTCCGGAGTTCTTTACACCGAGCAATGTGCTTCCTTCGAGCACCCAACTCCCCAACAGCATCAATCCCATCCCTGCAGTTTCTGTGGCCGTCACTTCTGACGCGGTGAGTGCTCCTAGTGCGGGTGTGCTGGTTGCTGACGACGTCTTGCCAATTCCTGCTCCAATTCCTGCTGCAATTCCTACTCCAATTCCTGCTACAGCCATTGCTGCCAATTCCTCTGCCCTTGTACCGAGGTCTCTTTTAGGTGTGGCTCCACCATCTCGATCTCGCTCGGGACTTCAACTTAAAGCAGTGGTCCCTCGGAAAGCAATATTTGTTTCTCGTCTTATTCCTGAGGCTACAACGGAGGATGTTAAACAACATCTTGCCACTAAACTTAACACTTCGCCTGTTGATATAGTTGTGACTAAATTTTCATTTAAACATAAGCGCAACATATCATCATTTAAAATTCTTCTCCCTGATTCTTTACTATCCTGTTCTCTAGAACCGTCAATATGGCCTGAGCATACAATTGTGCATGAGTTCCTTCTCAAAGATTCGAGCTCGAATCCAAGAATTACCGAACATGCTCCAAAAAACTGATGTACTATTTTTCCATGCACTATCAGAACGTTCGCAGTTTGCTGGGAAAGTTGCGTCAAATTCATACTAATAGCGCGTCCTTTGATTTCGATGCCATCGCGTTTACCGAAACCTGGCTTAACTCCTCTGTCAATGATCACGAAATTTTCATTGATAGTTACAATATTTATAGAATGGACCGCCCATCTTTTGCAGGTGGGGTTCTGATTGCAGTTAAATCTGTTTTCTCATCTGAGTTATTCCCATTCAATAACATTCATGGAATTGAATTTGTTGCAGTCAAAGTTCGTGTTGGCTCCGCATTTTTCTATTTAACCTGCTCTTACATTCCTCCCAGGTCTGATGCTGAGCTTTACTTACACCACCTTTCAGCAATTAATAATGTTGTTTCTACATTAGGGTGCAATGATCGAATTATTGTCATGGGGGACTTTAACCTCCCATTTCTTTCTTGGCTGCCTTGTAATGACGCTAACCTGTTGTTTCCCAATTGCCATAATGACTTTATCAATGGGCTAACGGATATTTCCCTTGTCCAAATTAATGTCGTTAAAAACATTAGGGACAGACTTCTTGACCTCGTTTTTGTTAACGATGGTTCTCTTGCTACTGTATCTAGAGCAAGCCCAATATCTCTCCCTGAAGATCCTTACCATCCAACTTTGTTGATATCACTGGAGTGTACACAATCTGGAGGTGCTGACAGTTCCATGGCTCCTTGTCACATAAAGTGTTTTCGCAAAACAAACTTTATTGATTTAGATCTACATCTCTCGCGTGTTGATTGGTCGTTTCTTTATTCATTACCGAACATAGATGCAACTGTTAACTCGTTTTATAGTTCTATTTACTCCGCCCTTAATACGTTTGTTCCAGATATCACTGTACCTGTATCGTCCAAACCTCCCTGGTTCTCCAAGTATTTGTCATACTTAAAAAATAATAAATCCCGGCTCTATAAAAAGTACCAGAAGTCGGGCTCCACGTTGGCCTTAGCTCTATACTCCTCCGCTCGCTCTCTGTTCCTTGCCGTCAATAGTCAGTGTTATAATCATTACCTTTCACAATGTAGTAGTAATTTTCGTAGTGATCCTAAAAAATTCTATTCGTTCGTTAATTCTAAGCGCAAGTCAAACGTTTTTCCTCCGTCCCTTCATTACCAGAACAAAACAGAAGCTTTTGCTGTTGGTATTGCAAATTTATTCGCTAACTTTTTCCAAACAACGTACTCGTCTCATATTTACAACGCATCCACTCCGTATCCGTACCAGCTACCTCAAGCTAACAGTATTTTTCTGCCCTTTTTCGAGGAAAGCGTTGTTCTTGAAGGTTTGTCATCTATGGACATATCGTTTTCTGCGGGTCCAGATAAGGTACCAAGTTGCATCTTAAAACACTGTGCCCAGTCCCTTTGCAAACCCTTGACCTTTCTCTTCAACCTCTCCTTGGCACAGTCTTGTCTCCCAGTAATTTGGAATGAGTCCTACATCATTCCGCTTCACAAAAAAGGTTCAAGATCAAACATTGAAAACTATCGTGGTATCGCAAAGCTTTCCGCCATCCCGAAGCTTCTTGAGTTCCTGGTCACCCGGCAACTGCAACATCTTTGTTGCAGCTTGATATCTCCGTCGCAACACGGTTTTTTCAGACATCGTTCAACATCGACTAACCTTCTTGAGTTTTCTAACCTAATCCACCGTGGTTTTCAAATTGGTTTGCAGACGGATGTAGTTTTTACGGACTTCAGCAAGGCATTCGATTCTGTGAACCATGCTCTGCTTATTCAAAAGCTCTCTTTATTAGGGTTCCCAACGAATCTTCTAGATTGGATTTTGTCCTATCTCTCTAACCGTACTCAACGTGTTTTGTTTTCTAACGTGTTGTCAAATACTGTTAATGTTACTTCAGGTGTGCCACAGGGAAGTCATCCCGCTTCTGTTTATTTTATTTGTGAACGACCTTCCTCAAGTTATAACATACTCTACTACCCTAATGTATGCTGATGATGTCAAAATCTGTCTTTCTTACTCTGATTGGTATTTGCACACACGCCTTCAACTTGATCTAAGTGAACTACTATTGTGGTGTTCAACTAATCTTCTTTTTCTGAACCTTTCCAAATGCAAACTTATGACATTTTACCGTCGCGCTCCTCATTTTGTCTCATATGTTCTAGGAAATCATGTCCTTGAGCGAATTTCGAGTTCAAATGACCTCGGAGTCCTTTTTGATCATAAGGTGTGTTTCAACACCCATATAGCTGCAACTGTAAATAAAGCTAAGGGTGTTTTAGCGTTCATCAAGCGTTGGTCCAAGGAGTTTGACGACCCGTACGTTACGAAACAATTGTACATCTCGTTAGTACGTCCTATATTGGAGTATTGTTCTTGTGTGTGGAGCCCGCAGTATAAAGAGCAGCAGGCTGTTATTGAATCCGTGCAAAAGCAATTTTTAATTTTTGCCCTTCGGAACTTTAACTGGGACTCGGGTAGAATCTTGCCACCCTACCGGTCTAGGCTAAATCTTATTGACCTGCCATCGTTGCACCATCGCAGAATATGCAATGGCGTAATGTTCGTGCACAAGCTCCTTCTTGGGACTGTTGACTCCCAAACTCTCTTGGGTCAGATTGACTTGGCCGTTCCATCCAGACCTACCCGTACTTTTAGGCCTATCCGTCTACCCATATGTAGGTCTAATTATGCTGATCATGAACCTTTTAGGGTTTTATGCCATAATTATAACTCCCTCTGTCTAACCCTATCCCCTGAACTGTCTCTTAAACTAATTGCATGCAATATTTATAATCATTTAAATTTAGCTAACTTTTAACTTATCTTTTTCCGCCTTTAGTAACTAAGTACCATTATTAACAGATAATTTGTTAATTTAATAAATAAATCAATAAAATAAATAAATAAATACTAGTTTCTTACGATAAATCTGCGAAACGTCTTCTTCCTCCATATCTTCATGGTCCGTAAGTATTTCTGCTACATTCGGTTTGCTGAATTTACCTCGTGGAAAAGGGTTATGGTTGTCTTTACAGAAGTTTTCATGCTTGCGAACTTCTTCTCTCAGGCCAGTTCGATCGCTGATTTTGAGATGCAAGAGTTCATATCTGAGGGCCGTTTTTGCGTTACGTTTTAAAATGTCTACTATCTTATTTTCGCTAACCTCGTGTGAGAGCCTGGACACTAATTCTTCGACGGCCGTCTGGTAATCGTCAAACGATTCACCCTCTCTCTGACGGCGTTTTCTAATCAACTCCCACAAGTCGAAATCATCTTTAGCATCATCGAATCGTTGTCTAAATGAGGCAGAAAAAGTTTGCCAAGAAAACTGTGGGTTCTTTCTATGGAAGTTCCAAAACCAATCGCTGGCTCTAGACGAGAAAAGCAGATGCATATTGTCACAGAGTAATTCGTAATCGTTATTTAAAGTGGAGGATGTAAGTGAACGAACCCTGTACAGGAATTCGTCGACGTGCATAGCGTCTTTGGATCCGTCAAACTTTAGTCGCCAACTGGCTAAGATATTAGCGGCCTTCCCAGGAGCTATTGCCCTGTTAGAGACATTTGGATGTGGTAATCCCCTTTCCCTTCCATTTTCTGAAGACAACGAGTTTCCTGTTATATTAGGCTCGTGATTTTGCCTTGTCTCTTGCTATCTGAAGCTATAGTCATCCTACCTAATTGTCCGCGTAGATTTTCTTCGATCAAATTCTTAACGAATGAACTTAGCTCCACCATCATATCTTTCTGCTCACCTTTTATCAGGGCTTGTATAACCTCAAGGGTTCTTTCCGGCATATCTCCTTCGCCCGACCTATGGCTGATACTACCCAAAGAATTATCCCGAAATTGTTGAGACTGCAACCTAGTATGCATCCCTCTGCGCGATGTAGTTCCCCGTCCCTGTTTAGGCCTAGTCCCTCTTGACTTTTGACGTCCTCTCTCTGAAGCGTTTGACTCCGGGTTGGATCCCCCTTCTAACGGCACTATACCCGAACCCATTTCGGGTGGTAATTCGGCTGCTAGAGTATTCTCATCAAACGAAAGTTCCTCCGGATTCAACTCCGCCCTACATACGGGGCAATTTCTGTTATTTTTCACGAATTCTTTCATGCAAGTATCATGATACCTGTGCCCACAAGATGCAGTACATATTAGTTGACTTCTTCTTATGGCTTCTTGACATATACCACAGATCTGGGCGTCCACGTCACCTGACGCCTTGCCCCTGGGGTACGTTGTACTGGTGACATGTTAAGGTAACCCAGTAATACGAGTTCTGATCACTAAATGTGGAAATCCCTAATTATAGGACCAAAGCTTCAATAAATTCTACAACATTTTCCTAAATACCCAATATTTGTCCTTTTCGGGCTTGACTCCGTCCGATATACGCTTTCTCTTGTCGCCGGAATATAACCTCAATGAAATCTAATTTGGTCTATGGTATGTTTATGTGGTCAGTAACCTTGGCAATGGCTAATTTCCAAATCTATATCTAGAAAATTAGACTTCCGAAAGCCATCGATACTCTTCCCTCATAAACTCTTTTGGGGTTATCCTATTATAATTTGGCCGACCTATCCGCCTTTGTGAATAGCTGTCGTATATTCGCAAATTAATTCTGGTAACAAAAAAAATATCAGTTTCCATCCCTTGCTACCTGGCGGATTCTATATGGTTAGGTATTCCGAAACTCAGAATCTTAAACCCAAAATTCCATCAATATCGTCCGTTACAGTAGTTGGACGGGAAGTATTAATTTTAATGTGGAATTTAAAATTGCAACGAGCAAAGTTTTTGGGTGTTTTAACCAGTAGTAACTCGTACTCTGGCCCCACGTTGGGCGCCAATCTATGTAATGTGCCAGAAATTCATATTCGTAGAGGTGTGAGATTGTATGTACGGATGGAGGTTGTGCATACTTTTTTTTGACGGTCAGACACCAATAGTATAGCAGTATTTCGGAACGTGTACCTCTAGCTATGCTCTAACTAGCTCGCCGGAATGTCGTGGGATCTTTCCTACTCTCCTATCTGCTATACGAACACATTCGCAAAGATGTTTTAGGTACACTGGATTTAATGTTCAAAAGGAACTCTACCAAAGAAATCAAAAGGAAAATAATGTGAATTTTAACTAACTGTTTAACCGACTACCGACAAATAGTCAGGCTATATTCCGTCGCTCTTGGGGACCTCAGATGACTTTGACCCCTTCTCTACCCTCCCTACCTTTGTATGCCGTTTAATCGACAGCATAACCCTAATCGAGCGCATCTCTATTTGATCATCGGACTTCCTCAGGCTCTACTCAGGACAAACACGAAAGGTTTAATGTTCCATTATTATCTACTAATTATTATTTAATAATTCAAAATTTAATGGTTTGGACTTCATGGTTTTCCAGATAAGTATAAACTTAGCATAAAGTAATTAAATAAAGAAGGAGGAAATAGTAGCAAGTTATACCTAGTTATATGTGTATATGTATATAGGACTTATGTGTAGAGAATATGGCGTAAAAGAAATTAAGTTGGAAAGAAGAGAAAAATATGATAATTATATAACTAGAAGGCAAACGTGCAAGAAAAATTAGTAGCCGATCCGCTTTAAATTATGGCACGGATATGGTTGTTTTATATACCGGAATAGAAGTTTTATAAGACAGATATATATTTCGAAAATACTCGAGAATTCCGTTTAAGGAAGTTTCGTAACTCACTCATACTTTATACGAATTATCCGGCGTGTCCGTTGAGCTCAAGGGGCGACGTAGGAACATATTCTGAGGAAGGGAGAAAAATTATGAATATACAGGTCTTCACTTCTAATTCGGATGAAACACCGATTTTCTTTCCATTTCCATACCCGTACGACGACGATTTGCCACTCAACGGCTGATCTTAAAAAAAATGTGGTTTTCATTTGCGCTAATTTCTAATTATGGGTAATTATATACATTATTGGTTTTTTTTTTTCTTTTTAAATCTAGACAATACAAAAATAGTTAGTGCGTAGCCTAATCTTTAATAAATGGAAAATCTCATGACGAGACTCAAAACTAATACTTTGGTACATTTTCACACGACGACTATTAAACGGCAGTGTGGATCGCCGCAGAATAATGTTTTATTTTCACAGTTTGAGAGCCACTCCACACATTGCGAAGAACTACATGCGAAAGCCTTAGCCGCGCGCTTAATTCATAAGCGAGAAGGGTGACGAGTGCGGCATATTAGTTTCTCCGAATTCGCAAGAAAACCATTCTTCTCGTCTTACTCCAAAATGTACTTCAGCTCAAGTATGCCTCCACATAACTTCGGGTTTCACTCTAGTATATCTTCGGACGGCTCTTTCTGGTTTATTTGGTTGTAGTTATCGTTGGTTTATGTAGATGCTGGTTCCTGGGAAATCCGGGGTCTTTCCCAGATCTACTAAGAAATCGATGGACTTTGACGACCTCGTTCTTGGAGGGGGGGTCAATTGGTTTTTCTTTCCCAGTGCTTCACTATAGCAATGATCTAGCCAGAAGTTCTATTACTTGCATTAGCCCTTACGATCGGAACTTTACCTTCCACAACCAACGGGGTAATCGTATGATTTTAGACAAAGCTTACACCTTGCTTCCCTAGATAACGGAGTAATCGTACGATGCTAAGCAAAGCTTACACATAGCTTCCACGACTAACGGAGTAATCGTATGATTTCTAGTAAAGCTTTAAAACATAACTCCCACAGATCCACGCTGCTTCTCTAAATTAGACATTAAGCTCTTCAATGGAAGCTTTAACTACTGCTCTCTTGTAATTGATCTCTTATCTTGTTTTTGTAAAGAGCAGAGTTGATGTTAAACGCGAGGGCCGTACTTCCCAAGCTGTTCTCTGGAGTTTTAGAGTCACAACTGGCCACTACAGGCTTGGATCCGCCTCTAGCTTTCTGGTAAACATCGATCTGAAATTTAAGCTCCTTTAAGTTTCTAGCTTGGTACAGCATTGCCTTACTTGCCCTAGCGTCTGGTATATTATCCACAAAATATTCGATTAAACTCTCATCATCTAGTTTAATTGGCTTGGCAATCTCCATTAACGCATACAAAAACTCATGCAACGACTCTCCTTTTTTCTGCTGGCGCTTTTGCAACATTCTATGTACTTCTACGGACGACAGTTTAACACTAAACTCATCCAACAGAGCTGCCTTCAACGAATTCCAGTTATGAATATCACGTAAACTACGAGCGAAAGATTTTGCTGCACCAACTAACAACTGCTTGGAATAAATGAATAATTGTAATTGACTCCATTGAACAGTAGCTGCGCATTCTTCTAATTCCTCTATCCATTGATTGATGTTGGGGTTATTAGAACCAGAAAATTGTGACACACTACCTTCCACGTCTTTTATCGTAAACCAAGGTTTATACTCTGCCTGTCGCGTACCTGGTCGAACTGCTACGGTATCATCCACTGCTGTTACTACGGACTCATTCTCTGACTCTTCTTCATCCTAAACTGGAAAGCCGTGATGTATTAATAGTCTATCTTGCAAATCGCGCTTTCGTCCCGTCGTCTGCAACGCAAGCTCTCTTAAATTCTCTCGCAAATCTCCGACTCTCAGTGTCATTATCTCTTCAACTTGCATCGTGACGATTTAAATACAAAATAATTGATATTAGCTTATATCTAAGAAAATGTAATTAAATCAACTTACACAACCTTATTACTGCTGGCCTGTTAACAATTTTCCAGTTAACATCGACTCCGAAAAGGCCTTTAAAGTCGTCACTGTTAACGATCGCTTCTCTGTTAACGCTCACCTTACCATGGGTTTACCCTTGTTAACTCTCGCTTCTGCGCAGAACTTTCCAGACTCCAAATTTGATAAGTATGTTGGACTTAAAATTATAACAGCTCCAAGTTTTACAAGTATGTTTGTGACTAATTATATGCGTGTACGTCTGATGCGTGGCTGAACTGACAACTGACTGATCTCTCTCTCTTGCTATCGGCTCTCTCAGAGCCGATTACTGCTCTATCCCGACGACACGACGAAAACACGACCGCTTCGTGTCTCTCTCTTTCCTTCGTTTCCTACATACATATATGTATGGATAACTTATGTGGTCGATGACACTGGTTGAGATGGCAATTAGTTAAGATCTTTGAATGGTATATTAGTTTGTGATTGCACTGATGGATTATTTATTGCACAATCACGTCGGGGTCACCAAATGTTAAGCTATTAAGCGTTTTTAACAACTGTTGCAATTTGAAGTTAATGAAAGTCGCGAGGCTGTTTATAATTCACAATTTATTTGCATATGTAAACCAACTTACCGCGTATTTACATATGGGGATGATTGGGGCGAACGATTGATGCGAGGATGTTAGTCTAATAGCTGCGACGATTAGCTCAAGACTGCCCATGCAAGGGCTGACGGGCCAAATTGCCGGTCCCTATGCAGCATGCTTAGACGCGAGCGAGAGCGTATGATAGCCCGAGAGCGTTAGAGCTGCTCGGGGACGCTGTTAAGCCGAGTCCGAGAGATTGCGACATAAGGAGACGAAAGAATTCCGCTGCATGCGCATATGCGGTAGCAAATGATCTTTGCAGTGGGGGCATTGGAAACGACAACACCAAAATGCATTTCCTATGGGCCGCACCACTGGCAATAATTTAAAATATTTAAGCTGCTTGACCCGACAAATGGAATTAACAAAAAGTAAAGAAAAAACATCAAAAATAACCATAACAATTGAAGTGGTTTCGAAATAGTAACGTATATAAATAGGTATAAATACTGGGATGCACAAAAGGGAACAGTTTGAAAAGTACCAAAAAGGGATACTGTTCTCCGTTGTATGTTACTCAAATGCCACCGCAATTCAAGTCAAAAGGTAAACGAAGGAGAGGTTTTTTTTTGTTTTTGGGTTGAACCTTGTAAAATAATTACGGCGTCCATTCGAAAATGGAGGACTGTCGATTTTAACGCTGTACTGGAGGTCTCAGACTGTTCAGATCTAGCCTCAGTCTCTTGAAAGAAAAACTGTTGGCGAAGGCAGACGTGCTATGTTTGGCCAGTCCACGTATCAAGAAAAACGAAGAAAAAAAAACCGAGGAAAAATCTTGGCAGCTGAATGCAGCTAAGAAAAAAATATTGTGCGGTTATTGGAATATAATCCTACCAAGAAAAATAAATTAAAAGTGTGTTAAGTGCCAATTTCAACTGGTATGTTGCTCAGCCTCGCTAATATACACCACCTACACTCGTGGCGTAGGGTAGTGCCTTTTTATTATAGGAATTTCATTTTCCAGATTGGCGGTTAGTACCAGCTTAAAATTCGGGCAATCTTTTGGTACCTGTCTGAACCCCAATACGAAAGCTCGCAACAACAATTTCCCCGATATTAGGGTCTCCGCTAGCGACGAGGGACTTATGCTCCTCGCCCAACTACCGCTCCGTACCCAAAATTCCCAACGCTTAGGCCGAACAGCACAAAGCGGGAGGGGTAAAAGATCTTCTCATCAGTCCCTTGCGGACGCTGGCTGTTTATGTGCCGCGGATCCGGAATATATTGTAGGAAGAAGTTATGAAAGTGATGTAAACGGTCAAGCACTTTCGACCCGAACTATAGATCTGGACCTAGACCCCTCTTACGAAGGGCCGAGGAGTGCCAGATGTGAAGCCGGCGGCAACGACTGTCGCTCAACCGTTTAACAGTGTAACCGCTGATTCCTAGTTTATTTTATAGTGTCATTAGTTTAATTAGCTTAGTAAATTTCTTCATTTTTTTTTTGTAAATTCTTTGGGATGAAAGCGCATGTGAAATGTGTGACAGGGCGAAAGTGAACAACAGTTAAACCGCAGAGGAGAACGTGAGTTTTTTTTGTAAAATTATTTCTCCAGTTTTCGTCTTAGGAACGTTGCCGCAGTCCATGGAAGCGCTTTCATCGCTGTTTCAACGGGTTTATTGAAACCAATCAAAGGAATGCCGTAAGTGATCCGAAAAAAAACGAGGGGGAACGTTGTGAGTTGCTGCGGACACCGCAACTCTACAGTTATACCCGATACTAAGTCAGTATGGCTCTCTCCGGCAGACGCCGCTAATATTGAACGACACGACAAAGAGTGCGTGCGAGAGAGACAGAAAATCAGTCTGAGCGTGACGTCGGGGGCTGCGTAGCCACTGCAAATTGATTTGTTCCTTTTGGCTACAAAAATGATCCGATCTGATCCAGATTCAGCAATCTGATAGATATGGTCATTATCTATGATTCTGCGTTTTTAGTTTTCTCGAATGTGCAATATTGTGGATGCAACAGATTTTCGTTCTTTGTGGGGGCGGAAGGGGGTAAGGCGAAATTCTGAGATACACGTTTTAAAGTGAGATCTAACAGGAGTGTGGATACCAAATTTGGTTGCTCTAGCTATTATAGTCTCTGAGATCTAGGCGCTAATGTTTTACTCTAAGCAAAGCCGGCTATGCTACGTGTGTGTTAGAGAGAGACACGGCGAGAAAAAATGAAATTGTTTTCTTGATGCTGGCTATAATAATAATACAATCCAATTCAAATTCTGCAGTCTAAAAGATATGGTCATTCTCTACAATTCTACGTTTTTGGTTTTCTCATATCTTTAAAATTGTGGATGCCACAGATTTTCGTCCTTTGTGGGGGCGGAAGTGGGCGGGGCGAAGTTTTGAAATATTTTTGTAGCAGTGACGTATCACGGAAGTCTGGATCCAAAACATCGTTGCTCTAGCTCTTATAGTCTTTGAGCACTAGGCGCTGAAGGGGACGGACAGACGGACGGACGGACGGACAGACAGACAGGGCTCAATCGACTCGGCTATTGATGCTGATCAAGAATATATATACTTTATGGGGTCGGAAACGATTCCTTCTGGACGTTACACACATCCACTTTTACCACAAATCTAATATACCCCAATACTCATTTTGAGTATCGGGTATAAAAACCTCACGTAGTCGAGAGCTTCTTCGCCTAAGAGAGGCTGTGCGCTCTCCCTTATGCCCCACTGGCAACCACAAGCGCAACCATACGCCACGCATAAGAAACAGTTCTCTTACGAACCAGGCGCAAAAGGGAAGAGGCGAGGCTGGTCGCTCTGACTCTCTTTTCTGCTTTCTGCTTGCGTTTGCTTGCAATTAATGCAATTAAATAACTGACCTGCCCTACCGATCGCTGCGCACAGTTTTACATTCCCTGAATAGCCTTTCGTTTGCATATTTAATTATTTATCTATTTACCTAATATAAAAAGTTACACTGCCTTCTTTAAATTTGTAAGTTATATTTCAATCGAAATGGTATGATTAAGAGTTAATCATTTAATTAGTTACTAGTTGCGATGCGCGCTAGTTACCAGTTCGTCCTTCTTATTCTTGTAGATGGTCCTGGTTGTTCTTGTATGGGTTTATATTTCTGTCTTTTCCAAAGATTGGTGTTTGAGTTTGAATAAAGTCTGACTGTTCGGTTTGGAGTTCAAAATTGAGGTGTTCTGAGTTTATTAATTATGTTCTTAGGAAGCCTTCGCAGAGGCTTTGAGTTTAGTACATAAGGCATACATAAGTATAAAATGTTGCAACGTGCTAGCGTATGTGAAACCGCCGAATAGGCATTACGCCGGATGTCGGGTTCCAGTTTCGATGTTGTTATACCCGATACTCAAAATGAGTATTGGGGTATATTAGATTTGTGGTAAAAGTGGATGTGTGTAACGTCCAGAAGGAATCGTTTCCGACCCCATAAAGTATATATATTCTTGATCAGCATCAATAGCCGAGTCGATTGAGCCCTGTCCGTCCGTCCGTCCCCTTCAGCGCCTAGTGCTCAAAGACTATAAGAGCTAGAGCAACGATGTTTTGGATCCAGACATCTGTGATATGTCACTGCTACAAAAATATTTCAAAACTTTGCCCCGCCCACTTCCGCCCCCACAAAGGACGAAAATCTGTGGCATCCACATTTTTAAGGATACGATAAAACCAAAAATGCAGAATCGTAGAGGATGACTATATGTTCTAGAGTGTAAAATCTCAACCAGATCGTATAATTATTATAGCCAGAATCAAGAAAACAATTTCATTCTTTCTCGCTCTGTCTCTCTCTAACACACAGGTTTCATGGTCGGCTTTGCCAATTGCAAAATATGAGTTCAAGGATCTCAGAACCTATAAGAGCCAGAGCAACCAAATTTGGTATCCACACTCCTGTGATATCTGACCTTGACCGTTTTGTGTCCAAATTTCGCCACACCCCCTTCCGCCCCCGCAAAGAACGAAAATCTGGGGCATCCACAAATCTCATAGACTATTAAGGCTAGAGTAACAAAATTTGGTATCCGCACTTCTGTTAGATCTCACTATAAAAGGTTTATCTCAGAATTTCGCCCCACTCCCTTCCGCCCCCACAAAGAACGAAAATCTGTTGCATCCACAATATTGCACATTCGAGAAAACTAAAAACGCAGAATCATAGATAATGACTATATCTATCAGATTGCTGAATCTGGATCAGATCGGATTATTTTTGTAGCCAAAAGCAAGAAATCAATTTGCAGTGGCCACGCAGCGCCAGACGTCACGCTCAGACTGATTTTCTGTCTCTCTCGCATTCGATAAAACCAAAAATGCAGAATCGTAGAGGATGACTATATGTTCTAGAGTGTAAAATCTCAACCAGATCGTATAATTATTATAGCCAGAATCAAGAAAACAATTTCATTCTTTCTCGCTCTGTCTCTCTCTAACACACAGGTTTCATGGTCGGCTTTGCCAATTGCAAAATATGAGTTCAAGGATCTCAGAACCTATAAGAGCCAGAGCAACCAAATTTGGTATCCACACTCCTGTGATATCTGACCTTGACCGTTTTGTGTCCAAATTTCGCCACACCCCCTTCCGCCCCCGCAAAGAACGAAAATCTGGGGCATCCACAAATCTCATAGACTATTAAGGCTAGAGTAACAAAATTTGGTATCCGCACTTCTGTTAGATCTCACTATAAAAGGTTTATCTCAGAATTTCGCCCCACTCCCTTCCGCCCCCACAAAGAACGAAAATCTGTTGCATCCACAATATTGCACATTCGAGAAAACTAAGAACGCAGAATCATAGATAATGACTATATCTATCAGATTGCTGAATCTGGATCAGATCGGATTATTTTTGTAGCCAAAAGCAAGAAATCAATTTGCAGTGGCCACGCAGCGCCCGACGTCACGCTCAGACTGATTTTCTGTCTCTCTCGCACGCACTCTTTGTCGTGTGGTTCAATATTAGCGGCGTCTGCCGCAGGAGAGCCATACTGACTTAGTATCGGGTATAACTGTAGAGTTGCGGAGTACGCAAAATTGTTAAAATGTATAGGCGGCTGTTTGTGCCGCGTTAAGTAGAATGTTGCGACAGTCAAAGTATTCGAAGTGTTGAGCTGGACATTACAATGTCCGGGTTGAATGACATAGTCGTTGCATGTCAGACAAGACGTTCAGCGGTTCCATGGTCATCCACTATGAGAACTGCTCAAGAACCGCTGAACGTCTTGTCTGACATGCAATCAGACGTAATATTTACATTCTTGGCGTTGAAGATTAGTAGTAGACCCTTTATTGGTACGAATATACGCGGTTGGTTTCCGCCGTTGATAATATTGCAAGTCGCTTTGTTATTGTTGAGTAGGTTGATTAGGCAGTCTGGATTTGTCGGTACTGTCGGGGTTTCACATACATAAAATCTTAATTTCTAGCTTATTTCTAATAATGTATTGTGGGAGAATTACAAATTTTGTGTTGTTGAACGGTAAGGGTATTAATCAGTACAATTGGTATTGTTCTTGTGATAGCATGGGTATTTTAATTTTAAAAGTTAGAGTTTTGTTTACTGTTGTTGATTCCAGTGAAAGTACGTTATACATTTCATGGTCTAATTCTATTGTAATATTTTGTTGTGACAGTAATTGTTTAATTTTTTGAATCTCTTCTGAATTTAAGATATATTTTGGTATTAATTTTAATTTGGTGAATAGCAGGCTTTCCGCTATGTTGTTTAGGTGATTATATAATATGTCTATACTATAAGTTATTCGATTGATATATTGTATGTTGTAAAGTGTGTTGTTCTGAATCTAGAGATCTCTTTAGAGATTTTATTTTGGTAAGTGTTTATAAAATGGCTGATCGCTTCTTGTTCGAGATTGATATGGTTCGTAATATTTTTAAATCTAATTAGTGTCTCTTTCCTAAATTCTTGGCTGAGCTCTAAATTTTTGTTAATATTTGCGAAATTGTTGGTTATTTTTGTCTCGTCGTCGGCATCCATATTGCCTGACACGATCGTCACTATGCTACCTAGTCCGTTAATCAATCCCCTCCTCGGTCTGTTATGCGGGAGCAAGGTGCTCAATCTTCCTAACACCTGCTGAATCTTTTCATGCAATGTTAGTTCTAGGTCAGAGAATTCGTTGTCGTTAGGTAAGTTATCGATTACTTTTAATCGTTTAAGTGGATTACATGGCTTATTGTTTTAAATGAATTTACTACTCTAGCCGGTCCCAGGTTGACCTTTATTAACGGCTGGTCCTTATCCAAAACGTCGAGCAAAAGTCGTTGTGCATACCCTAGCGTTAGTCTGTAAGAGTTTAGTTTAAGGGGTAGTTAATGCATGGTGTAACTTTTACTTTAGTGTTTGTGTGTTTTAATTTTTGTGTTTGTATTTTTTTTTTTTACGTGTTTGTGATTGCTTTGTTTAATTCCCTTATCTTTTGTTTGTGTAATTTCTGTTTCTTTGCTGTTCGTAAGGTTATCCCGTTATCTACTAAGGCTTTATGTGTGCTGAAACGCGGTGTTGAACTGGTTTAGGAGAATATATTTACGTAACCGACTGGTTTGTCGAGGCTTCTTGCCGAAAATTTGGGTCGTCATTAATGCTGATTCGTTCGTCATTATCTATGTTATGGAAGTTGGGGCGTTGCTGCTGCCCGGAATTGTTAAATGGGTTAGAGTTCAGGGAGTTGGAGGAATTATTGTTCCATCCAGGATTGGGTGTGTTGTAAGTTTGGTTGGAGTTTCCTTCATATAGTCTAGTTCTATCTACGTTGCTACTGGTACTTTGTGCCCTGTTCTCCCCCTGATAATAGAAGTACCTTTCGGCTTGGCACCATTCGTGTGCCTCCTCGATGGTAGTTGGAGCCCCACTAAGAATGCGTGGAGGCATATTCTGTCGTAAAAAGCTTTCCTCCCCGCCGCACTTGTGCCTTCCAGCTGGTGGCCATTAGTGGGGGCAAGGTTGATCAGTTGGCGCCTTAGCCTGATTTCGAAGAAAAGTTTCCCCAATGGCAAGTTATTGGGAAGATTTTGGATGTCCAGACGATTATGGGTTCTGTTTTCTTGCAACCGTACATGCGGTTTAGATTCAGTTTGATATTGTCCCACTCGAGTTTGGTCCCAAGATTGCTTAGTGCTTGGTCCGCTCTCCCTGTAACCTTGTTACGAATTGTCCGTAGTAGCAATTTCCCATACTGGTCTGGTCTGTCCCCCTAATTAGCATAATGACCTCCTCTACGCTGGTAATGAATCTGTCTAGGGTACCGGGGGTTCCGTCGAAAGTCGGTAGTTGCTTCACGAAAGCCAGTATATCAGTCGGGTTGAGGGTCATGCTGATGGAAGTGTTGAGGGACGTGCTAGCAGTCTCTAGGTTAGCCGCTAGCCGCTGCAGGGCTACTGCTTCTAGACTGGTTGGTTATGTAACCAGAGTCCGTCATCGTTACTGTCCGTGGGGGTTCTGCCTCTTCCCTTATTTCTGGCAAGCTTGTGCTGCTCCTAAGGCCTAGTCTAGACTTGGTCTTGCTGACTATATTACCCTTAGACATTTGCGAAAGAGACTACTAGTATTAAAAATTTGACCTTCCTTTACTTAGCATTAGTTCAAATGGGGAATGGGGGACTTCACTTATTTGTGTATATATGTAAAGGACAGTGTATCAAGCAGTTAACACTATCCCATATAAATTAACATTTGAACTTAAAATACCATCGATAAGACCTAACCGATATAACCAGACTTAACCGATGTTTAAAAGACCTAACCGATAAGGGGTTATCGATATGGGAGTCGGTTGTTGGAAGTAGAAGCAGAAAGTTTAACAAAAAGTCGGAAGAACAGACTCATTAATTGCACATCTTAAATCATACACTTTGTACTCTTTTTCGAATAACACTATTAATAAACGATACATTATTATTAATCTTACATTTGGGGGCTCGTCCGCGTCGAATACAGAGCTCGGAGTGTGTGAAAAAGAAAAACAGAAGAAAGCAGAAGCTGATGCAAGAAGAGGATTGTTGAAAAGTTGTTAAAGTTGTTGTTTGTAGCTACATAAAGTTGTAAAGTTGTTGTTGGTGGCTATAAACATTAAGTTGAACAATCCAAATTCTGTGAGCCTAACAGTAGACACGGAGTTTAATAAAAGATCGGTCGTTTAATTCGGTTGGAAAATTGTGAAATTCATTGTCGCGCCGCAGCGTCGCCTTGTCCGTGCGCAGTACGTACAAATTAAATAACTGCGGTAGCGGATTGTGTTTTTAAAAAGTTTTTATTTTACTTCTAACTTCACTGATATAGATTTAAGTAGAGGGTCACAAAGGATTCCGGGCAAAGGGTTTGCGCGATCTTAATTTTTAGCTCGACTTTGCGGTGTCGCTTCTGGATCAAGACTGACTTGAACTTTCTGATCTTTGCATCGTTGATCCCTTTCGGGAATAGTTTTTCTATAAACATTTCGATTGATTTCGCCATCCCGAGTATTGGATTTCGTCATCCAAAGAGAGAACTGTAAAATGCCTAAAGTGCAGGATCTGCAGAAAGCCGGGAGTGAGATTGTTTATGAGAAGCCGGGTGTGGGCAAACATTGGTTTTCCATTTAGGCGAGTGTCAAAGATTGGGATTGCGGCGGGAGCCCTTGAGATTGTACATCTTAGAAATCAATTAGGCGGAGGCCCAAGATTGAAATTGTTTTCGTTTTGGAAAGCCAAAGATTGTTTACAACTCGTATAAGAGCTCAATAGAATTGGGTACGTTAACTCCCCCCATTCTTAAATGTTTCGTCCCGATACATTTTGAAGTTCTGATAGAGCTCTAATTTCTTCTGACAGTATTTGAATGTTGCTTTCCACTATTTCTTCTGACGGTATTCTTATTGATTTAATAAGTACAAATTTGGTTAATTTATAGCCGAAGTAAAATAACATAATCAATATCAAAATGATTAAGAAAAAATGATTAAGAATAATGTTGTTAATGGTAAGGCCGTATTACCTAATGTTATAAGGGGTTTTAAAATATTAACATTATCAAAAGAAAATTGCTTATCATTCGATTGTATATAATCAACTAATTCAAAATCGCTATATCTATGATGCGATATATATCTTAGAATTTTACCCTTATCATTTATGTGGGTTATATTATTTATTACAATTGTGTTGTTGAATATAAGGAGATACGATCCTAACAAAGTAGTATTGTCTACGATATTTTTGCCTGAAACTAATATGGCACCATCCTGAATGATGTCTATTTCTTTGTTTTTTTCCCTTTTTTTAGTGCAGTTGGCTTTAAAGCCATTAAGTAAATTGGTGAAACAGGTCTTCTTTAAATTTATTTGTGCGTAATTGTTAAAAGTTTCACTTTTAAAATTATTCATTAAATAGTATTTCTCCTTACATTCACAAACTTTTTCACTTATAACTAACATTCCATCATTTTGTGAGATGGCTCTTGCATGGTAAAACTTGCAAATATCTTTAATTTGAGGATATTTTATGTAAATGATTATTAAATCAGCATTTCGAATTATTTTTACCGTTGCAATGTCCAGCAGATCAGACAGTTCAACAGGATGTTTTTCATGCTTATAAATGTCCTCTATTTCGTTTTTATTTAAAATTTTTGTATTGAAAATGTTTACTTTTAAGAGGGTTATGGTATCAACTAAATTAAGTAGGTCAAAAGTTATTAATTTTAAACGATGCTTTCTCAGTATCGTTTCTTCATTGAAGATGACATTTTGTAATGAATTTGATAGCAATTCAATTTCTTTGAAAAATTTGTAATTTATTACAAATTGTTTATTATTATTTTCAGTTAATTCATTTACTTTATTTTGTATTTTCAAAAAGTCGTCATGATCAGGGCTGCCTGCTATCCATTTCCAAATGGTACCTAATTCATTTATTCCCCTTTCATTCCGTTTTGGAACTAATTCTGAAATCATTAATTTTAATAGACTTAAGTCCATTGATATTTCCCACTCATCGTCTGAATTAATTGATTTGCTGACATATTTGGATTCTTTATCAATTATATCTCTATAAAAACTCAAATTAGTAATATGGAAAAGTTCAGCGTATGTTTCATAAGTGTAAACGTCTCTGTCGTCTTTGAGCAATAGATAGTCACTATGCGTATAGTCAATTACTTCCGAAGTCGTCAATATAACAAAAGTCAGTATTAGTATATTCGCATACATTTTCTGGAAAAAAAATATTTAATATTTGATGTTATCTTTATGTATAATTCTGTTTCTATTGTTGATTATAATTTTATTCGGTCGATTTTCCTTAACTACCTGCTTTTTGTATCGGGATTGAAGTTTATTTCTTTCCCCGAATTTCTTTTCATAAACTACTTCTCCTATTTTATAATCTTTTTCTCCTCTATCTTTGTTATGTAGCTTAAGCATTTTGGTCTGAGCTTCCTTAAGTAATATTGGATTATGCTTGTGTTCTATTTTGTTATACAATATGTCATATGGCATTTGATTGGTCGTTGAATGTATCGTCAGGTTATATTTCAGTGCCGTCCTTATTATTATTTCTGAATAATCTGTTAGATTTAGTTCATCCTTGATGCACCGCGCTATTTCTGTTAGTGTGGAATGTACCCTTTCTACCTGACCATTTGAGGTGCTGTGTCTGGGATCAGCATAATAAATAGTTAAGTTACTTCTTTGTATGAATGATTTAAATTGTGCTGAAGTAAAGCTTGGTTCGTTGTCAGTCATTAAAGATGTTGCTAACGGAAAGTGTTGCAAAATTTCCATTACCTTATTTTCAATGTTTAATTTACTTTGAATTTCCTTGACCACCAAGTATTTGGAATAAGAATCTATACAAGTTATGAATGTTAGGTTTTGGGCATAGTATATGTCTAAGTGTAATTGATCTCCTTCTTTTGCTGGAATGGGAGCTTCCCCAATTGGAATTTTTACAGGGTGTCTGTGATATTTGTTTTTGTTACAGATCTCACAATTTTTTATATATTCTTTTAATTTTTTGTGCAGGTTTGGCCAATAATACAGCTTAGTTATTTGTTTGTAATTTTCGTCTAGTCCTCTATGGGCTCTGCAATGTGTTTCTTCTATAATTATAGCTTTATCTTCTGAATTTACTACATCTTGGAGGAACTTTCTCGTGAAGAGAAATTTATTTATGAAGTTTTCCTTTAGCTTATTTTGGATAAGGTATAAATCTTCTAAAGTGCAGTGTATTCCTGTGGTTAAGTGAGGCTGAATAAATTCTTTTAAAATGATTAGCAGATTGTCTACCGTATCAAATTCAATAATATGTCGGGTATTTTCATAAACTCTTACTAACTCATGAACTGTGAATCTCCCTTGCGCTAATAGTAGCTGCTGTTTAAATTGGTTTAGAGGCTTGCTAGTCTCTTGAATGACGTTTTCAAAACTACTCTCTGCTGAATGCTGAGTATTTATGTCTGATTCTGATTCTGGCTGGTCGACATCACTATCTGTCATATTAGTTATTTTAATCCGAGATAAAGCGTCCGCTACTACGTTAGTTGAGCCTGGCTTATAAATGATTTTTGGTGTGAAACTTTCTATGAAGTAATACCAACGTTTCATTTCAACATTTGGATTTTTTTGCGACATTGCAAAGGACAAAGGTTGGTGATCTGTATGTATTTCAATTCCACTCACTCCGTATAAATAATTTCGCAAATTTTTTAATGCCCATACAATAGCTAATAATTCCTTTTTATACCCGATACTCAAAATGAGTATTGGGGTATATTAGATTTGTGGTAAAAGTGGATGTGTGTAACGTCCAGAAGGAATCGTTTCCGACCCCATAAAGTATATATATTCTTGATCAGCATCAATAGCCGAGTCGATTGAGCCCTGTCTGTCTGTCCGTCTGTCCGTCCGTCCGTCCGTCCGTCCGTCCGTCCGTCCCCTTCAGCGCCTAGTGCTCAAAGACTATAAGAGCTAGAGCAACGATGTTTTGGATCCAGACTTCTGTGATATGTCACTGCTACAAAAACATTTCAAAACTTCGCCCCGCCCACTTCCGCCCCCACAAAGGACGAAAATCTGTGGCATCCACATTTTTAAAGATACGATAAAACCAAAAACGCAGAATCGGTGAGGATGACCAGTGCAAAATCTGAACCAGATCGAATAATGATTATAGCCAGAATCAAGAAAACAATTTCATTCTTTCTCGCTCTGTCTCTCTCTAACACACAGGTTTCAAGGTCGGTTTTGTCAATTGCAAAATATGAGTTCAAGGATCTCAGAACCTATAAGAGCCAGAGCAACCAAATTTGGTATCCACACTCCTGTGATATCGTTTCGTGTCCAAATTTCGCCACACCCCCTTCCGCCTCCGCAAAGGACGAAAATCTGGGGCATCCACAAATCTCAGAGACTATTAAGGCTAGAGTAACCAAATTTGGTATCCGCACTTCTGTTAGATCTCACTATAAAACGCCCCCACAAAGAACGAAAATCTGTTGCATCCACAATATTGCACATTCGAGAAAACTAAAAACGCAGAATCATAGATAATGACCATATCTATCAGATTGCTGAATCTGGATCAGATCAGTTCATTTTTATAGCCAAAAGGAACAAATCAATTTGCACTGGCTACGCAGCCCCCGACGTCACGCTCAGACTGATTTTCTGTCTCTCTCGCACGCACTCTTTGTCGTGTCGTTTAATATTAGCGGCGTCTGCCGGAGGAGAGCCGTACTGACTTAGTATCGGGTATAAATTTAGAGTTGCGGTCTCCGCAGCAACTCACAACGTTCCCCCTCGTTATTAGTAGCATATAATTGCTCGGTTTTACTTAAAGTTTTAGAAATAAATGTTATGGGATTCCCATCTTGCGACAAAACTGCACCTTTTGCTATGTCCGATGCATCTGTGGTTAATGTGAATTTTTTATTGTAATCTGGTTGTACTAATTCAATATGTGCTATTAAACTGTCCTTTAAATTATTAAATGCTCCCATTGCTGGTTCATCCAGCTGTATTAATGTTTTCTTGGATGCCCTTCGTGAAACTTTCCCATTTACTCCACTCAGATATTTTGTTAATGGTTTGGCAATTGTAGCATAATTTCGGACAAATTTTCTGTAATACCCTGTTAGTCCTAAGAAGCTCCGTAGCTCTCTGATATTTTTAGGAATTGGATAGTTTTGTATTGTGGAGATTTTGTCTGGATCTGTTTTAATGATATTTTGGGAAACAATGTATCCCAGAAATTTGGTTTCCAATTGAAAGAATTAAGACTTTTCTAGGGAAATTTTCATGTTAGCGTTTTGCAATATCTGTATTATATGAATTAGATCTTTATAATGTTGTTCTATAGTTTTTGAAAATATTATTATATCGTCCATATAGACGTGACAAGTTTTCCCAACTTGTTCTCTAAGTATATCGTCCATTGCCCTTTGGAAAATTCTGGGAGCTTTCGTCAATCCCATAGGCATTCTTAGAAATTCATATTTGCCGTTATTTATGGAAAAAGATGTTTTTTCAATATCTGATTCCCTCATTAAAATCTGATAGAAACCTGACTCTAAATCAATGGCCGAGAAATACTTTGCCTTACCTAAATTGGCAAGGATTACTGAAGGGTATGCATAGGTGCATAGGGTATCTATCCGGTATGGTGTTTTCATTAAGTTTCTTAAAGTCTATTACTAATCTATGTTTAGGAGTTCCGTCCTCATTTACTCCCTTCTTTGGTACTACTATTACCGGTGAATTATATGGGCTTTTACTAGGTCTGATTATACCTTCATCTAACATTTTACTTATTTCGTTATTAACGAAATCGTTAACCGAATAAGCGTATGGATACTGCTTGCCATATACCGGTCTATCATGTTCAGTGTTAATCTCTCCTTTTATATCCGTTCTGAACGGTAACTGTAAATTTATATTGGCATGGTCTTCTTCGATGATAGATACCATTTTCTCTCTGATTTTCTAAATTGTCCTCTTTGTAGGTTATTGTGTTATACAATTTCATTTTTTTCAATTCAGAATTTGCATAATTTTGAATGTCGGATATTTCTACGACGGCGCGTTCAGGATTTTTGCATCCCAAACTTTTAAATTGTTCATTGTCGGATAATTCAACGACGGCGTGTTCAGGATTCTTTAATCCCAAACTATTCGAACTTTTAGTGTCGGATAATTCAACGACGGCGTGCTCAGGATATTTTAATCCCAAACTATTAAAACTTTGGATGTCGGATAATTCAACGACGGCGGGTTCAGGATATTTGAATCCCAAACTATTGACGGATAATTCTTCGTCGGCGTGCTCAGGATTTTTTGATCCCAAGCTATATAAACTTCCTTCTACCTTTACTGAATCACTTTTCATTTCTTTTTCTTCTTCAAAATATTTTTTTATTATATATTCCTTCAACGGAAGGATGGCTTTTCCTTCACTAAAGGTTAATTTGTTTAAAGAAAGGACCTCGTCACATATTAGTTTCTCCTCATTGTCTTTATAACTTAAAGTCCCCTTTCCTGTATCAATAACAGCTCCGATTTTCTTTAATAGGTTAAATCCTATTAGTAAGTCTGCCTCCATTCCATCTATTTCATAAAACACTTGTTTTGTGTTGAAAATAGTTATATTATGGAAATATTTAATTATTGAAAACCCATTCACTGTAGCAACTTTCTTATAAATTGATAATTCTTTTTTATTTTCGTAAATTCCCTTTTTTATATAACAGGAAGTTGCTCCCGTATCTATCAAAACTTTTAATTCTCTGTTTATTTTTTTATTTACTCTTTTTAAGTAGGGCAGACCAACTTCGGGGGCTGATCTAAAAAATGGTCCTCCTCAATGTTATTTATCCGCATTGCTTTATTAGCCGGTTGTTCCGACATTTCGTTTGGCTTTCGTTTCTGCGCCTGATTTTCGTTAGACTGATTATTCGGTACTACGTTTGCCCTAAAATGCTGAGCTTGGTTATAATTGTTATTATTTCTCCTATAATAACCGTTAGTATTCTCCCGATAATTTCTATTATTATTATTTCCCCTGAATTGATTGCTGTTCTGTCGGTTCTTGATTTGTATCAATTCGTCTATATCCATTGGTTCTGGGGCCTGATTTTGTTGTCTATTACCCAAGAAATAGGGTTGTCCCCATGACATGTTATTCCTCTGAAGATCCCTTATTTGGTCGAATGGTGAACTATTAGTCCTTGGTTGTCGTTGGTTGAATCTTAATGTATTGTAGTTATTATTCCCTGAATTTCTGGGGCCACTGAATTGGTAGGCAAATTGGGCCCGAATGTTATTTGATTGCAATTCCTGTACCTTTGCCAAGGCATTCGGTAAATCTGGGGGATTCAATGAAAATAGGATTTCTGCAATGCCGCCGTTTAGGCCAGTGACAAAAATGCGTAAGGCATTGTCTCTAATTTTCTTATTTGATTCTTTCGTGATTTCACTGTCCTTTCCGTGAGTCATTATTGTCTTATTTATTAACAAGGTCATTTTCTTGTTAACCTCGTTATAGAAATCTATTATTGAAAGGTTCCCTTGTCGGAGAACGCTTAACTCCTGTTCTATTATGTAAATTGGTCTCTTGTCACTGTAAACAAAGTCAAGTCGTGAAAGTATGGCATCAAAATTTAAAACTGTCCCGTGGTTAGTCAGTGCGTCATGTGCAGCTTCCCTCCATCCTACGTATTGGTTTAATCCACCATTGAAAATTGGTACGGATTCTATTACCTTTAATGTGGTGTCATCTTTTATTGTCTCGTCTCTTGTTTCTGCTTGATAATCTGATACCTGATCGGATTTAGTTTCTATTTGTTGTTTTAAATTTACAATTTGCTCCTGTACTTGTGAAATTTGAAATGCTATAAATTTTTTGACCAGATCTGCAGTGAGATCGGTCCTTGTTTGTGAGTTAATCATTTTTAGTTTTTCAAAATCTAAAGTTAGTTGATCCACCTTAAATTGTTCTTATATGTTTGTTTTTATAATCTAATATAACCTAATTGAACTTATATATTTATTAATACAACTTTTGCTCACGAACTATCCGGTAGGGGTCGTCCTTCTTAGTTTGGCTGACAGACCTTCGAACGGGTCTTCCTTCTTAAATTTCTTTGTTTAACTGGGTCTTCTGGGGGTCTTCCTTCTTTGGTTTAGCTGATAGTTTCACTTTCTTTGTGTTTTGGTTTGGTTGGTTTTGTTTAAAAACTTTGGTTTTTTTGTATTTTTGAATTGTGTTGATTAACTTTTGTATTTATTTGTATTTTGTATTGTATTTGTATTTGTATTTGTATTGTATATTGTATTTATTTTTGCACACCCTAAGCTCCGGTTTGTTTCCTTTTTATCTCACTTTTTCTTATCTTATATCTCACAGTCACTCCGCGTTTTTATATCTGAAGGATTTATTCCATTAATTAATTGTCCTTCGGGTTTCGGCACGACGCAACACTTTTATTATTCGGTGCTTTTTAAACAACGTCGCCCCACGTTGGGCGCCAATTAAATAACTGCGGTAGCGGATTGTGTTTTTTTTAAAAAGTTTTTATTTTACTTCTAACTTCACTGATATAGATTTAAGTAGAGGGTCACAAAGGATTCCGGGCAAAGGGTTTGCGCGATCTTAATTTTTAGCTCGACTTTGCGGTGTCGCTTCTGGATCAAGACTGACTTGAACTTTCTGATCTTTGCATCGTTGATCCCTTTCGGGAATAGTTTTTCTATAAACATTTCAATTGATTTCGCCATCCCGAGTATTGGATTTCGTCATCCAAAGAGAGAACTGTAAAATGCCTAAAGTGCAGGATCTGCAGAAAGCCGGGAGTGAGATTGTTTATGAGAAGCCGGGTGTGGGCAAACATTGGTTTTCCATTTAGGCGAGTGTCAAAGATTGGGATTGCGGCGGGAGCCCTTGAGATTGTACATCTTAGAAATAAATTAGGCGGAGGCCCAAGATTGAAATTGTTTTCGTTTTGGAAAGCCAAAGATTGTTTACAACTCGTATAAGAGCTCAATAGAATTGGGTACGTTAATTACACAAGCAGAAAAAACACGCACAGACACGTTGTGTGTGATACACACTTATAAACAGAAAAGACAAGCACTCGTCGGGTACACAGACACAAGTCGAAAAGAGCCGCAAAATTATGCAAACACCGCCGCCGTTGCACTGGAAAGAGAGAGAGAAGGAAGAAGCTGTACCAGGAACGTCGCGCCCGAGTGCAAACGAGATGGAAGATTTAGAAAATGCAGAAAACAATACTGATGACAAGATTGATCAAATGATAAAGTTGATAAGTTTGAAACTGCTTTGCGATGAGCAACGAGAAATGAAGATCGCTCCAGATAATTTTACAAAAGTTGTGAGCGATTGTGATGGAAAATCGGTTCCCATAGAAAAATGGTTTGAGATATTCGAAAAAAAATGCCGACGCATATGAGCTTACTGAAAAGCAAAAGTATGTGCAGGTCAGAGGAAAAATGACCGGTGCAGCTAAGCTTTTCCTTGAAGCTGAATGCGTGTGCACCTATGAGGAACTCAAGAACGTATTATTGGATGAATTCACATGTAGCTATAACAGTGCAGACATTCATAAGCTGCTGCAAGAAAGAAAGAGGAAGAGTAGTGAGTCGATGCACGAGTACTTGCTGCAGATGAGAAAAATAGCAGCAGTCGGACATGTTGAACACGCGGTTGTTATAAGCCATATTGTGAACGGTCTGGACATAAGAAACGAGTATAAGTATGCCATGTATCGCTGTAAGACCTTCAGGGCCTTGAAAGAAGAGTTGCTTGTATCTATGATCGTTTGAACATATCGGAGAAGAAGGGCAATAACGAACAGCATAAAACGAGTTTCAAGCAGCAAAGTGGGCAAAGCGGTAAAAAAGAATATTGCTATAACTGTGGATCAGGAGAACACAAACGCAAAGACTGCAAAGCCGAAACAAAGTGTTTTAAGTGCAATCAGAATGGTCACATTTCGAAGCAGATAAAGTTGATAAAGTTCGCGTCATTTTGAATCGCAGTCGCATGAAAAAATTCAAATAAACGGCATTGTAGTTGACTGTCTTGTGGATACAGGGTCAGATGTAACCATAATCAAAGAGAGTATGTTTAAGACCATGAAAAACGTTAAACTTTTGAAGTGCACAACTATGTTGCGCGGTCTGGGTCAGATATCAACAAAGCCTGTTGGATACTTTAATGCAGAAGTTACCGTGGATAAGTTGCAGACCACACAAAAGTTTTTAGTAGTCCCCAGTAGCCAGATTGATTTCGACGCACTTTTGGGGCATGATTTCATTAAAAAGTTCCGTTTCGTCGCTGATATGCAAGGATACACGTTTTTGAAGCATGACGCAGATCCTGTGCCAACAGATGAGCATGCTCTTATATATAATGTAACTGAAGAGTCATCCTTTGTAGCTCCGCCGCAATATCGAAGAGACGTTGAACAGATGATAAGAAACAGTTACCAAATGCCCACAGAAGTTTCAAAGCAGTCTCCAATCCAACTGAAGATAGTTCCCGACGGAGTAATCAAGCCGTTTCATCACTCACCGAGTCGTTTATCAACAGACGAAGCCAGTGCCGTAAAGAAGCAAGTCGAAGAATGGATCGAGCAAGGAATCGTGCGCAAGTCGTCTTCAAATGTAGCGAGCAGAGTTGTCGTCGTGAAGAAAAAAGATGGTACACTTAGAGTTTGCGTAGACTACAGGAAGTTAAACAGCATGGTATTGCTGGACTGCTTCCCAGTCCCGATCATGGAGGAAGTCTTGGAAAAGCTGCAGTCGGCTAAGTGGTTTACCATAATGGACCTTGAAAACGGATTTTTCCATGTGCCTATGGAAGAGCAAAGCAAGTCGTATACGGCCTTCGTCACAAAGGAGGGATTATTCGAGTTTAATAAAGCGCCTTTCGGATTCAAGAACTCGCCAGCTGCGTTCATTCGGTTCGTAAGCTATATTTTTCAAGAATTAATCAACTCTGACATTATGCAGCTTTATATGGACGACATAATTGTTTACGCCGCGTCGCCCGAGGTATGCATGAGGAAGACAAAGTTGGTTCTAGAGACAGCTGCGCAGTTTGGCCTAAAGATCAAGTGGAAGAAATGTAGCTTCATGCAGCCACGCATTAGCTTTCTGGGCCATATCATTGAGGACGGGAGAATCTGGCCCGGCAAAGAGAAGACAGCAGCTGTCAGTCGGTTTGCTACGCCCAAAGACATTAAAGCAGTTCAAGCATTTCTGGGACTCACAGGCTTTTTCAGAAAGTTCATCCCTGGATATGCACAAGTTGCCCGGCCGCTCACGAATCTACTCAGGAAGGAAGCAGTTTTCAACATTGGCGAAGCAGAGCAACAGTCGCTACAAACCTTAAAGAATCTGCATGTAATCGCACCTGTATTACATTTATACTCACGAGAAGCGCCAACGGAACTCCACACGGATGCATCCAAAGAAGGTTTCGGAGCAGTTCTGTTGCAGCAGTCTGATGGCAATTTCCACCCGATTTACTATTGGAGTAAAAAGACTACACAAGCCGAGTCCAAACGTCACAGTTACTATTTGGAGGTCAAAGCTGCATACCTAGCACTTAAGAAGTTTCGTCACTACCTGTTGGGGATCAAATTTGATCTTGCCACTGACTGTGCGGCGTTTAAGCAGACAACAACGAAAGCAGATATACCCAGAGAAGTTTCCCAGTGGATTCTGTATATGTACATTCAAAGCAGTACACCGCCCAGGGGACAGAATGAGACACGTGGACTGTCTCAGTCGTTTTCCACAGACATGCATCCTGAAGCAGCACCCATATCAAGACTACAAGCTTAAAGGTCTTCTCTTCAAATCTGTAAATGGCAATGACGTATTGGTGGTTCCAAGGCTGATGGAAAGGGAAATCATTCAAAGATCGCATGAAGTTGGTCATTTCTCCACAGCAAAGACAATGCACTCAGTTCAGCAGCAATACTGGATTCCGCACCTTGAACGGAAAGTAAATAGGTTGATTACGAATTGTATCAGTTGTATAATTTTCAGCAAAAAGTTGGGCAAACAAGAAGGCTATCTTCATTGCATTGACAAGGGTGACACACCACTATACACGCTGCACGTTGATCATTTGGGACCAATGGATGCGACAGCCAAGCAATACAAGTACATTTTTGCTGTGGTAGATGCATTCTCCAAGCTTGTGTGGCTGTTCCCAACTAAGTCAACAGGTCACGAAGAAGTTGTGAAGAGGCTGAGAGATTGGTCATTTGTGTTTGGTTTTCCCAAGCGCATAGTCAGCGACAGAGGAGCAGCGTTTACATCCAACGCATTCAGCGAGTTTCTCAACGAGAACAAAGTCGAACATGTGTGTACAACGACAGGTGTGGCGAGAGGCAACGGTCAGATTGAGCGGGTGAACCGTTCAATTTTGGGTATCATCGCAAAGCTCTCAGCTCAGGAGTCAACGAAGTGGTACAAGCATGTGCCACTGGTCCAGATGGCGATTAATTCGCATGTGCATTCTACGTTGAAGTCGTCGCCATTCGAGGTCATGTTTGGGACAAAGATGCACAGACAAGCTGAAAGTCGACTATTGGAGGTGCTCAACGAGGAGTTGGTTACGCAGTTTAACAACGAGCGCCAAGAACTGCGTGACCAAGCGAAACAAAACATTGAGAAGGCGCAAGAGGTGTACAAGCGCTATTATGATAAAAAACGACGACCTGAGCACGGCTACAGACTAGGAGACATGGTCGCGATCAAGAGGACGCAGTTCGTCGCAGGACGCAAGTTGGCCAGCGAGGATCTAGGCCCATATGAAGTCACCAAGGTAAAGCGGAACGGTCGCTACGACGTCAGAAAGGTTGCTCAAGTCGAGGGGCCAAATATCACAGCATCGAGCAGTGACAATATGAAGCTATGGCGTATTGTCTCATAACTTAAGAGTAGAGAACTTAAGAACTTAAGATACCATCGATAAAACCTAACCGATATAACCAGACTTAACCGATGTTTAAAAGACCTAACCGATAAGGGGTTATCGATACGGGAGTCGGTTGTTGGAAGTAGAAGCAGAAAGTTTAACAAAAAGTCGGAAGAACAGACTCATTAATTGCACATCTTAAATCATACACTTTGTACTCTTTTTCGAATAACACTATTAATAAACGATACATTGTTATTAATCTTACATATATGTATATTATTGTGTGTATTGTGTATATCTATTGTGTGTATTGTGTATATATTATTCTATATGTATATTAATATATATTATATTATTATATTATATTTTTTTTGTATGTAAATTCTTAAATAGAGTAAAATTGTAAACGTGGTAAAGTGTGTACAACAATTTATTTTACTTTTTTGTCGCTCCCTTTATTTGTGGGAATTTTTTTTTTTAATTGTTGAAGTCTGTAATATATGTATGTGATTAGTGTATCGTTTATAATGTATATTTGCGTGGACCCAGTGGCATGTTAGTAAAGGGTATAGAAAAGTTTTTTTTTTTCGTGTCGTCACCAATTTTTGCGGTGCTCAATGTTTATACGTTTTGATATAAAGTGGTATGCTGTGTTTTCTTCTTCTCCTTTCCCATCTCAAAATTTTTTTTTATTACCAGTTGTAGCGCCATTTGGCGTATAATAATTGTTATTAGGATCGAATTTTATGAAGTCTAGTGTAAGTTAGGCTAGGGCAAAGCGGGAGCGCAATAAAAGCTCGATCTCTCGCTCTTGGCGAATTCGCCCCGCTTTGCCACCGTAGGTAAGATAGGCGAAGAAGAAATTGTTTTGAATATATGAAAGAAGTCGAGAAAAATCTATTGAAACGAACGCACGCAATCCCTTTTTTTCGTCGTCGTAAAATACAATAATTTGCAGTCACCCAAGTTTTTCGGTCTCTTTTATTTAGAAAAACTATTCTTAATTTTCAGCAGTTTTGATTATTCTTTTATTTGTTGGTCTTTATTGTGGCGGCTGTGGAAGAACGTGTAACTTGATCCCTCCATTATGTACTTTGAAAACAGGGGAAAGAGAGAAAAAAAAAAATGAGTGGTGGATATTTTGTATCCGCTCTCGTTCGTACATATGGGACGGACGCTGGGGCTGACTCCACTGGAAATTCCACTTGAAGTCTCCACTTGCGCCGCTCTGGCTGTGTTTGTAGATTCTTTTTATTTGTTTATTATTACTTTACACAGCGACACATGCATATGTACGTATATATTTTGTTGCATATACGTTCCTCCTTCCCTCTTTTTTTTCGACTTGCGGTGATCGCACTTGATATCCGCATAATAACACTCTTTATTTAATGTTTTAGTTAGTATAACGGCAATGATCTCCGCTAGATGTTCGCACAGTTACACAGATTAATAAAAATTTTACTTGGTAAACACGGCAATGATCTTCGCTAGATTTATTGCACAGTGGTACATACATATGTATATAGTGACATATCTATAGTCCATGCTCCGCATACCCTTGTCTATGTCACCCACAATACTATAAACAATACGACACCCTCAGCTTCGAACCCTCATAAACAATCTCACGCTCGAAATGGACCACGCGTAGCCGATTGCAGGCAATGTAAACAAACACCCTAAACTGGAAGTTGAACATAAAACAATAGATGCAGGACTAGAAGCCAGCCGCACTAGAATCCATCCGCACCAGAATCACGCCACTCTTCAGAGATCAATTACTAATCGATTCTCAAGAATCACACCATCCTAGCTGACCAATCAGAGGCCCTATTCTCAGCCACCCCCAAGTAATGCAACACCGCTCATACGCAGCGGAAGCCTTTCATCAAAAGCCGCCTTTCCCACATATCGATCGAGTCACGTACTCCATCTCCGAAGCCGAAGTCGAAGCCAACGCCTCCGAATCCAAATCCGAATCCCAAACCGAGCATCATAATATAAATAGTCTACATCTAAGAAGCCAGCTCAGTTCCGTTTAAGACAAACGTCAATCGCGACACCGTCGGAGAATTCAACCAAAGTTAATTCCGTTCAAGACATCAGACCTCAGTCATCGTCGGGGAAATAACTAACCAATGTACGCTAAGTTTAAGTGAAAGAATAAAACCTTTTTTAAAACTTAAACTGAAGTGTCGCATATTCAACTGGCGCAGCCGGTAGGATCTCAGTTAAAAGTGAATCCTTTTTTTTAAGACGATTAATTGGCGTAGTGACAGTTACAGTGCGTAATAACCTACAGTGATCAGAGAAAAAGTAACGCTAATACTAAAGAGATCCGCCAAAGAATCTACACACGATCGAACTCAATTAATATTAGGAAAAAATAAATAAATAAAAAGAAATCAACATGCCGCTAACAGAAATACACCTGAACCAAGCCTTGAAGTCAATCAGGCAAATTCCACCATACGACGGATGCCAAGAACGCCTATGCTCGTTCATAAGCAGGATCGAGTACATCTCCGAATTGTACCCAACAGAAGACATCCGGCAACAAAGCATCATGTACGGAGCCACTGAGGGTCAACTGTGCGGACGAGCACAACTTTTATCACAAAGCCTTCAACCCAACACCTGGACCGATCTAAAAGCAGCCCTAATCAGCAAATTCAACAACCACACTCCATACGAAACGCTGCTACAACAATTACACGACACCAAATTCAATGGGAATATTCGTAAGTTCGTAGAGGAACTAGAAATTAAGTCAAATGTTATAGTAAGTAAACTAAATCTGGAGACTAGCCCAGAAAATAAGATAATCTTTAAAAACGCTCTGGCAAATGCCACCAGACATACCATAGAAGATGCTCTACCCAATAAACTGTTCATCATTTTAGCAAAGAAAGACATTTCTACTATGGCTAATCTAGAAAAATCAGCTCAAGAGTTAGGAATCTACGAAAATTTCGTAACTGATAACAAGAATCACGAACACTCAAGAAACGGAAATAACAATCGTAGGAATGTTGGAACTTATTACCCTCGCTATAGTAGTAACGATTATAACAATCAAAACCCAAGTACTTTCAGAAATAATCATGGATCGAATCGAAATAATTCAGGAAATAATGCCGTAAATAATAAAGGATTATTTAACGAATTTAGAAATTCCTTAAACCAGGGCAGAGTACAGAATCCCACAAACTATCAAATCAATCAGACTCAGGCAGGTAGCAGTGCACCAAATCAGCCAGTCAAACGATCTAGGGAAAGCCAAAGCGGACAAATGAAAATGGATGTAAATTTTCAGCAGAGTGCCTCGGAAGAAATCGAGGAAGACCATATATAGAAATAATCGTAAATAATAAAAAATTAAGAGGTATCGTGGACTCGGGTTCGTCAATAAATATAATAAAAGAAAACTATACAGATTCCAAAGTCGATAGCGACAACCTCACCGTCCATACCATCAATGGACCCGTCCGTCTGACTCAGAGCATTACACGTAATGCAACCAAAAACTGTCCGACAAAACAAAAATTTTATATTCATAATTTTTCTGAAAATTATGACATACTCTTAGGCAGAGAATATTTGATGGCCAGCAAAGCCGTCATCGATTACCGAAAGGAAACGGTAACGTAAGGAGAAAGGTCATACCCAATCATCCAAAGTGGAGAAGCAATTGCCGTCGGCAAGACCGCACACAAAGGTGTTAAGCCATCTTCAAAGGAAGATATAACTACACCTAAGTGCCTTGACCCATCTCCTGAAGGAGAGCAATACTTCGCTTCCGCATTAGAGAATGAATTAAGGGAATGCAACCAGCTAAGGTTGGAACATTTAAATGACGAAGAAAAGGAGAAACTAAAGAAAGTTCTCTATGAATTTAAGGACGTGCAGTATAAAGAAGGTGACATTTTGACCTTCACTAGTACTATAAAGCACGAAATTAAAGCCCATCACGAAGATCCTGTATATCGTCGACCATATAAATATGCTCAAATACACGATCAAGAAGTGACTCAACAAATCAAAGATATGATTAGACAGGGAATCATTCGTAAGTCGAACTCTCCCTATTGTGCACCCATCGCTATGATACCAAAGAAAATAGATGCTTCAGGAAAGCAGAAATATCGTATGGTAGTAGATTATAGAAGTCTAAACGAGGTGACAATAAAGGATAAATTTCCTACACCCAGAATGGACGAAATACTAGATAAACTAGGTAGGTGCCAATATTTCACAACAATCGATTTAGCTAAGGGATTCCATCAAATTCCTATGGAACCTAGCTCAATCCCAAAAACAGCTTTCTCCACGAAGCATGGTCATTACGAGTTCACTCGTATGCCCTTTGGGCTAACCACTGCCCCGCTACCTTCCAAAGATGTATGAACAATCTGCTAGAAGAGTTAATCTTCAAAGATTGCCCCGTATACTTAGACGACATCATTATATTTTCCACTTCATTGGAAGAACACCTGTTGTCACTAAGGAGAGTATTTTGAAAGTTGAGAGACGCCAACTTAATGCTACAAATGGATAAGTGTGAATTCCTGAAGAAAGAAACGGAATTCCTAGGCCATGTAGTAACAACTAACGGCATAGTTCCTAATCCAAAGAAAATATCTGCCATAATAAACTTCCCAATACCCAATACAACCACAAAAATAAAATCATTCATAGGTTTATGTGGATTCTATAGGAAATTCATTCCCAACTTCGCTAATATAGCAAAACCTATGACACTCAAATTAAAGAAACGAGCAGTCATAGACCCAACAGAGGAAAAATACGTCGAGGCCTTCGAAAAATTGAAAGTACTTATCACCTCAGACCCCATCCTCGCATTCCCAGATTTCAAAAGAATGTTCACGGTAACAACCGATGCAAGTAACATTGCATTAGGAGCAGTGTTGTCGCAAGACCACAAACCAATCTGCTATGCAAGTAGAACCTTAAACGAACATGAAATCAATTATTCAGCAATAGAAAAGGAATTACTAGCTATAGTTTGGGCAACTAAGTATTTCAGATCATACCTGTTTGGTAGAACGTTTGAGATATTAAGTGACCACAAACCCTTGATTTGGTTGAATAACCTCAATCATCAAGGAACCAAATATGAAGCTACAACGATGAAAGATCAAATTAAACGAATTTGACTTCAAAATAAAATATTTACCCGGAAAGGAGAACCATGTAGCCGATGCGCTATCAAGAGTAAAGATTAACGAAAACCTACTCGGGGAAACCATTAATAGTGATTGTGCAACGGTCCATAGCGCGCAAGAAGATAATACAAATTATATTCCACTTACAGAGAGACCAATCAATTACTATAATAGGCAAATAGAACTGATTAAAGGTAATGAGGATAAGGTAGAAACATCCCACTATTTCCACAAGATACTGATAAAAATCACATATACCGAAATGACAGAATCATTAGCAAAAGATATAATAAAGGAATATGTGTGTACCAAAAAGAGTACACTATATTTCCATAACGAAGTAGACTTCCCACTATTCCAAAGGGCATTCCTGGAGATAATCAGTTCAAATCACTTCACTAAACTGATTAAATCCAGTACCAAACTCATAAATATTCCGAACTACTCCGAATTCAAAGAACAAATATTGAAGAATCATAAAGAGCTACTTCACCCAGGTATCGAAAAGACCACTAATTGGTTTAAAGGAAAATTCTCCTACCCCGATTATCAAAAGTTAATCCAAAATATTATCAATGAATGTCCTACGTGCAACGTTGCTAAAACAGAGCATCGTAACAATCTAACCTTCGAAATCACCCCTGAAATACAAAATATCAGAGAATAGTATGTCATGGATTTCTATTTGGTAGGCAATCAACAATTCCTATCATGCATTGATGTATATTCTAAATTCGCTACCCTTGTAGAAGTTAAGAGTCGTGACTGGCTAGAAACCAACAGAGCCATCATAAAAGTCTTTAACGAAATGGGCAAGCCACAGGGAATTAAAGCCGACAAAGATTCAGCCTTTATGTGCGCAGCATTGCAAGCATGGTTGAATGCGGAAAATGTGAAAATCGAAATCACTACCAGTAAAAACGGAGTTTCTGATGTAGAACGACTACATTAAACGATCAATGAAAAATTAAGAATCATTTCAAGTGAGGATAACATAGAAAACAAGCTCACAAAATTCGAGTTAATTCTATACACTTATAACCATAACACGTTCAAAAGAACAGGGGAAATTAGGCAGGTAAACGAAAAGCACTTTGAAGAGAAAAATAGAGGGAGGAAAATCACCCACTATAAAACGAAATTCAAAAGAAAGAAAAAATCTAATAAAAGTAAATACGATAATTGCAGAGTACCCGAAGAGAGTACTGGGAGTCCGGAGCTACAACATGATTAAGATTATAATCTTACTAATGTTCACCGTCCTACAGTCTTCCGGACAGAATATAGAGATAGATCCCATCAACTCAAGGAATGGATATCTCATATTCAAAACAAATACCATTAACATACCCATTAATTATGAATACCATTATCTAAAAATTAATATAACAAGAACAGATGAAACATATCAGAGTTTACTAGAACAGGCAACCCAATTTAATAACGTAATCCAAGTTCAATATTTAATCGAGAAATTGCAGCGTGAATTCAACGGCATCAAAATAGCCAAAAGAAACAAAAGAGGCCTTATAAATGCAGTAGGCACAGTATATAAATATCTATTTGGAACATTAGATCAAGATGATAAAGTCGAATTAGAAGGGAAAATATACAATCTGGCTAGCCACAGTGTTCAAGCTAACAAATTAAACTTAGTAATTCAAGCAGTAAATTCTGGCATAGAAGTTGTCAATAAATTAAACAAGGATAATGATAGAAATAAGCAACTAGAGATATTAATATTTAACCTTCAACATTTTACAGAGTACATAGAGGATATTGAATTAGGCATGCAGCTAACAAGATTAGGGATCTTTAATCCAAAATTATTGAGGCAGGATTACTTGAAACACATCGATTCAGAGAAATTATTAAATATCAAAACATCTACCTGGTTGAAATCAGACACTAACGAAATACTAATAATTTCCAACATCCCACGAGAGATCAGAAATATTCCTATACTTAAAATTGTCCCATATCCAGATGAAGATAATAACATCCTCACTGACCTAACGCAAAACAATTATTACGTTCTAGAAAACGAGGTATATGAAAAAGAATCAAAACGAAAAATAAATGACGAATGTATTTCAGGAATAGTCAAACAAGTAGAAACAAAATGTCCATACACCAAAGCACACCAAAACTTTCAAATAAGTTTCATAGAACCCAATATATTGTTAACTTGGAAATTACCAAAAACCATATTAAACCAAGATTGCCTAAACCAAGAAATAAAAGTAGAAGGTAACGCATTAATAAAAATACATAATTGCAGTGTACAGTTAAACGAATTCTTAATATCCAACTCCATACCAGAATTTGCACAAAGCATCTACATCAACAATAACGTAACAAAAATTAAACTATTGTCTTATTTGCAAACCAAAGAAATCGTAATAGAAAATACGCGATTAAATAATGTATTACATGTAAGCTTAATACTACTATTTGTCATAATCATAATAGGATTAAGCTACAAATTGTTTAATCTAAGTAAAAGCAATAAGCCTAAAACCGACCCGCACATAGAACCCCCCTTAGACGAAGACGAGGAATCCCCAGCAGGCACAGTTTTAGACGCACCTGAACTATATCCAAGGATAATCGCCTGAGGACAGGCTTAAATCTGACAATGGGGGAGTGACATATCTATAGTCCATGCTCCGCATACCCTTGTCTATGTCTATTACCCTGCACCCACAATACTATAAACAATACGACACCCTCAGCTTCGAACCCTCATAAACAATCTCACGCTCGAAATGGACCACGCGTAGCCGATTGCAGGCAATGTAAACAAACACCCTAAACTGGAAGTTGAACATAAAACAATAGATGCCGCACTAGAATCCAGCCGCACTAGAATCCAGCCGCACCAGAATCACGCCACTCTTCAGAGATCAATTACTAATCGATTCTCAAGAATCACACCATCCTAGCTGACCAATCAGAGGCCCTATTCTCAGCCACCCCCAAGTAATGCAACACCGCTCATACGCAGCGGAAGCCTTTCATCAAAAGCCGCCTTTCCCACATATCGATCGAGTCACGTACTCCATCTCCGAAGCCGAAGTCGAAGCCAACGCCTCCGAATCCAAATCCGAATCCCAAACCGAGCATCATAATATAAATAGTCTACATCTAAGAAGCCAGCTCAGTTCTGTTTAAGACAAACGTCAATCGCGACACCGTCGGAGAATTCAAAGTTAATTCCGTTCAAGACATCAGACCTCAGTCATCGTCGGGGAAATAACTAACCAATGTACGCTAAGTTTAAGTGAAAGAATAAAACCTTTTTTAAAACTTTAACTGAAGTGTCGCATATTCAACTGGCGCAGCCGGTAGGATCTCAGTTAAAAGTGAATCCTTTTTTTTTAAGACGATCAATTGGCGTAGTGACAGTTACAGTGCGTAATAACCTACAGTGATCAGAGAAAAAGTAACGCTAATACTAAAGAGATCCGCCAAAGAATCTACACACGATCGAACTCAATTAATATTAGGAAAAAAGAAATAAATAAAAAGAAGTCAACATGCCGCTGACAGAAATACACCTGAACCAAGACTTGAAGTCAATCAGGCAAATTCCACCATACGACGGATGCCAAGAACGCCTAAGCTCGTTCATAAGCAGGATCGAGTACATCTCCGAATTGTACCCAACAGAAGACATCCGGCAACAAAGCATCATGTACGGAGCCACTGAGGGTCAACTGTGCGGACGAGCACAACTTTTATCACAAACGCTGCTACAACAATTACACGACGCCAAATTCAATGGGAATATTCGTAAGTTCGTAGAGGAACTAGAAATTAAGTCAAATGTTAAAGTAAGTAAACTAAATCTGGAGACTAGCCCAGAAAATAAGATAATCTTTAAAAAGGCTCTGGCAAATGCCACCAGACATACCATATAAGATGCTCTACCCAATAAACTGTTCATCATTTTAGCAAAGAAAGACATTTCTACTATGGCTAATCTAGAAAAATCAGCTCAAGAGTTAGGAATCTACGAAAATTTCGTAACTGATAACAAGAATCACGAACACTCAAGAAACGGAAATAACAATCGTAGGAATGTTGGAACTTATTACCCTCGCTATAGTAGTAACGATTATAACAATCAAAACCCAAGTACTTCCAGAAATAATCATGGATCGAATCGAAATAATTCAGGAAATAATGCCGTAAATAATAAAGGATTATTTAACGAATTTAGAAATTCCTTAAACCAGGGCAGAGTACAGAATCCCACAAACTATCAAATCAATCAGACTCAGGCAGGTAGCAGTGCACCAAATCAGCCAGTCAAACGATCTAGGGAAAGCCAAAGCGGACATATGAAAATGGATGTAAATTTTCAGCAGAGTGCCTCGAAAGAAATCGAGGAAGACCATATATAGAAATAATCGTAAATAATAAAAAATTAAGAGGTATCGCGGACTCGGGATCGTCAATAAATATAATAAAAGAAAACTATACAGATTCCAAAGTCGATAGCGACAACCTCACCGTCCATACCATCAATGGACCCGTCCGTCTGACTCAGAGCATTACACGTAATGCAACCAAAAACTGTCCGACAAAACAAAAATTTTATATTCATAATTTTTCTGAAAATTATGACATACTCTTAGGCAGAGAATATTTGATGGCCAGCAAAGCCGTCATCGATTACCGAAAGGAAACGGTAACGTTAGGAGAAAGGTCATACCCAATCATTCAAAGTGGAGAAGCAATTGCCGTCGGCAAGACCGCACACAAAGGTGTTAAGCTATCTTCAAAGGAAGATATAACTACACCTAAGTGCCTTGACCCATCTCCTGAAGGAGAGCAATACTTCGCTTCCGCATTAGATAATGAATTAAGGGAATGCAACCAGCTAAGGTTGAAACATTTAAATGACGAAGAAGAGGAGAAACTAAAGAAAGTTCTCTATGAATTTAAGGACGTGCAGTATAAAGAAGGTGACATTTTGACCTTCACTAGTACTATAAAGCACGAAATTAAAACCCATCACGAAGATCCTGTATATCGTCGACCATATAAATATGCTCAAATACACGATCAAGAAGTGACTCAACAAATCAAAGATATGATTAGACAGGGAATCATTCGTAAGTCGAATTCTCCCTATTGTGCACCCATCGCTATGATACCAAAGAAAATAGATGCTTCAGGAAAGCAGAAATATCGTATGGTAGTAGATTATAGAAGTCTAAACGAGGTGACAATCAAGGATAAATTTCCTACACCCAGAATGGACGAAATACTAGATAAACTAGGTAGGTGCCAATATTTCACAACAATCGATTTAGCTAAGGGATTCCATCAAATTCCTATGGAACCTAGCTCAATCCCAAAAACAGCTTTCTCCACGAAGCATGGTCATTACGAGTTCACTCGTATGCCTTTTGGGCTAACCACTGCCCCCGCTACCTTCCAAAGATGTATGAACAATCTGCTAGAAGAGTTAATCTTCAAAGATTGCCTCGTATACTTAGACGACATCATTATATTTTCCACTTCATTGGAAGAACACCTGTTGTCACTAAGGGGAGTATTTGGAAAGTTGAGAGACGCCAACTTAAAGCTACAAATGGATATGTGTGAATTCCTGAAGAAAGAAACGGAATTCTTAGGCCATGTAGTAACAACTAACGGCATAGTTCCTAATCCAAAGAAAATATCTGCCATAATAAACTTCCCAATACCCAATACAACCACAAAAATAAAATCATTCATAGGTTTATGTGGATTCTATAGGAAATTCATTCCCAACTTCGCTAATATAGCGAAACCTATGACACTCAAATTAAAGAAACGAGCAGTCATAGACCCAACAGAGGAAAAATACGTGAAAGCCTTCGAAAAATTGAAAGTACTTATCACCTCAGACCCCATCCTCGCATTCCCAGATTTCAAAAGAATGTTCACGGTAACAACCGATGCAAGTAACATTGCATTAGGAGCAGTGTTGTCGCAAGACCACAAACCAATCTGCTATGCAAGTAGAACCTTAAACGAACATGAAATCAATTATTCAGCAATAGAAAAGGAATTACTAGCTATAGTTTGGGCAACTAAGTATTTCAGATCATACCTGTTTGGTAGAACGTTTGAGATATTAAGTGATCACAAACCCTTGATTTGGTTGAATAACCTCAAGGAACCAAATATGAAGCTACAACGATGAAAGATTAAATTAAACGAATTTGACTTCAAAATAAAATATTTACCCGGAAAGGAGAACCATGTAGCCGATGCGCTATCAAGAGTAAATATTAACGAAAACCTACTCGGGGAAACCATTAATAGTGATTGTGCAACGGTCCATAGCGCGCAAGAAGATAATACAAATTATATTCCACTTACAGAGAGACCAATCAATTACTATAATAGGCAAATAGAACTGATTAAAGGTAATGAGGATAAGGTAGAAACATCCCACTATTTCCACAAGATACTGATAAAAATCACATATACCGAAATGACAGAATCATTAGCAAAAGATATAATAAAGGAATATGTGTGTACCAAAAAGAGTGCACTATATTTCCATAACGAAGTAGACTTCCCACTGTTCCAAAGGGCATTCCTGGAGATAATCAGTCCAAATCACTTCACTAAACTGATTAAATCCAGTACCAAACTCATAAATATTCCGAACTACTCCGAATTCAAAGAACAGATATTGAAGAATCATAAAGAGCTACTTCACCCAGGTATCGAAAAGACCACTAATTGGTTTAAAGGAAAATTCTACTACCCCGATTATCAAAAGTTAATCCAAAATATTATCAATGAATGTCCTACGTGCAACGTTGCTAAAACAGAGCATCGTAACACCAATCTAACCTTCGAAATCACCCCTGAAATACAAAATATCAGAGAAAAGTATGTCATGGATTTCTATTTGGTAGGCAATCAACAATTCCTATCATGCATTGATGTATATTCTAAATTCGCTACCCTTATAGAAGTTAAGAGTCGTGACTGGTTAGAAAACAAGAGAGCCATCATAAAAGTCTTTAACGAAATGGGCAAGCCACAGGGAATTAAAGCCGACAAAGATTCAGCCTTTATGTGCGCAGCATTGCAAGTATGGTTGAATGCGGAAAATGTGAAAATCGAAATCACTACCAGTAAAAACGGAGTTTCTGATGTAGAACGACTACATTAAACGATCAATGAAAAATTAAGAATCATTTCAAGTGAGGATAACATAGAAAACAAGCTCACAAAATTCGAGTTAATTCTATACACTTATAACCATAAAACGGTTCATAATACTACAAAAAGATCCCCAGCTGATATCTTCCTGTACGCCGGACTACCAGATTATAACACCCAACTGAATAAAGTTAGGAAGATCAATCATTTGAATAACGATAGAATCGACTTTGAAGTAGACACACGCTACAAGAATGCAGCCCTAGTTAAAACAAAAACAACCAAACCGTTCAAAAGAACAGGGGAAATTAGGCAGGTAGACGAAAAGCACTTTGAAGAGAAAAATAGAGGGAGGAAAATCACCCACTATAAAACGAAATTCAAAAGAAAGAAAAAATCTAATAAAAGTAAATACGATAATTGCAGAGTACCCGAAGAGAGTACTGGGAGTCCGGAGCTACAACATGATTAAGATTATAATCTTACTAATGTTCACCGTCCTACAGTCTTCCGGACAGAATATAGAGATAGACCCCATCAACTCAAGGAATGGATATCTCATATTCAAAACAAATACCATTAACATACCCATTAATTATGAATACCATTATCTAGCAATTAATATAACAAGAACAGATGAAACATATCAGAGTTTACTAGAACAGGCAACCCAATTTAATAACGTAATCCAAGTTCAATATTTAATCGAGAAATTGCAACGTGAATTCAACGGCATCGAAATAGCCAAAAGAAACAAAAGAGGCCTTATAAATGCAGTAGGCACAGTATATAAATATCTATTTGGAACATTAGATCAAGATGATAAAGTCGAATTAGAAGGGAAAATATACAATCTGGCTAGCCACAGTGTTCAAGCTAACGAATTAAACTTAGTAATTCAAGCAGTAAATTCTGGCATAGAAGTTGTCAATAAATTAAACAAGGATAATGATAGAAATAAGCAACTAGAGATATTAATATTTAACCTTCAACATTTTACAGAGTACATAGAGAATATTGAATTAGGCATGCAGCTAACAAGATTAGGGATCTTTGAGGCAGGATTACCTGAAACACATCGATTCAGAGAAATTATTAAATATCAAAACATCTACCTGGTTGAAAACAGACACTAACGAAATACTAATAATTTCCAACATCGCACGAGAGATCAAAAATATTCCTATACTTAAAATTGTCCCATATCCAGATGAAGATAATAACATCCTCACTGACCTAACGCAAAACAATTATTACGTTCTAGAAAACGAGGTATATGAAAAAGAATCAAAACGAAAAATAAATGACGAATGTATTTCAGGAATAGTCAAACAAGTAGAAACAAAATGTCCATACACCAAAGCACACCAAAACTTTCAAATAAGTTTCATAGAACCCAATATACTGTTAACTTGGAAATTACCAAAAACCATATTAAACCAAGATTGCCTAAACCAAGAAATAAAAGTAGAAGGTAACGCATTAATAACGAGGGGGAACGTTGTGAGGTGCTGCGGACACCGCAACTCTACGGTTATACCCGATACTAAATCAGTATGTCTCTCCTCCGGCAGACGCCGCTAATATTAAACGACACGACAAAGAGTGCGTGCGAGAGAGACAGAAAATCAGTCTGAGCGTGACGTCGGGCGCTGCGTAGCCACTGCAAATTGATTTGTTCCTATTGGCTATAAAAATGATCTGATCTGATCCAGATTCAGCAATCTGATAGATATGGTCATTATCTATGATTCTGCGTTTTTAGTTTTCTCGAATGTGCAATATTGTGGATGCAACAGATTTTCGTCCTTTGTGTGCGGATACCAAATTTGGTTACTCTAGCCTTAATAGTCTCTGAGATTTTTGAATATCCCCAGATTTTCGTCCTTTGCGGGGGCGGAAGGGGGTGTGGCGAAATTTTGAAACAAACTCGTCTCGGTCCGATATATTGGGAGTGTGGATACCAAATTTGGTTGCTCTAGCTTTTGTAGTCTCTGAGATCTAGGCGCTAATGTTTTACTCTAAGCAAAGCCGCCTATGCTACGTGTGTGTTAGAGGGCGAGAAAAAATGAAATTGTTTTCTTGATGCTGGCTATAATAATAATACGATCCAATTCAGATTCCGCAGTCTTAAAGATATGGTCATTCTCTACAATTCTACGTTTTTGGTTTTCTCATATCTTTAAAATTGTGGATGCCACAGATTTTCGTCCTTTGTGGGGGCGGAAGTGGGCGGGGCGAAGTTTTGAAACATTTTTGTAGCAGTGACATATCACAGAAGTCTGGATCCAAAACATCGTTGCTCTAGCTCTTATAGTCTTTGAGCACTAGGCGCTGAAGGGGACGGACAGACGGACAGACGGACGGACGGACAGACGGACAGACCGACATGGCTCAATCGACTCGGCTATTGATGCTGATCAAGAATATATATACTTTATGGGGTCGGAAACGATTCCTTCTGGACGTTGCACACATCCACTTTTACCACAAATCTAATATACCCCAATACTCATTTTGAGTATCGGGTATAAAAATACATAATTGCAGTGTACAGTTAAATGAATTCTTAATATCCAACTCCTTACCAGAATTTGCACAAAGCATCTACATCAACAATAACGTAACAAAAATTAAACCATTGTCTTATTTGCAAACCAAAGAAATCGTAATAGAAAATACGCGATTAAATAATGTATTACATGTAAGCTTAATACTACTATTTGTCATAATCATAATAGGATAAAGCTACAAATTGTTTAATCTAAGTAAAAGCAATAAGCCTAAAACCGACCCGCACATTGAAACACCCTTAGACGAAGACGAGGAATCCCCAGCAGGCACAGTTTTAGACGCACCTGAACTATATCCAAGGATAATCGCCTGAGGACAGGCTTAAATCTAACAATGGGGGAGTGACATATCTATAGTTCATGCTCCGCATACCCTTGTCTATGTCTATTACCCTGCACCCACAATACTATAAACAATACGACACCCTCAGCTTCGAACCCTCATAAACAATCTCACGCTCGAAATGGACCACGCGTAGCCGATTGCAGGCAATGTAAACAAACACCCTAAACTGGAAGTTGAACATAAAACAATAGATGCCGCACTAGAATCCAGCCGCACCAGAATCACGCCACTCTTCAGAGATCAATTACTAATCTTCAATATTTGTTCTTTGAATTCGGAGTAGTTCGGAATATTTATGAGTTTGGTACTGGATTTAATCAGTTTAGTGAAGTGATTTGAACTGATTATCTCCAGGAATGCCCTTTGGAACAGTGGGAAGTCTACTTCGTTATGGAAATATAGTGCACTCTTTTTGGTACACACATATTCCTTTATTATATCTTTTGCTAATGATTCTGTCATTTCGGTATATGTGATTTTTATCAGTATCTTGTGGAAATAGTGGGATGTTTCTACCTTATCCTCATTACCTTTAATCAGTTCTATTTGCCTATTATAGTAATTGATTGGTCTCTCTGTAAGTGGAATATAATTTGTATTATCTTCTTGCGCGCTATGGACCGTTGCACAATCACTATTAATGGTTTCCCCGAGTAGGTTTTCGTTAATCTTTACTCTTGATAGCTCATCGGCTACATGGTTCTCCTTTCCGGGTAAATATTTTATTTTGAAGTCAAATTCGTTTAATTTGATCTTTCATCGTTGTAGCTTCATATTTGGTTCCTTGAGGTTATTCAACCAAATCAAGGGTTTGTGATCACTTAATATCTTAAACGTTCTACCAAACAGGTATGATCTGAAATACTTAGTTGCCCAAACTATAGCTAGTAATTCCTTTTCTATTGCTGAATAATTGATTTCATGTTCGTTTAAGGTTCTACTTGCATAGCAGATTGGTTTGTGGTCTTGCGACAACACTGCTCCTAATGCAATGTTACTTGCATCGGTTGTTACCGTGAACATTCTTTTGAAATCTGGGAATGCGAGGATGGGGTCTGAGGTGATAAGTACTTTCAATTTTTCGAAGGCCTCGACGTATTTTTCCTCTGTTGGGTCTATGACTGCTCGTTTCTTTAATTTGAGTGTCATAGGTTTTGCTATATTAGCGAAGTTGGGAATGAATTTCCTATAGAATCCACATAAACCTATGAATGTTTTATTTTTGTGGTTGTATTGGGTATTGGGAAGTTTATTATGGCAGATATTTTCTTTGGATTAGGAACTATGCCGTTAGTTGTTACTACATGGCCTAGGAATTCCGTTTCTTTCTTCAGGAATTCACACTTATCCATTTGTAGCTTTAAGTTAACGTCTCTCAACTTTCCAAATACTCTCCTTAGTGACAACAGGTGTTCTTCCAATGAAGTGGAAAATATAATGATGTCGTCTAAGTATACGAGGCAATCTTTGAAGATTAACTCTTCTAGCAGATTGTTCATACATCTTTGGAAGGTAGCGGGGGCAGTGGTTAGCCCAAAGGGCATACGAGTGAACTCGTAATGACCATGCTTCGTGGAGAAAGCTGTTTTTGGGATTGAGCTTGGTTCCATAGGAATTTGATGGAATCCCTTAGCTAAATCGATTGTTGTGAAATATTGGCACCTACCTAGTTTATCTAGTATTTCGTCCATTCTGGGTGTAGGAAATTTATCCTTTATTGTCACCTCGTTATACTTCTATAATCTACTACCATACGATATTTCTGCTTTCCTGAAGCATCTATTTTCTTTGGTATCATAGCGATGGGTGCACAATAGGGAGAGTTCGACTTACGAATGATTCCCTGTCTAATCATATCTTTGATTTGTTGAGTCACTTCTTGATCGTGTATTTGAGCATATTTATATGGTCGACGATATACAGGATCTTCGTGATTGGCTTTAATTTCGTGCTTTATAGTACTAGTGAAGGTCAAAATGTCACCTTCTTTATACTGCACGTCCTTAAATTCATAGAGATCTTTCTTTAGTTTCTCCTTTTCTTCGTCATTTAAATGTTCCAACCTTAGCTGGTTGCATTCCCTTAATTCATTCTCTAATGCGGAAGCGAAGTATTGCTCTCCTTCAGGAGATGGGTCAAGGCACTTAGGTGTAGTTATATCTTCCTTTGAAGATGGCTTAACACCTTTGTGTGCGGTCTTGCCGACGGCAATTGCTTCTCCACTTTGGATGATTGGGTATGACCTTTCTCCTTACGTTACCGTTTCCTTTCGGTAATCGATGACGGCTTTGCTGGCCATCAAATATTCTCTGCCTAAGAGTATGTCATAATTTTCAGAAAAATTATGAATATAAAATTTTTGTTTTGTCGGACAGTTTTTGGTTGCATTACGTGTAATGCTCTGAGTCAGACGGACGGGTCCATTGATGGTATGGACGGTGAGGTTGTCGCTATCGACTTTGGAATCTGTATAGTTTTCTTTTATTATATTTATTGACGATCCCGAGTCCGCGATACCTCTTAATTTTTTATTATTTACGATTATTTCAATATCCTCTTCCTCGATTTCTTCCGAGGCACTCTGCTGAAAATTTACATCCATTTTCATTTGTCCGCTTTGGCTTTCCCTAGATCGTTTGACTGGCTGTTTGGTGCACTGCTACCTTCCTGAGTCTGATTGATTTGATAGTTTGTGTGATTCTGTACTCTGCCCTGGTTTAAGGAATTTCTAAATTCGTTAAATAATCCTTTATTATTTACGGCATTATTTCCTGAATTATTTCGATTCGATCCATGATTATTTCTGGAAGTACTTGGGTTTTTATTGTTATAATCGTTACTACTATAGCGAGGGTAATAAGTTCCAACATTCCTACGATTGTTATTTCCGTTTCCTGAGTGTTCGTGATTCTTGTTATCAGTTACGAAATTTTCGTAGATTCCTAACTCTTGTGCTGATTTTTCTAGATTAGCCATAGTAGAAATGTCTTTCTTTGCTAAAATGATGAACAGTTTATTGGGTAGAGCATCTTCTATGGTATGTCTGGTGGCATTTGCCAGAGCGTTTTTAAAGATTATCTTATTTTCTGGGCTAGTCTCCAGATTTAGTTTACTTACTATAGCATTTGACTTAATTTCTAGTTCCTCTACGAACTTACGAATATTCCCATTGAATTTGGTGTCGTGTAATTGTTGTAGCAGCGTTTCGTATGGAGTGTGGTTGTTGAATTTGCTGATTAGGGCTGCTTTTAGATCGGTCCAGGTGTTGGGTTGAAGGCTTTGTGATAAAAGTTGTGCTCGTCCGCACAGTTGACCCTAAGTGGCTCCGTACATGATGCTTTGTTGCCGGATGTCTTCTGTTGGGTACAATTCGGAGATGTACTCAATCCTGCTTATGAACGAGCTTAGGCGTTCTTGGCATCCGTCGTATGGTGGAATTTGCCTGATTGACTTCAAGGCTTGGTTCAGGTGTATTTCTGTTAGCGGCATGTTGATTTCTTTTTATTTATTTATTTTTTTCTAATATTAATTGAGTTTCAATCGTGTGTAGATTCTTTGGCGGATCTCTTTAGTATTAGCGTTACTTTTTCTCTGATCACTGTAGGTTATTACGCACTGTAACTGTCACTACGCCAATTGATCGTCTTAAAAAAGGGATTCACTTTTAACTGAGATCCTACCGACTGCGCCAGTTAAATATGCGACACTTCAGTTTAAGTTTTAAAAAAGGTTTTATTCTTTCACTTTAACTTAGCGTACATTGGTTAGTTATTTCCCCGACGATGACTGAGGTCTGATGTCTTGAACGGAATTAACTTTGGTTGAATTCTCCGACGGTGTCGCGATTGACGTTTGTCTTGAACAGAACTGAGTTGGCTTCTTAGATGCAGACTATTTTTATTATGATGCTCGGTTTGGGATTCGGATTTGGATTCGGAGGCGTTGGCTTCGACTTCGGCTTTGGAGATGGAGTACGTGACTCGATCGATATGTGGGAAAGGCGGCTTTTGATGAAAGGCTTCCGCTGCGTATGAGCGGTGTTGCATTACTTGGGGGTGGCTGAGAATAGGGCCTCTGATTGGTCAGCTAGGATGGTGTGATTCTTGAGAATCGATTAGTAATTGATCTCTGAAGAGTGGCGTGATTCTGGTGCGGCTGGATTCTAGTGCGGCATCTATTGTTTTATGTTCAACTTCCAGTTTAGGGTGTTTGTTTACATTGCCTGCAATCGGCTACGCGTGGTCCATTTCGAGCGTGAGATTGTTTATGAGGGTTCGAAGCTGAGGGTGTCGCATTGTTTATAGTATTGTGGGTGCAGGGTAATAGACATAGACAAGGGTATGCGGAGCATGAACTATAGATATGTCACTCCCCCATTGTTAGATTTAAGCCTGTCCTCAGGCGATTATCCTTGGATATAGTTCAGGTGCGTCTAAAACTGTGCCTGCTGGGGATTCCTCGTCTTCGTCTAAGGGTGTTTCAATGTGCGGGTCGGTTTTAGGCTTATTGCTTTTACTTAGATTAAACAATTTGTAGCTTAATCCTATTATGATTATGACAAATAGTAGTATTAAGCTTACATGTAATACATTATTTAATCGCGTATTTTCTATTACGATTTCTTTGGTTTGCAAATAAGACAATAGTTTAATTTTTGTTACGTTATTGTTGATGTAGATGCTTTGTGCAAATTCTGGTATGGAGTTGGATATTAAGAATTCGTTTAACTGTACACTGCAATTATGTATTTTTATTAATGCGTTATCTTCTACTTTTATTTCTTGGTTTAGGCAATCTTGGTTTAATATGGTTTTTGGTAATTTCCAAGTTAACAATATATTGGGTTCTATGAAACTTATTTGAAAGTTTTGGTGTGCTTTGGTGTATGGACATTTTGTTTCTACTTGTTTGACTATTCCTGAAATACATTCGTCATTTATTTTTCGTTTTGATTCTTTTTCATATACCTCGTTTTCTAGAACGTAATAATTGTTTTGCGTTAGGTCAGTGAGGATGTTATTATCTTCATCTGGATATGGGACAATTTTAAGTATAGGAATATTTCTGATCTCTCGTGGGATGTTGGAAATTATTAGTATTTCGTTAGTGTCTGTTTTCAACCAGGTAGATGTTTTGATATTTAATAATTTCTCTGAATCGATGTGTTTCAGGTAATCCTGCCTCAAAGATCCCTAATCTTGTTAGCTGCATGCCTAATTCAATATCCTCTATGTACTCTGTAAAATGTTGAAGGTTAAATATTAATATCTCTAGTTGCTTATTTCTATCATTATCCTTGTTTAATTTATTGACAACTTCTATGCCAGAATTTACTGCTTGAATTACTTAGTTTAATTTGTTAGCTTGAACACTGTGGCTAGCCAGATTGTATATTTTCCCTTCTAATTCGACTTTATCATCTTGATCTAATGTTCCAAATAGATATTTATATACTGTGCCTACTGCATTTATAAGGCCTCTTTTGTTTCTTTTGGCTATTTTGATGCCGTTGAATTCACGCTGCAATTTCTCGATTAAATATTGAACTTGGATTACGTTATTAAATTGGGTTGCCTGTTCTAGTAAACTCTGATATGTTTCATCTGTTCTTGTTATATTAATTTTTAGATAATGGTATTCATAATTAATGGGTATGTTAATGGTATTTGTTTTGAATATGAGATATCCATTCCTTGAGTTGATGGGATCTATCTCTATATTCTGTCCGGAAGACTGTAGGACGGTGAACATTAGTAAGATTATAATCTTAATCATGTTGTAGCTCCGGACTCCCAGTACTCTCTTCGGGTACTCTGCAATTATCGTATTTACTTTTATTAGATTTTTTCTTTCTTTTGAATTTCGTTTTATAGTGGGTGATTTTCCTCCCTCTATTTTTCTCTTCAAAGTGCTTTTCGTCTACCTGCCTAATATCCCCTGTTCTTTTGAACGGGTTATGGTTATAAGTGTATAGAATTAACTCGAATTTTGTGAGCTTGTTTTCTATGTTATCCTCACTTGAAATGATTCTTAATTTTTCATTGATCGTTTAATGTAGTCGTTCTACATCAGAAACTCCGTTTTTACTGGTAGTGATTTCGATTTTCACATTTTCCGCATTCAACCATGCTTGCAATGCTGCGCACATAAAGGCTGAATCTTTGTCGGCTTTAATTCCCTGTGGCTTGCCCATTTCGTTAAAGACTTTTATGATGGCTCTGTTGGTTTCTAGCCAGTCACGACTCTTAACTTCTACAAGGGTAGCGAATTTAGAATATACATCAATGCATGATAGGAATTGTTGATTGCCTACCAAATAGAAATCCATGACATACTATTCTCTGATATTTTGTATTTCAGGGGTGATTTCGAAGGTTAGATTGTTACGATGCTCTGTTTTAGCAACGTTGCACGTAGGACATTCATTGATAATATTTTGGATTAACTTTTGATAATCGGGGTAGTAGAATTTTCCTTTAAACCAATTAGTGGTCTTTTCGATACCTGGGTGAAGTAGCTCTTTATGATTCTTCAATATCTGTTCTTTGAATTCGGAGTAGTTCGGAATATTTATGAGTTTGGTACTGGATTTAATCAGTTTAGTGAAGTGATTTGGACTGATTATCTCCAGGAATGCCCTTTGGAACAGTGGAAAGTCTACTTCGTTATGGAAATATAGTGCACTCTTTTTGGTACACACATATTCCTTTATTATATCTTTTGCTAATGATTCTGTCATTTCGGTATATGTGATTTTTATCAGTATCTTGTGGAAATAGTGGGATGTTTCTACCTTATCCTCATTACCTTTAATCAGTTCTATTTGCCTATTATAGTAATTGATTGGTCTCTCTGTAAGTGGAATATAATTTGTATTATCTTCTTGCGCGCTATGGACCGTTGCACAATCACTATTAATGGTTTCCCCGAGTAGGTTTTCGTTAATCTTTACTCTTGATAGCGCATCGGCTACATGGTTCTCTGTTAGGTATTATATTAATATCTATATACGGTCACACCATCCAAGGGATATAGAATAAAAGAGAATCTTGAAGACAACGCGTGCTTAAGTCTGAGTGTCAATACACTACATAATTGGCGACGAGCATAAAATAAAACGTATTAATATACATACACATGTTAAAAGTGCATATAATATATGAATAGCAACATGACGAAAAATGAAGCACCAACATTCTATCAAATGGCAACAATTGCTGAGTTTTCGCCACACCAAGAAACGTTCTGCATTTGGAAGGAAAAATTCGACATACATTTGTGCAAATTGAATGTGAAAGAGGAAAACACAAAAAAGGCAGTTTTGTTGAAGTCGAGCGGTACAGCGGCTTACACTGTACTACATAGTTTGTGCAATCCGGTATCACCCGTATCAAAAGCATACAAAGAATTATGTGAAATTTTAAAAACACACTACACACCACCTACACTCATATTCAGAGAAAGAAAAAAATTTCACATGTCCACAAAAAGTGAAGATGAGACTGTAGCGGAGTGGTATGCTCGAGTTAAACAATTGGCATTGGAATGCAAATTTGGCTCAAATCTGGAAGCGTTTGTATTAAACCAATTTGTGATGAGCCTTCCCAACCCTATATATGAAAGAATATGTGAAGAAGACGAAAATCTAACTCTGGCTGATGCACTCAAGAAGGCGATGATCATGGAGACGAAGATCAGCACAAGGAAGACAGAACACAACGTCAACTACATGCATCAAAAGAACGGGACTAGTCAATGGCAGAGGCAAAGAGGCGAGAACAGAGATCAAGCAAAGAGCAACGGCAGAAGTCATTTCAAGGGCAACCGAAACGTGAGTTACAGAGGCGGCAGAAGCGACGGTGACGGCGACGGCGAAAACGACTGCGACGCTGGCAGAGAAAAGAAGCAGCAGCCATGCACACACTGTGGCTGGCGAAATCATAACTCAAACAATTGCAAGTATAAGGCATGCAAATGTCACAGCTGTGGAAAAACAGGTCACTTGGCGAGCATTTGTAAAAATAAATCAAAAAAAATCCGTAAATTATGTATCTCAAACAAAACATGACACCTATTCTGATAATAATTTTGATAATGATAATTATAACTTTTCTATCTATAGCGTTGATACAACCTCAACTAATGGAGTATATTATTTACCTGTAAAAATTGATGGAAACATAACGAAAATTGCTTGCGACACTGGTGCACCGTGCACATTGGTTCCAAAAACATTTTACGAAAGCTTAAATACCAGCAGACCACTTAGAAAATGTCTAGTTCCATATGTAGATTACAATGGAGATTCAATCAAAGTTATTGGTGAGTACGATGCAACGATCGAATATCGAGGTCTAAAAAAACAAATTGTTGTTGTTGTAACCAATGCAGTGAGTCCACCTTTGCTAGGTAGAACATTTTTGAGAGCTTTTAATTTTGAGTTAATGCAGGTGAACAATGTGTACGTAAATGAACCAAATTCTGTAATTACAGAACAGATTAAATCGGAGTTTGCTGAAGTTTTTGAGCCTCGTTTAGGTTCATATACTACGAATACGATATCGTTACTATTAAAAGAAGATGCAAAACCAATATTTTTCAAGCCTAGGTCAGTACCATTAGCATGGAAAGAAAAGATTGAAGTGCAGTTACGAAAATTCATAGATGATGGAATTTTAGAGCAAGTTGTTAGTTCTGAATGGGCAACACCTTTGGTACCGATTTTAAAACCAAACGGTGACATACGAATTTGTGGTGACTATAAGGTTACATTAAACCGGTCTTTAGTCGACGTAAAGTATCCACTACCTCGAATAGACGACATTTTTGCAGCGCTTGAAGGGGGTACACTGTATTCAAAACTTGACCTGTCAAATGCTTACAATCAGCTAAATTTAGATGAGCAATCTCAAAATTTGTGTACTTGGAGCACACATATTGGACTATTGAAAGTTAAACGCTTACCATTTGGTATAAAAACTGCAGCAGCTATTTTTCAAAAAACAATGGAAGGGTTGTTTCAGGGTATGCGAGGAGTTGTGGTTTATCAAGATGACATAACAGTTACAGGACGAGATCTTCAAGAACATATTTCAAACCTAAAAGCTGTACTTAGAAAACTGAAATCAGTTGGACTTAAATTAAATGACAAGAAATGTGAGTTCTTTAAATCCAAAATTTGTTACCTAGGATTTTCAATTGACAGAATAGGACTGAGCAAAAACAATGATAGAGTTGCGAGTGTATTGTTTGCACCGGCTCCGGAAAACGTATCACAGCTTAGAGCTTTCATAGGCATGGTAAATTATTATTCAAAGTTTATCAATAATTTCGCTCAGATAATGAGTCCTTTATATGCATTATTAAAGAAAAATACAAAATTTAATTGGACACGCGAATGTCAGAGTGCATATGAAGAGGTAAAGAAAGAAGTAACTTCTGAACAAGTTTTAGTTCACTACAACCCAGATCAACCGTTAGTATTAACGACTGATGCTAGCAGTCATGCAGTTTCAGGTGTTTTATCACATAAATGCAATGAAGATATCAAACCAATAGCATTTGTATCAAGAGCATTATCCAAAAGTGAGCATAATTACAGTACAATCGAGAAAGAGGCCCTGGCTATAGTGTTCTGTGTGAGTAAATTAAGACAGTATCTTTTAGGAAACAAGTTCATCCTTCGAACAGATCACAAACCATTACTAAGCATATTTGGAGACCTGAAAGGACTTCCATTGATGGCCTCTGCACGAATGCAAAGATGGGCACTGACTTTGTCAGGTTTTCAATATACAGTTGAACACATAAAGGGGACCTTAAATATAGCAGATGGACTCTCAAGAATGCCTCAATGGGAAACGGCTGTACCAAACGAAGACTATAATTACATACATTTTATACAGTCCGAAAAGGTGTTCAAAATTAGCTTCAAAGAAATAGCTCGTGAAACACGACGTGACCCAATATTATCAAAAGTTTGTGAGGCAATTAACACTGGTTCGAAGACAAGATTAAAAGGCAGCGAGTTTTCTGCCTACATCTCTAAAACAAATGAACTTTCAGTGGAATATGATTGTATCTTATGGGGACACAGAGTAGTAATTCCAACCAAACTGAGACAAGCTATTTTAGCAGAATTTCATGCATCGCATTTGGGAATAGTAAAAACCAAAATGTTAGCACGTTCTTATGTGTGGTGGCCTTGCATGGATTCTGAAATTGAGAAATTAATTCGAGATTGTATTCCTTGTCAGGAACTACAATCAAGTCCAGAAAAGTGTCTGTTAATACCGTGGAAATCCACAGGAAAGGCTTGGAGTCGAGTACACATAGACTTTGCAGGACCAATTAGAGGTTTTCATTTATTGGTTATTATAGATTCTTATACAAAATGGGCAGAAGTATTCAAAACGAAGGAAATAACTTCATTGTTTACTATCAACAAGCTTAGAGAAGTATTTTGTCGATATGGTTTACCAGACGTGTTAGTTAGTGACAATGGACGACAGTTTACTTCTGATGATTTTAAAACGTTTATGAAAAACAATGGTGTTAATCACATTTTTACTGCTCCAGGACATCCAGCGACTAATGGTCAAGCAGAAAATTTTGTAAAGACTGTTAAGAAATCACTATATGCAAACATAAAGGCTAATGAAAGACAAGATTTTAATACAATTTTAAATAGATTTTTGATCGATTACCGAAATACGATTCATTGTACTACGGGCGAATCTCCTGCTAAATTATTTTTTGGTCGTACACTAAAAACAAGATTTTCGTTGTTAAAACCACCTACGGGCGAAAGCATAATAAATAAAAAACAGACTGAGTGTGTTGTAAATCACAAAGGTAGACGAAGCACAGAATTTTTAAAGGGTCAAAAAGTTATGGTTAGGGACTACAAAAATCCTAACAAAGCAAGCTGGACTCAGGCAACTGTAAAACAACAACTGGGCCCGCGTTCGTATTGTTGTATTTTGGCGAACAATAACAGAGAAATAAAACGTCACCTGGATCAAATTAGAAACCAAAGCACTAACAATCATACATCGCCTAATGCGAAAACACCTGATGTCGAAAGCAATTGTTCAGTAGATGACAATTCCAAAACCAACAATGAACAAATAGTTTCTCAACCAACACCCACCAGGAGAGAGTTGAGACCACGTGAGGCAGGGAAGGTAGTAAAGCGTATTTAACAATAAAATAATATAAAGAAAGGAATTATGAAATCAAATTATGTACAAATTAAACACTGAAACAAATACTAAACAGATTAAGAAGAAAGAAAAATACGAAATCACATAAATTTTATATACGCTAATTAGATTAAGTACACAAATCAAATTGTTATAAGAAAATAGATTTGTAAATGACATGTATATTAAACATCTAAGGAGAGGCGTGTTAGGTATTATATTAATATCTATATACGGTCACACCATCCAAGGGATATAGAATAAAAGAGAATCTTGAAGACAACGCGTGCTTAAGTCTGAGTGTCAATACACTACATTCTCCTTTCCGGGTAAATATTTTATTTTGAAGTCAAATTCGTTTAATTTAATCTTTCATCGTTGTAGCTTCATATTTGGTTCCTTGAGGTTATTCAACCAAATCAAGGGTTTGTGATCACTTAATATCTCAAACGTTCTACCAAACAGGTATGATCTGAAATACTTAGTTGCCCAAACTATAGCTAGTAATTCCTTTTCTATTGCTGAATAATTGATTTCATGTTCGTTTAAGGTTCTACTTGCATAGCAGATTGGTTTGTGGTCTTGCGACAACACTGCTCCTAATGCAATGTTACTTGCATCGGTTGTTACCGTGAACATTCTTTTGAAATCTGGGAATGCGAGGATGGGGTCTGAGGTGATAAGTACTTTCAATTTTTCGAAGGCTTTCACGTATTTTTCCTCTGTTGGGTCTATGACTGCTCGTTTCTTTAATTTGAGTGTCATAGGTTTCGCTATATTAGCGAAGTTGGGAATGAATTTCCTATAGAATCCACATAAACCTATGAATGATTTTATTTTTGTGGTTGTATTGGGTATTGGGAAGTTTATTATGGCAGATATTTTCTTTGGATTAGGAACTATGCCGTTAGTTGTTAATACATGGCCTAGGAATTCCGTTTCTTACTTCAGGAATTCACACTTATCCATTTGTAGCTTTAAGTTGGCGTCTCTCAACTTTCCAAATACTCTCCTTAGTGACAACAAGTGTTCTTCCAATGAAGTGGAAAATATAATGATGTCGTCTAAGTATACGAGGCAATCTTTGAAGATTAACTCTTCTAGCAGATTGTTCATACATCTTTGGAAGGTAGCGGGGGCAGTGGTTAGCCCAAAGGGCATACGAGTGAACTCGTAATGACCATGCTTCGTGGAGAAAGATGTAGATGCTTTGTGCAAATTCTGGTATGGAGTTGGATATTAAGAATTCGTTTAACTGTACACTGCAATTATGTATTTTTATTAATGCGTTATCTTCTACTTTTATTTCTTGGTTTAGGCAATCTTGGTTTAATATGGTTTTTGGTAATTTGAAAGTTTTGGTGTGCTTTGGTGTATGGACATTTTGTTTCTACTTGTTTGACTATTCCTGAAATACATTCGTCATTTATTTTTCGTTTTGATTCTTTTTCATATACCTCGTTTTCTAGAACGTAATAATTGTTTTGCGTTAGGTCAGTGAGGATGTTATTATCTTCATCTGGATATGGGACAATTTTAAGTATAGGAATATTTCTGATCTCTCGTGGGATGTTGGAAATTATTAGTATTTCGTTAGTGTCTGTTTTCAACCAGGTAGATGTTTTGATATTTAATAATTTCTCTGAATCGATGTGTTTCAGGTAATCCTGCCTCAAAGATCCCTAATCTTGTTAGCTGCATGCCTAATTCAATATCCTCTATGTACTCTGTAAAATGTTGAAGGTTAAATATTAATATCTCTAGTTGCTTATTTCTATCATTATCCTTGTTTAATTTATTGACAACTTCTATGCCAGAATTTACTGCTTGAATTACTAAGTTTAATTTGTTAGCTTGAACACTGTGGCTAGCCAGATTGTATATTTTCCCTTCTAATTCGACTTTATCATCTTGATCTAATGTTCCAAATAGATATTTATATACTGTGCCTACTGCATTTATAAGGCCTCTTTTGTTTCTTTTGGCTATTTTGATGCCGTTGAATTCACGCTGCAATTTCTCGATTAAATATTGAACTTGGATTACGTTATTAAATTGGGTTGCCTGTTCTAGTAAACTCTGATATGTTTCATCTGTTCTTGTTATATTAATTGTTAGATAATGGTATTCATAATTAATGGGTATGTTAATGGTATTTGTTTTGAATATGAGATATCCATTCCTTGAGTTGATGGGATCTATCTCTATATTCTGTCCGGAAAACTGTAGGACGGTGAACATTAGTAAGATTATAATCTTAATCATGTTGTAGCTCCGGACTCCCAGTACTCTCTTCGGGTACTCTGCAATTATCGTATTTACTTTTATTAGATTTTTTCTTTCTTTTGAATTTCGTTTTATAGTGGGTGATTTTCCTCCCTCTATTTTTCTCTTCAAAGTGCTTTTCGTCTACCTGCCTAATTTCCCCTGTTCTTTTGAACGGGTTATGGTTATAAGTGTATAGAATTAACTCGAATTTTGTGAGCTTGTTTTCTATGTTATCCTCACTTGAAATGATTCTTAATTTTTCATTGATCGTTTAATGTAGTCGTTCTACATCAGAAACTCCGTTTTTACTGGTAGTGATTTCGATTTTCACATTTTCCGCATTCAACCATGCTTGCAATGCTGCGCACATAAAGGCTGAATCTTTGTCGGCTTTAATTCCCTGTGGCTTGCCCATTTCGTTAAAGACTTTTATGATGGCTCTGTTGGTTTCTAGCCAGTCACGACTCTTAACTTCTACAAGGGTAGCGAATTTAGAATATACATCAATGCATGATAGGAATTGTTGATTGCCTACCAAATAGAAATCCATGACATACTATTCTCTGATATTTTGTATTTCAGGGGTGATTTCGAAGGTTAGATTGTTACGATGCTCTGTTTTAGCAACGTTGCACGTAGGACATTCATTGATAATATTTTGGATTAACTTTTGATAATCGGGGTAGTAGAATTTTCCTTTAAACCAATTAGTGGTCTTTTCGATACCTGGGTGAAGTAGCTCTTTATGATTCTTCAATATCTGTTCTTTGAATTCGGAGTAGTTCGGAATATTTATGAGTTTGGTACTGGATTTAATCAGTTTAGTGAAGTGATTTGGACTGATTATCTCCAGGAATGCCCTTTGGAACAGTGGGAAGTCTTTTTCGTTATGGAAATATAGTGCACTCTTTTTGGTACACACATATTCCTTTATTATATCTTTTGCTAATGATTCTGTCATTTCGGTATATGTGATTTTTATCAGTATCTTGTGGAAATAGTGGGATGTTTCTACCTTATCCTCATTACCTTTAATCAGTTCTATTTGCCTATTATAGTAATTGATTGGTCTCTCTGTTAGTGGAATATAATTTGTATTATCTTCTTGCGCGCTATGGACCGTTGCACAATCACTATTAATGGTTTCCCCGAGTAGGTTTTCGTTAATCTTTACTCTTGATAGCGCATCGGCTACATGGTTCTCCTTTCCGGGTAAATATTTTATTTTGAAGTCAAATTCGTTTAATTTAATCTTTCATCGTTGTAGCTTCATATTTGGTTCCTTGAGGTTATTCAACCAAATCAAGGGTTTGTGATCACTTAATATCTCAAACGTTCTACCAAACAGGTATGATCTGAAATACTTAGTTGCCCAAACTATAGCTAGTAATTCCTTTTCTATTGCTGAATAATTGATTTCATGTTCGTTTAAGGTTCTACTTGCATAGCAGATTGGTTTGTGGTCTTGCGACAACACTGCTCCTAATGCAATGTTACTTGCATCGGTTGTTACCGTGAACATTCTTTTGAAATCTGGGAATGCGAGGATAGGGTCTGAGGTGATAAGTACTTTCAATTTTTCGAAGGCCTCGACGTATTTTTCCTCTGTTGGGTCTATGACTGCTCGTTTCTTTAATTTGAGTGTCATAGGTTTTGCTATATTAGCGAAGTTGGGAATGAATTTCCTATAGAATCCACATAAACCTATGAATGTTTTATTTTTGTGGTTGTATTGGGTATTGGGAAGTTTATTATGGCAGATATTTTCTTTGGATTAGGAACTATGCCGTTAGTTGTTAATACATGGCCTAGGAATTCCGTTTCTTTCTTCAGGAATTCACACTTATCCATTTGTAGCTTTAAGTTGGCGTCTCTCAACTTTCCAAATACTCTCCTTAGTGACAACAGGTGTTCTTCCAATGAAGTGGAAAATATAATGATGTCATCTAAGTATACGAGGCAATCTTTGAAGATTAACTCTTCTAGCAGATTGTTCATACATCTTTGGAAGGTAGCGGGGCAGTGGTTAGCCCAAAGGGCATACGAGTGAACTCGTAATGACCATGCTTCGTGGAGAAAGCTGTTTTTGGGATTGAGCTAGGTTCCATAGGAATTTGATGGAATCTCTTAGCTAAATCGATTGTTGTGAAATATTGGCACCTACCTAGTTTATCTAGTATTTCGTCCATTCTGGGTGTAGGAAATTTATCCTTGATTGTCACCTCGTTTAGACTTCTATAATCTACTACCATACGATATTTCTGCTTTCCTGAAGCATCTATTTTCTTTGGTATCATAGCGATGGGTGCACAATAGGGAGAATTCGACTTACGAATGATTCCCTGTCTAATCATATCTTTGATTTGTTGAGTCACTTCTTGATCGTGTTTTTGAGCATATTTATATGGTCGACGATATACAGGATCTTCGTGATGGGTTTTAATTTCGTGCTTTATAGTACTAGTGAAGGTCAAAATGTCACCTTCTTTATACTGCACGTCCTTAAATTCATAGAGAACTTTCTTTAGTTTCTCCTTTTCTTCGTCATTTAAATGTTCCAACCTTAGCTGGTTGCATTTCCTTAATTCATTCTCTAATGCGGAAGCGAAGTATTGCTCTCCTTCAGGAGATGGGTCAAGGCACTTAGGTGTAGTTATATCTTCCTTTGAAGATGATAAGCCATCACCTTTGTGTGCGGTCTTGCCGACGGCAATTGCTTCTCCACTTTGGATGATTGGGTTGACCTTTCTCCTAACGTTACCGTTTCCTTTCGGTAATCGATGACGGCTTTGCTGGCCATCAAATATTCTCTGCCTAAGAGTATGTCATAATTTTCAGAAAAATTATGAATATAAAATTTTTGTTTTGTCGGACAGTTTTTGGTTGCATTACGTGTAATGCTCTGAGTCAGACGGACGGGTCCATTGATGGTATGAACGGTGAGGTTGTCGCTATCGACTTTGGAATCTGTATAGTTTTCTTTTATTATATTTATTGACGATCCCGAGTCCGCGATACCTCTTAATTTTTTATTATTTACGATTATTTCTATATATGGTCTTCCTCGATTTCTTCCGAGGCACTCTGCTGAAAATTTACATCCATTTTCAGTTGTCCGCTTTGGCTTTCCCTAGATCGTTTGACTGGCTGATTTGGTGCACTGCTACCTGCCTGAGTCTGATTGATTTGATAGTTTGTGTGATTCTGTACTCTGCCCTGGTTTAAGGAATTTCTAAATTCGTTAAATAATCCTTTATTATTTACGGCATTATTTCCTGAATTATTTCGATTCGATCCATGATTATTTCTGGAAGTACTTGGGTTTTGATTGTTATAATCGTTACTACTATAGCGAGGGTAATAAGTTCCAACATTCCTACGATTGTTATTTCCGTTTCTTGAGTGTTCGTGATTCTTGTTATCAGTTACGAAATTTTCGTAGATTCCTAACTCTTGAGCTGATTTTTCTAGATTAGCCATAGTAGAAATGTCTTTCTTTGCTAAAATGATGAACAGTTTATTGGGTAGAGCATCTTCTATGGTATGTCTGGTGGCATTTGCCAGAGCGTTTTTAAAGATTATCTTATTTTCTGGGCTAGTCTCCAGATTTAGTTTACTTACTATAGCATTTGACTTAATTTCTAGTTCCTCTACGAACTTACGAATATTCCCATTGAATTTGGTGTCGTGTAATTGTTGTAGCAGCGTTTCGTATGGAGTGTGGTTGTTGAATTTGCTGATTAGGGCTGCTTTTAGATCGGTCCAGGTGTTGGGTTGAAGGCTTTGTGATAAAAGTTGTGCTCGTCCGCACAGTTGACCCTAAGTGGCTCCGTACATGATGCTTTGTTGCCGGATGTCTTCTGTTGGGTACAATTCGGAGATGTACTCAATCCTGCTTATGAACGAGCTTAGGCGTTCTTGGCATCCGTCGTATGGTGGAATTTGCCTGATTGACTTCAAGGCTTGGTTCAGGTGTATTTCTGTTAGCGGCATGTTGATTTCTTTTTATTTATTTATTTTTTTCTAATATTAATTGAGTTTCAATCGTGTGTAGATTCTTTGGCGGATCTCTTTAGTATTAGCGTTACTTTTTCTCTGATCACTGTAGGTTATTACGCACTGTAACTGTCACTACGCCAATTGATCGTCTTAAAAAAGGGATTCACTTTTAACTGAGATCCTACCGACTGCGCCAGTTAAATATGCGACACTTCAGTTTAAGTTTTAAAAAAGGTTTTATTCTTTCACTTTAACTTAGCGTACATTGGTTAGTTATTTCCCCGACGATGACTGAGGTCTGATGTCTTGAACGGAATTAACTTTGGTTGAATTCTCCGACGGTGTCGCGATTGACGTTTGTCTTGAACAGAACTGAGTTGGCTTATTAGATGTAGACTATTTATATTATGATGCTCGGTTTGGGATTCGGATTTGGATTCGTAGGCGTTGGCTTCGACTTTGGCTTCGGAGATGGAGTACGTGACTCGATCGATATGTGGGAAAGGCGGCTTTTGATGAAAGGCTTCCGCTGCGTATGAGCGGTGTTGCATTACTTGGGGGTGGCTGAGAACAGGGCCTCTGATTGGTCAGCTTGGATGGTGTGATTCTTGAGAATCGATTAGTAATTGATCTCTGAAGAGTGGCGTGATTCTGGTGCGGCTGGATTCTAGTGCGGCTGGAATCTAGTGCGGCATCTATTGTTTTATGTTCAACTTCCAGTTTAGGGTGTTTGTTTACATTGCCTGCAATCGGCTACGCGTGGTCCATTTCGAGCGTGAGATTGTTTATGAGGGTTCGAAGCTGAGGGTGTCGTATTGTTTATAGTATTGTGGGTGCAGGGTAATAGACATAAACAAGGGTATGCGGAGCATGGACTATAGATATGTCACTATATATATTTAAATTTTCCTGCACAACAGCGGTGCTCGGCACCTGGCTTTTGGATAGTGCTGCCACATTTGTATATTATTTTTTATACCCGATACTCAAAATGAGTATTGGGGTATATTAGATTTGTGGTAAAAGTGGATGTGTGTAACGTCCAGAAGGAATCGTTTCCGACCCCATAAAGTATATATATTCTTGATCAGCATCAATAGCCGAGTCGATTGAGCCCTGTCTGTCTGTCCGTCTGTCCGTCCGTCCGTCCGTCCGTCCGTCCGTCCGTCCGTCCGTCCCCTTCAGCGCCTAGTGCTCAAAGACTATAAGAGCTAGAGCAACGAAGTTTTGGATCCAGACTTCTGTGATATGTCACTGCTACAAAAATATTTCAAAACTTCGCCCCGCCCACTTCCGCCCCCACAAAGGACGAAAATCTGTGGCATCCACATTTTTAAAGATACGATAAAACCAAAAACGCAGAATCGTAGAAGATGACTATATGTTCTAGAGTGTAAAATCTCAACCAGATCGTATAATTATTATAGCCAGAATCAAGAAAACAATTTCATTCTTTCTCGCTCTGTCTCTTTCTAACACACAGGTTTCATAGTCGGTTTTGCCAATTGCAAAATATGAGTTCAAGGATCTCAGAACCTATAAGAGCCAGAGCAACCAAATTTGGTATCCACACTCCTGTGATATCGGACCTTGACCGTTTTGTGTCCAAATTTCGCCACACCCCCTTCCGCCCCCGCAAAGGACGAAAATCTGGGGCATCCACAAATCTCAGAGACTATTAAGGCTAGAGTAACCAAATTTGGTATCCGCACTTCTGTTAGATTTCACTACAAAACGTATATCTCAGAATTTCGCCCCACCCCCTTCCGCCCCCACAAAGGACGAAAATCTGTTGCATCCACAATATTGCACATTCGAGAAAACTAAAAACGCAGAATCATAGATAATGAATCTGGATCAGATCGGATCATTTTTGTAGCCAAAAGGAACAAATCAATTTGCAGTGGCTACGCAGCCCCCGACGTCACGCTCAGACTGATTTTCTGTCTCTCTCGCACGCACTCTTTGTCGTGTCGTTCAATATTAGCGGCGTCTGCCGGAGAGAGCCATACTGACTTAGTATCGGGTATAACTGTAGAGTTGCGGTGTCCGCAGCAACTCACAACGTTCCCCCTCGTTCTTTCTTTTATTGTCACACACCACTTTATGCATTATAAGATTTATTATTTTTTGTCATTTAAATTTCTTTATAGTTTCCTTTTCTTTCACTCATAACGTTGCCACTGATTGCTCACCTGCTTTACGTTGCTAATATTAATCCGATGTAGGAAATCATCCTGCGATCCTCGGTTCTTAGTCCGGCTGCGCCAGTTACCAGTTCGTCCTTCTTATTCTTGTAGATGGTCCTGGTTGTTCTTGTATGGGTTTATATTTCTGTCTTTTCCAAAGATTGGTGTTTGAGTTTGAATAAAGTCTGACTGTTCGGTTTCGAGTTCAAAATTGAAGTGTTCTGAGTTTATTAATTATGTTCTTAGGAAGCCTTCGCAGAGGCTTTGAGTTTAGTACATAAGGCATACATACATAAGTATAAAATGTTGCAACGGGCTAGCGTATGTGAAACCGCCGAGTCGGCATTACGCCGGATGTCGGGTTCTAGTTTCGATGTTGTTTTTATGTTAAAATGTATAGGCGGCTGTTTGTGCCGCGTTAAGTAGAATGTTGCGACAGTCAAAGTATTCGAAGTGTTGAGCTGCACATTACAATGTCCGGGTTGAATGACATAGTCGTTCAACGGGACATTGCCATGGCCCGAGGGGGTTTAGGTGGGGGTGCCGCTGTACCGTTATCGGTAACTCGCTCGATTGTTCAATATGAAATATAGTATTTAACATGAATTGGTGCTAGAGTTCTATATGCGGGGGCCATGCTGGGCAAAGGAGGGTAATGTGGTTGTATAGAAGGCTGTAAAAGCCTTCTTTATGGGATCACCGGATGAAACGGGAGCGGTGATCATGGTAGGGTGGGCATAAGTGGTCACAACAACACCGTGTCACGATGCGTATGTGTGTATGTGTCCTTGTGCGTGGTTAGGTGTATTTGCTCATGTTCTTATTTGTGTCCGCTACTTCGCTGCACGTGCAATTTTAATGAACACTGTACTACTGTATCTGTGTTATGATTGTTGGAGTAGAGCTGTGTCCCGTCCGTCCTGGGAAATAAAAACCCCCCATTTCTTGCCGATGAGACGGAAGCCGGAACCAGCACGTGCCCGGACGGGAGACGAACCATCACCTGCTCAGCCTTCCTTGAAGGTTTCTAATACCCAATATGCTACAGTTAGTTTATTATATGGCGCCCAACGTGGGGCCCGAGTTGTCGCAACTGACAACACACCGGCAAGACCCAAATGATTGTGAAAAATTGTGTAATGTAGTTGTGACCTTACATTCCCAACCAGTATCGGGACAGATGTGTTTCTAGTTTGTTTTGGCTTTGTCACTTTAGGATGGAGCAGCGCAGTGGGTTATTAAACTATTGCCACCGTTGTAAGTGATCAAGCGGGCTCCTATGATGCATCCCGATGCATCGAGCCTATTACTATTCTTTTTCGTCTTTCTTTCTTTTGTTTGTGTGTCTTTCCTTCCTTCCTGTTCTTTCTGGCCAAGGTTGGAGGAATGCTCGTCGTTTTTTTTCCGGTCTGGATTATCCGATCAGGAACGGTTGGTGAAAGGCCTCAATTTGCCAGGAAGGAGTTGCGAATAGGACTCATACTCATTGGGCTGGGAATCTGGTATCGTTGGATGGATACGTGGTAAGTATAAAAACAATAGTTTTACCCACCGCGCAATACCCGGACCGCCTATAGCTACGAGTTGTGGGCTATTATCAATTTGTTTATGCATGTAGTTGAGTAAATGTAGTACATGGGAGACATCATACACATAGACACACATAGATATATGTACCTTATTATCCCCTTTGACTTCAGCACGGTCCTAGCAGATTTTTTTCTTTGATACTTTATTTTTTTTATTAATTAAAAAAAAATTTATTTATCTATTTAATTACTTTAGTATTATATCAATAGATTTATTATTTCAAAATAACTATTTAATTTCAAAATAACTATAGTTATATTTAGTATTTACTGTTTTGGTTGTTCACCTAGGGTTATTAGGCGTTCGTTAGGAAACAGTAAGGCTGAAACGGGGATCGTCGGAATTCGTATGAAACAATGCCCGTATTTGGCAGTTGCGAGAATTTAGCAGACGAAGAATTACAAGAAAGAGTTTGTTTGATCTGCCAGGCATAGGTGGAATATTTGGCTCAGCTCCTTACAACGTCTTGTGGTCACACTCTTCATAGGGCCTGTTTTGGCACACGAGTGGGATATAAGAAGGTTTGTCCTGTCTGCCAAACGTCTTTTCAGTCATCGACGTCGAATGTATTAGACGGAACAGCTGGGGACGCCGTTGGAACTTCATTGGTACCACTAATGCCTGATACGAGGAGTAAAGCCCCACATGGGCTCCACAGGGAGCTCCGACGTCTGCTTCGGCCAATCAGCCGCAAACTAGGGAAGCTGGTCCGCAAGTGGTGGTAGCTCCTTCGCCTAGTACCGAGCTTCAGCGAATGATAGCCGAAGCCATGGCTGAAGCCTCGTTGACACAAACCGAGATGCTGAGCAATGCGATCGCTAATGGTTTTCAAAGTATTGTTAGCTCTCTCATGGGCCAACTGGCAAATACAGCGGATGTTCCTTCGAGGAAAAACCAAGCTGGAGAAGGATCGGCACAACGGCCGACACACTTGCCCGATCAGGTTTTCGAAACAGCCAGCAGGAACTCCCCCATAAGTGTGGATATTCGACCAGAGCGGGTTAGTCAAATTTTAGTCAATTGGAAGCTTAGGTTTTCTGGTCGGGCTGGAATTTCCGTCGACGATTTCATTTATCGGGTAGAAGCGCTCACAATCCAAACATTGGACAGGAATTTCGAGTTGCTTTCGAGATACGTGAGCAATCTCTTTGAGGGTAGTGCCAGTGACTGGTATTGGCGCTACCATAAAAGTGTTAGGACGGTCGTTTGGTCCGACCTTAAATCTTCACTGTTAGTACGATTCAAGGATGAGAGGACAGACGTCAACATTCGAGCTGCAATAGACCGAAGGAAGCAGAAGGAGAACGAATCATTTGATGAGTTCTACGAAGCGATTGTCCGATTGGCAGATACACTGGCAACGCCCTTGTCAGAATGTTCCCTGATGGAGTCACTCCGATCCAATTTATTGCCGGAGATACAGCATGAACTCCTATATGAAAAGATCTTTAGCATTGCACAGTTAAGACACTTGGAGAAGACTCGGGAACTGTTCATGCAAACTGTTGGTAAAGATCCGGCGGCAAGACCACGTCCAGCACCAAGACGGTTAGTTCACGCGGTAGAAAGCCCAGTGCAAGAGGAGTCAGACGAAAGTGGTGAGGAGATAGCAGCGTTCAACTTAGTCTGTTCGAACTGCCGTGGTAATGGTCATCGCTACCAGGATTGCATAGCAGAGCGAGTAGTTTTTTGCTATGGGTGTGGCCAGCCTGACACTTACAAGCCGTCGTGCCAAAAATGCCAAGCAACAAAAAACACCCAAGTGCGTGCACCCTTGAAAAGTGCACGCAGACCATCAGCGTCCAAAGCGACGAACACCGAGTAGCGCCGATAGAAGCTGCAACGCAATTCCCAATTCCAATAGTAAATAATAATTTAACCATAGTTAATAAGAAAATAACACAGGAAGATCAAAAGGATAGGGTGTCTAAACGGAAGGCACGAGCGAAAGTACGTCGGGAAGAATTTGTCAAAAATCTAAGGTTAGAGAAACAAGCTCTGGTATCGTCAATAATATCAGAAGATCTCAGGCCATATGCAGAAGTCACATTATTAGACAGGAAGCTTGTTGGATTGCTGGATACAGGGGCATCTATTAGTTGCATTGGTGGAGATTTGGCCTGCGAGCTGCTTGGAAGCCAATTTCACTTTAAGCCCATGGCTTCCACAGTTCGGACAGCGGGTGGGCAGTCTCAGAGAGTGGTTGGGAAGCTTAAAGCGGAAGTGGGCTATAGAGGTGTTACCAGGTCTGTTACCCTATACATCGTTCCAACCCTAACGCAGCCTCTGTATCTAGGCATTAACTTTGGGACCGAATTTGGCCTATTGCCAGCCGATTTGTATCCACAAGGAACTGCGAATGACACGGTGGACCATTGCGATGAGGTGGGGAAGCCAGAAACCCAACGCCCTTTATCGGAGGTGCAACGAGAACAACTGAATAGAACCATTCAGTGTCTTTCGTCTTTCGCGGATAATGGTTTAGGAAAGACCACGTTGTTGTCCCACGTAATAGATGTAGGAGAGGCAAAGCCCACAAAACAACGACACTATTCAGTGTCCCCAGCTATCGAGAAATTAATGTATGAGGAGTTGGATCGCATGTTAGCGCTAGGGGTTATCGAAGAATCCAACAGTGCGTGATCTTGTCCAGTAGTACTCGTCCGGAAGCCGGAGAAGGTTCGTCTTTGTATAGACAGCCGCAAGGTGAACGAGGTGACTCGGAAGGACGCGTATCCCATTCCGCTCATAGATGGGATTTTGAGTCGGTTACCAAAGGCAGAATACATAACTAGCCTCGACCTGAAAGCTGCCTACTGGCAAATACCGCTAGAAGAAGGTTCTAGGGATAAAACAGCATTCACAGTGCCTGGACGGCCGCTTTATCAGTTCAAAGTTATGCCGTTTGGGCTTACCAATGCGCCGTCTACTATGTCCAAACTTATGGACCGCATTATTCTAGCCAATCTTTGAAACGAAGTGTTTATATACTTGGATGACCTGCTTATAGTGTCAGACACCTTTGAAAGGCAATCTGATAGATATGGTCATTATCTATGATTCTGCGTTTTTAGTTTTCTCGAATGTGCAATATTGTGGATGCAACAGATTTTCGTCCTTTGTGGGGGCGGAAGGGGGTAAGGCGAAATTCTGAGATATACGTTTTGTAGTGAGATCTAACAGAAGTGCGGATACCAAATTTGGTTACTCTAGCCTTCTTAATAGTCTCTGAGATTTGTGGATGCCCCAGATTTTCGTCCTTTGCGGGGGCGGAAGGGGGTGTGGCGTAATTTGGACACGAAACGGTCAAGGTCCGATATCACAGGAGTGTGGATACAAAATTTGGGTGCTCTGGCTCTTATAGGTTCTGAGATCCTTGAACTCATATTTTGCAATTGGCAAAACCGACTATGAAACCTATGTGTTAGAGAGAGACAGAGCGAGAAAGAATGAAATTGTTTTCTTGATTCTGGCTATAATAATTATACGATCTGGTTGAGATTTTACACTCTAGAACATATAGTCATCCTCTAAGATACTGCGTTTTTGGTTTTATCGTATCTTTAAAAATGTAGATGCCACAGATTTTCGTCCTTTGTGGGGGCGGAAGTGGGCGGGGCGAAGTTTTGAAATATTTTTGTAGCAGTGACATATCACAGAAGTCTGGATCCAAAACATCGTTGCTCTAGCTCTTATAGTCTTTGAGCACTAGGCGCTGAAGGGGACGGACGGACAGACGGACGGACGGACGGACGGACGGACGGACGGACGGACGGACAGACGGACGGACGGACGGACAGACGGACAGTCAGACAGGGCTCAATCGACTCGGCTATTGATGCTGATCAAGAATATATATACTTTATGGGGTCGGAAACGATTCCTTCTGGACGTTACACACATCCACTTTTACCACAAATCTAATATACCCCAATACTCATTTTGAGTATCGGGTATAACGAGGGGGAACGTTTTGAGTTGCTACGGACACCGCAACTCTACAGTTATACCCGGTACTAAGTCAGTATGGCTCTCCTCCGGCAGACGCCGCTAATATTAAACGACACGACAAAGAGTGCGTGCGAGAGAGACAGAAAATCAGTCTGAGCGTGACGTCGGGCGCTGCGTAGCCACTGCAAATTGATGTGTTTCTGTTGGCTATAAAAATGATCTGATCTGATCCAGATTCAGCAATCTGATATACATGATGATTATCTATGATTCTGCGTTTTTAGTTTTCTCGTATCCTCAATATTGTGGATGCAACAGATTTTCGTCCTTTGTGGGGGCGGAAGGGGGTAAGGCGAAATTTTGAGACATACGTTTTATAGTGAGATCTAACAGGAGTGCGGATACCAAATTTGGTTACTCTAGCCTTAATAGTCTCTGAGATTTGTGAATACCCCAGATTTTCGTCCTTTGCGGGGGCGGAACGGGGTGTGGCGAAATTTTGAAACAAACTCGTCTCGGTCCGATATATTAGGAGTGTGGATACCAAATTTGGTTGCTCTAGCTTTAATAGTCTCTGAGATCTAAGCAAAGCCGCCTATGCTACGTGTGTGTTAGAGAGAAACAGGGCGAGAAAAAATGAAATTGTTTTCTTGATGCTGGCTCTAATAATAATACGATCCAATTCAGATTCTGCAGTCTAAAAGATATGGTAATTCTCTACGATTCTGCTTTTTTGGTTTTATCGTATCTTTAAAAATATGGATGCCACAGATTTTCGTCTTTTGTGGGGGCGGAAGTGGGCAGGGCGAAGTTTTGAAATATTTTTGTAGCAGTGACATATCACAGAAGTCTGGATCCAAAACATCGTTGCTCTAGCTATTATAGTCTTTGAGCACTAGGCGCTGAAGGGGACGGACAGACGGACAGACGGGGTGACGGACAGACGGACAGACAGACAGGGCTCAATCGTTTCGGCTATTGATGCTGATCAAGAATATATATACTTTATGGGGTCGGAAACGATTCCTTCTGGACGTTACACACATCCACTTTCACCACAAATCTAATATACCCCAATACTCATTTTGAGTATCGGGTATAAAAACGTCACGTAGTCAAGAGCTTCTTCGCCTTAGAGAGGCTGTGTGCTCTACCTTATGCCCCGCTGGCAACCACAAGCGCAACCATACGCCACGCATAAGAAACAGTTCTTTTACGAACCAGGCGCAAAAGGGAAGAGGCGAGGCTGGTCGCTCTGACTCTCTTTTCTGCTTTCTGCTTGCGTTTGCTTGCAATTAATGCAATTAAATAACTGACCTACCGATCCCTGAATAGCCTTTCGTTTGCATATTTAATTATTTATCTATTTACCTAATATAAAAAGTTACACTGCCTTCTTTAAATTTGTAAGTTATATTTCAATCGAAATGGTATGATTAAGAGTTAATCATTTAATTAGTTACTAGTTGCGATGCGCTCTCGATTGTTCAATATGAAATATAGTATTTAACATGAATTGGTGCTAGAGTTCTATATGCGGGGGCCATGCTGGGCAAAGGAGGGTAATGTGGTTGTATAGAAGGCTGTAAAAGCCTTCTTTATGGGATCACCGGATGAAACGGGAGCGGTGATCATGGTAGGGTGGGCATAAGTGGTCACAACAACACCGTGTCACGATGCGTATGTGTGTATGTGTCCTTGTGCGTGGTTAGGTGTATTTGCTCATGTTCTTATTTGTGTCCGATACTTCGCTGCACGTGAAATTTTAATGAACGTTACTGTATCTGTGTTATGATTGTTGGATTAGAGCTGTGTCCCGTCCGTCCTGGGAAATAAAAACCCCCCCCCCCATTTCTTGCCGATGAGACGGAAGCCGGAACAAGCACGTGCCCGGACGGGAGACGAACCATCACCTGCTCAGCCTTCCTTGAAGGTTTCTAATACCCAATATGCTACACAATAATAACAACAATTACACACAATAGTCATCAGTTGGAAGGTGAGGGCGTGCCGACGAGGCATTGAGTGGATACCATTATTTGCCAAAAACAATCCATCAGACAAGGCCAGATTTAGGCAGAGATATTGTACATTTTCCACACGAAGATTTATTTGTCTTAATTTCGGTTTTAATTTGTCTCATGCAACTCTATAACTTATTGATAATAAACGAATTGATTGTAATAGATTTCTGATTTCAAATAATTTAGCCCAAAAGGGAGGGGACCCCTCCCTCCTGCTGCACGTTAGCGACATCTGTAGCGTTATCAATCATATCAATCGCAATGTCATTGCCATGATTGTCACGAAATTAATTAGTGGATGGGCCCAGGGACAGGGACAGGGACAGACATCAAACGAAGAGCTCTACCGCTATCTACTGGTACAGGCCCAGAGTACTTTTAACATTTAGTCTCTTTCAAATCGAAAAATTCCATCCGTATGTGTCATCGGTCGCAAATTGGTTCTGGAGTGCCACAGCAGAAGAGAAGTTGCTTCCCCTGACCCACATACCGAAATAAAGTGCCACTGACACAACTGTACCTGTGCGCCCGGTACACACTCACACGGGAGCCACACTGGATTTTTCATAGCTTTTTGTCCCGTTTTCTTTTTGCCCAGCCAAACGGAAATTTGAAATTCAAATTTCAAAACGCCGAGTGGCTTTAAGGAGCTGACCGTTAGTTTTAAAAACCAATACGATCGGCTCCTAGCCATGGAGGCTCAGTTTAGCGGTTTAAAACTGCTGAATGAGTCTCCGAGGCGCAAAAAGGTCACTCCGCCGGATCTGCAATTGCCAACCGTCACTCAGCCGTGCGCCGCCAAAAAACTGACTCCGACCACTCCAAGTGTGCAGCAGTTGATCTCGTTTCCAAGGGCAACGACAGCTGCTGGCGATGCAGATTCGGTAGCCGAATTCATCGCCTCGGAGAATGTGCAGCCAAGTACGTCTGTAGCGTCCGTGTCCGTGGTGTCCGCAAGTTCGCTAGTTGTCCCGTCTATCCCGATCCCACCAGTAAATAGACGTTCCGGATCTCCGGATATTGCCACCACAGGTACTAACCTGTGGTGACTAAAGCACTGGTGGGAGTCCCACCAAAACGACAAGTTTTTGTTTCACGGCTGGCCCCTGACCTCACATCTAATGATGTAATTGCTTTTATTCAAAGAAAAATAAAAGCCGTGGGTTTAAAGGTGGAGAAATTTAACTTCTCTTATGCCAGGGAGATAGCCTCGTTTAAGATAAGCATCTCCCCAACTCAATTTGACACCATTTGCTCCGCCAAATTTTGGCCGGAGCATTTGGTGGTGAAGGAGTTTAAGGCTAAGAAGAAGAATAGGCCCCCCATATCCCTTCCAAATCTTTCCAGTGTGCCACCCTCAACCTCAACTTCCTCTTCCTCAACTTCCCGTCTTGCTTCCACCTTTCCAAAAAACTAACTTCCCTTTTAGTAACCTATCAGAATGTAAGAGGCTTGCGTAGTAAGCTCCGCATTCTTTTCCGGGATAGTGTTGCATTTGCTTCCCACGTTATTGTGTTTACTGAAACCTTGTTAAAGCCGGACATTCTTAGTTCCGAGGTTTTGGCAGGTCGGTACACAACTTTTAGAAAGGACCGTTCGTCTCGACGTGCAGGGGGGTTCTAATTGCAGTGGACTCTTACTTCACGTCGGAACACATCACAGTCCAAGTTCAACAGGAGCTGGAATTCCTGTGTGTAAAACTGATTCTTCCCGCTTTCGCTATATTCATTACTTGCTCGTATATCCCACCTTCTTCGGATATTTCAATTTATGAGCAGCACTTGTCCGCTTTAACCGCTGTTTCTTCCTCGCTATCTGATAAAGATCGTATGATAGTTCTTGGTGACTTCAACTTGCCAGGAACTGTTTGGTCTTCGGTAAACGAGTCTAGTATCCTAGTGCCCATGTCACGACATGACTTTGTTGACGGCTTGCTTGACCTATCCCTGTCTCAAGTCAACCATGTGAAAAATTCCTTGGGTCGATTGCTTGATCTGTGCTTTGTATCGGATCCGACCATAGTGTTGTTAACCCGAGCCCTTCCGCTCACTATACCTGAAGACGCCTACCACCCTACTTTCGAGGTGTCGCTAGATATAGGACCAACTGTATTAGATCGGTCGAGTAGGCTGCCCGAACGTGTCCGCTGCTTTCGTAAAGCCGAGTTTGCGAAGCTTAATAACCTCATTAGCGATTTTGATTGGTCCGCTTTGTACTTGTGCACTGATATCATAAAAGGCACAAACATTTTTTACAAATCTCTTGGCACATTTTTCGATTCTTGTGTCCCGCTTTCTTGTCCGACTAGATCTGGAAAACCCCCTTGGTTTACCAAAGAGTTATCCAGTCTAAAAAACTTAAAATCAAGACTTTATAAAAAATTTCAAGAAGTGGGTTCTCCTACTTCTCACTCTCGCTATGTATTAGCTCGGTCAAACTTTTCAGTTCTCAATACTCAATGCTATAAGAACTACCTATCTCGATGCAGGATACGTTTTTCTCAGGACCCTAAACAGTTTTACAGCTTCGTAAACAGTAAGCGTAGAACGTCCGCACACCTATCCTCGCTATCATTTTGTAATACGTCGGCAAATAATGATCAGGCAATTGCCGATCTTTTTGCCCAATTCTTCCAAACCACCTATTCTGAGGAAAGCTACTCTGGTCATCCGTACCCATACGGTTTACCGAGGTCGAACGGCATTTTCAGTCCCTTGTTAAATGAATGTTCCCTACTTCATGATCTTCGACTAGTTAAGCCGGTGTTTTCACCGGGTCCAGACGGGGTTACAGGTTGTGTACTCAGGTACTGCACCGAGGCTCTGTGTGGACCTTTGCTTAAACTATTCACCCTGTCCATTGATTCTTCTTGCTTCCCCCCGATCTGGAAGGAATCGTTTATAATTCCTCTCCATAAAAAAGGTAGCAAGTCTGATGCAAAAAATTATAGAGGTATAGCAAAGTTATCAGCTATTCCTAAAATGTTTGAGAAGGTTTTAACTCCGCACTTGCAACATCTCTGCAAGTCACTTATATCTCCAACTAAGCATGGATTTATAAGGCGGCGATCAACCACCACGAACTTGTTAGAGTTTACCTCTTTCATTATTAAAGGCTTTCAATGTAACTTACAGACGGATGTTATTTACACCGACTTTAGTAAAGCATTCGACTCTGTAAACCATTCCCTTTTAGTGCATAAACTTGACCTTTTAGGGTTTCCGCCCAACCTCCTGAGATGGATTTCTAGCTATCTTTGTTCTAGGTCTTAAAGAGTCCTCTTCAAAAACTCCCTCTCTTTACCAGTAAAGGTTTCTTCGGGAGTACCACAAGGCAGCCATCTAGGCCCCTTACTCTTCACACTCTTTATTAATGACTTACCTTCAGTATTAAAATACTCTCGAGTACTTATGTATGCGGATGATGTTAAACTCTGTGTCCAGTACAAGGACATTTCATTTCATTCTCGCTTGCATGCCGATCTCAATAACTTTCAGTCATGGTGTTGTGCAAACTTGTTACACCTTAAAGCCTCGAAATGCAAAGTTATGACATTTCATCGTTCTAGCCCTTTGTTGGCTCCCTACACCTTATTTTTTTTTTTTTTATTTGGTGGTTCTCTTGAGAGAATTACCCTGGTGGATGAGTACACACATTTCTACCATGGTAAATAAGGCCATGGGCGTGCTTGGGTTTATAAAGAGGTGGTCAAAGGAATTTGACGACCCCTATATAACAAAGACTCTCTATACCTCGCTTGTTCGTCCGATCTTAGAATACGGCTCCTGTGTATGGTGCCCTCAGTACAAAGTACACCAGGACCGTATAGAATCAGTACAGAAAAACTTTTTACTCTTTGCTCTGCGGGGCCTTAACTGGGATGCGGGTGTAAGACTCCCATCTTGATCTAGTAGACTACTATTAGTAAACCTCCCATCCTTAGTTAACCGGAGAAAAATGCTTGGTGTGATATTTATGCACAACTTGATCAGGGGTGACATAGACAGCCCTGATCTGTTGAGCCGCATAAACTTCACGATTCCTATTAGACTGACTAGAAATTTTATACCGTTGTTCCTTCCACTTTGTATATCGAATTATTCCTTGCATGAACCGTTTAGGGTCTTATGCTCTGATTATAATTCCCTCTACCATATTATATCCACCACTAATTCTCTTCCTCTTATTAAATTATTAATCCTTACACACCTTTCTATTAATTAGTAACTGTAGTGGTATTTGTATTTTGATTACATGCTTAGTTTCTTAGTAAGTTTAGTACTAATTTTCCTCGAATGTTAGTCTAATAGCTATCTTTCTTGCATGTTCGCGTTTGGTTCGGCTACGCACCGCGCGTCATGCGGCAGCGCCCCTCGGTCGGAGGAGGAGGGCTGCGTTTTGCATGGGATCCGCGCGTAACAGCCTTCTGCTGGTGTCACACGGGCCACTTGACGGTGCAGTAGCTGCATCGCCTCTTGAAAGATGCAGTCATTGCATGTCAACGTCCAAAGAAAGATATAAACGAGGGGGAACGTTGTGAGTTGCTGCGGACACCGCAACTCTACGGTTATACCCGATACTAAGTCAGTATGGCTCTCCTCCGGCAGACGCCGCTAATATTAAACGACACGACAAAGAGTGCGTGCGAGAGAGACAGAAAATCAGTCTGAGCGTGACGTCGGGCGCTGCGTAGCCACTGCAAATTAATTTGTTCCTATTGGCTATAAAAATGATCTGATCTGATCCAGATTCAGCAATCTGATAGATATGGTCATTATCTATGATTCTGCGTTTTTAGTTTTCTCGAATGTGCAATATTGTGGATGCAACAGATTTTCGTCCTTTTGTGTGGGCGGAAGGGGGTTAGCGCCTAGTGCTCAAAGACTATAAGAGCTAGAGCAACGATGGTTTGGATCCAGACTTCTGTGATATGTCACTGCTACAAAAATATTTCAAAACTTCGCCCCGCCCACTTCCGCCCCCACAAAGGACGAAAAACTGTGGCATCCACAATTTTAAAGATACGAAAAACCCAAAAACGCAGAATCGTAGAGAATTACCATATCTTTTAGACTGCAGAATTTGAATAAGATCGTATTATTATTATAGCCAGCATCAAGAAAACAATTTCATTTTTTCTCGCCCTGTCTCTCTCTAACACACACGTAGCATAGCCGGCTTTGCTTAGAGAAAAACATTAGCGCCTAGATCTCAGAGACTATAAAAGCTAGAGCAACCAAGTTTGGTATCCACACTCCTAATATATCGGACCGAGACGAGTTTGTTTCAAAATTTCGCCACACCCCGTTCCGCCCCCGCAAAGGATGCAAATCTGGGGATATTCACAAATCTCAGAGACTATTAAGGCTAGAGTAACCAAATTTAGTATCCGCACTCCTGTCAGATCTCACTATAAAACGTATATCTCAAAATTTCGCCCCACCCCCCCCTCACCGTCCACTCTCTCTCGCACGCACTCTTTGTCGTGTCGTTCAATATTAGCGGCGTCTGCCGGAGCAGAGACATACTGACTTAGTATCGGGTATATATGTAGAGTTGCGGTGTCCGCAGCAACTCACAACGTTCCCCCTCGTTGTTACTGCTTCTGCCCTGCTCTTTACTCTCTTTCTCGTTTTGCTTCCGCGTTTGACAACTACAACAAGACAAAACAACGAGCGAGGATGATCAAAACAATTTCTGTTTTATTCGTACTCGAAGAGATTCCGATCTTCTCCGCAGGTAAAGTTTCAAGTGTTTGATGCTCTTTCAAGGGGTAATTGGCGTTTAATCAGAAGACTCTCAATGTTAAAGATATGAATGAAATTCAGGTGCAGATCAATTCTGGAATAAAACAGATTGTGAGGATAAATAACAAGAAACAACGAAAGGGTATGAAACTCCGTTACAGGCAGAGAAAACATATTTACACTTAGATTTAAATATTTATATTTAAACATTTGCCCCGAGAGTGGAATTTTGACCTTGATATACAAATTTTTAATTTAAATATATTTCAAATTCAAATACAATATTTTCTTATTTAAATTAAATATAATTCCCACAAAATTAACTTATATATTTATATTTTGATTAATTATGGGCTGTATTAAAAAACGTTATATAATATTTAAATCAAAGTGAATTTTATTTAATTGCTCTATGTTTGTATAAAAAACCGAAGCTTTTAGTTAAATATGAGTATTTCTCTTTACTATGTAATTATTTTCTCAGTGTGATTATATTTTCCTCACTTAAAGATTATAATAAGATAAGATTTTATGTTCTACTGGAAAGACTGCTATATAACTGTTATACATGTACTAAATTAAAGGTTATTCCGTCCTCGTCATATTAGAGAGCCTTTTATTAATGCCCTGCAAATGTCAAGGTCGCTACACACACACACAGAACAATTTTACAATTTCCAGAAATCTCAGCACTTTCACCTGGAAATCTAGATCTACCTTTAATGCAAAACGAAACCATTCGAGTGGGATTATTCTAGTATTTCGCAATGTACTAGATTAAATCTCAGATTCGCGGCTGGCTCGCTTTCACGTGCCGGGGGGTTCGGCTCTCGTTCTCCCTAAAGATTTACGACCATGGCCAGTGAAACTGACTGCCCGCCGGCCGACTGACGGACTGACCGATAAGATAATCGTAGAGAAGCAACGGCAGACGCTGTGAGTCAGCTTGGGGCTCAGTCTGAGTGCCTTCAGATAGCCAAAGTTTAGGATCTCCATTTAAGGTTCGATTTGGCTCAGTTGCGTAATGGACAAGCGTTATATTACCGTATAATTAGCAACTCCCTGGCACTGGCACTGGCGCTGGCACTGGACGCCGCTCCAAGCCAAATATAGTCATACACAATATTGTATGTGTCCTATTCGGACGGGACTGGAATCTATGCCAGTAAGGCATTCCAGCGTTGGCTTTGGGCCATTAAAAGCATGTTTGGACGCTATGGAGAAAGCCGCTGCAGCTGCTATAAACTTGATGTGGCTGCGGCTGCGGACATCCGCTCGACATGGACTTGCTCGCTATGGCGGCTCCACACATCCTGCAGCTCGTAAAACATACACTGGGAGAAGCAAATCTGGGATAGGGCAGCGCAGCGGCCACCAATCCCCTTTCTTTCTGTGCTTCTTGTGACAGCCTTGGGCACTCAGCAATGCACTCAAAAGACAGAGTCAAGGTGGGGGCGTCGCCGGCTAAGGTACACGTGCCGGGCCAGGCCCTGGCCTCCGTGCCGTCTTTTCTCGCTGGAGGCCAAGTTAAAGGCTTGGCACAGGCACACCCATATCCCTTAGCTACCGAATCCCCAGCCTTGTTATGCTTATTGGGAGACTCATGACTTATCTGCTTATTATTAGAACATGAGCAATGTCATCGCCTAGCGCCTGTTCTTACCTCTTCTTTACCTGCCTTCCACTCATTAATTCGGTGGCGCCACGCGAATATGGCATACATTTGCTAATTTACCTATGTTTTTCCCATATCATATGTTTTTTAATGAATAAATGAATAGAACGAGCACTCTGACAGAAAGGATAAAGCAAGGCGGAGCTCTAATCTACTATAAACAGAAAAAATGCTTTTGTGTTGGGAAATGTCTGAACGATGAAGAAAACGAAAGTAAGCTTTGAAGATTAAGCTTTCCGTCTTCCGCTGCGCTTTGGCTTGATCTCTGACTGCACTCTGGCGCTAGAGCAGAGAGGGAGAGCCGAAGCGCACCACAAAGAGATCGAAAGCCGACAAATAAAGCTGCACTTAATCGTCGGCTTGTGTCGTCGCAGCTTTTGCTGTACCGTTAGGCTTAAGGCGCGGCGTGGCCTGGCTAATGTGCACACAACTTAATCACGTGGGTTATTTACGTGCGTATGCAAATCGTGTGTGTATTAATGAAAAGCTTCAACGTGTACCTATTATTATGATCAAGTGTGTATATATCTGCCTGTTATTCTTATTGTTACTGTTGTTATTCTCTGCTGCAAACACAATGGCGTTAATTTCCCACTTGCCAATTGTATAAGTGCAAAACAAAAGGTTCTGTTCTCGCAGTTTGTTTTTATTCCGTATATCGTATCGTATCGTCTATAATAATTAATCAATTTAATCGGATTATTCATTTGGGTTTGCGCAACCCTTGGGCGCCACTTTTGTCGACTAAGGTGATGATTTTATTAACAATACTTTGCGTTCCAATGGGCTAGTAGAGAGAAAGATCGAAACCTGTTCGCTGACCATTAATTAATTGCAATAAATTAATTAGTCACATGCCGACGCTTACCGGGTCGGAGCTATGGATATGGGTCTGGGTCTGGGGCAGGGACTATTCAGTTTTTGCTTGTTGCGAGGGAGGAGTGGGTCCAGTACTTGGGCAAATATCTTTATGGCCGTTTGACCGATTGGCTCGCGAACAATTCCCATAAATCAGTGGAAAATTTATTGATGTCTGTGGTTTTTGACTTAGCCATTTAATTTGTATAATTTGTGTAGAACCATAAGGGAAATCTGTTATTTGAGGGACTTTCCTTTTAAGATGAGGCGAGACATGCTTAGGGAACCGCTAAAGAACTAATGGCAACGGATTCCCTGCTTACCCAAAACAAAAGGTTTTTCTAGGAACTGCCTGAGAGAATATTGTGCTTGTCATTATCCCTTGGGAAGCATACTGCTTCCTAAGCTCATCTCCATTTCAAAAATATTTCCGCTAGAGACTATCATTAATATGCACAACAAATGCCCTGATCTGTCAATTTCAGCTTCTAAATTCTAAACTACGACGCAACTGCAAAAACTTTCCATGAGAAAAAACGAACGAATATCTTCGGTGGAGCTGGAGCTGGCGCTGGTGCCCCCCAGTGGCAGCTTATTAGCTTAATTATAATCTATCCGATTAACAGACAAGTTGATCTTCCATTGAGAACTGCGCTGCATCAACTGTGCCACATGTCTACAGTTTTTCTATGGCATATGGACACACACGTTTCCTGAGTCCCCAGTATTTTTTTGTGCTACTGTTTCGAATGCCATCAACTCAACGCAAAAACAATTTCACCGTGATGTCATGTCAACTTGGCTCACGATTATTACTGCAATTTAATATCTACGAATCCGACTCTCCATAAAAACACAGCAGAAACTAGCATCAGGTGGAGCGGAATCTCTCCATCGTCTGTCAGCCTGAACATGTATAATTTCCAGCGATGTTGGCCAAAGATGACAACGCATTGAATTACGAGGCGGGAAAGACATTAAGCTCCGAGGGGAAGAAATTATTAACACGTTTTTGCGATAGAACTCCCAGCGCCATTGAGCGTCACAATTCTCACGCACATACCATACCCCAAGACGGCCCCTACCATTCCTTTCGCCCTTAAACTGTTACCGTATCGCACTTATCCAGCAGGCACTGACAATATTTGATATTTAAACCAAATATTGAACTTTGTGTTTAAACAATTGTCCAAACACCTACAATGCAGTGTGACGTTAATTAGCTGGAACCAAGAATTTCAATTATGGTGGTGCTTGCTCTGAAAACGAATTCGATTTTCAGCTCTGGGCAAATATTTTCAATTTTTATCAATTCGAGCGGTGTTTGGTATCGCTTGTCGGGCGTCGGACATGACGCCAGAGATCGAAACGCTTAAAATACGCACACAACAAATGCAATTAAGATCTTTATTAATTGCTTGTTGGGGCTGCACAAATAGGGTGGATCCGTAAGAGAAAAACACATTAGTTACCCTTTTGGGGCTCTTAATTGGTTTCTTTGACTTTCGCGTACCCTCTCAGGGGCTATAACCACTTTGACCTGAAGTTTAAAACGCCTTAGCTGATGTCCCAAAGGCATTTTAGGTAGAGTATCTGAAGATTCGGGCCCCAAACTGATTAATTCCATCGTACATTTTATTCCTATTTCATTCACTCTCGCAAGTAGTTTTATTTCTTTCGTTGAGGAAGTCATCATCACGATCATGATCGTCATTGTTTAAATTACTGAAACGAAGCGTCTGCTGTTGTTTACCTATCAATGTCCGCTCTTTCTCCCGCCGGCCACCTCTTTCTTTCTTTTGGGGCTTTTGCTGTCATGCGAACTTTCAGTTACAGACTTGCCACGGAAGCCACATCCAAGCATCACAAAAACTAAAGCTGTACAAAGCACTAGGTAAAGGAAGGATTTTGAATACTCTTCCAGTAGCCCGCTGCTTACAAATACCTATAAGGACCGTTCGATGTTATTCTTATCGCTATTACCCAAGTTATAGTTATATCTACCATTCTCTCTGATACTTCTCAGTATTCCTTGGAGTCTTCCTTGTAGTCCGAATCATTATACCCTCTGCAAAGGGCATACAAATAGCTTCGGGGCTAATTTGCTGTCTTTGTCATGCTTCGTTGTGAAAATTATCGTCTGGCAATCATGTCGTAATCGGTATCGATAATGGGCGGAGACAGCAGCCCAGGCCGCCGCCTCACTTCGATTGAATGGACCACCAAAAAGATGATTTATCAAAGGGTCTTTGAAGTTTCTTATTAAAGATGATTAATAGCGGAGGCGATTAAGAGAGTATGTTTAGAAAGTGAAAACTAAAACGGCAGTAAAAGGAGGTTACAGCTTTGAATGAAACCAATTTGATATGGTTTTCAATTAAATTTGTTGCTCAGTTATACAACTTATTGATCAAGCTCTAATTATATTAGAAAAATTCAAACAAATTTAATTCAAACTGTCCCATATCTCAATTCAGATTTAAATTGTGCTAAATGTTACCACAAATTAGCTAAAAGTGGTTCTAAATTCATGTCACACTCTTCTAATCTGTTCTAAAATGTGTTGCTAATTAATAATGGAAATTTTGCAATGATTTGCTTGAAACTTGTTTGATTTCATGATCAAAATTGATTTAAAATGTGCAAATGCCAATAAAATGATTATAGTCCCTCGAGCATCGCCCATAGGCGGACATACATCTCACTTGTGTGATAGAACCGTGGGTGTTTTTCGGCCCAAGAGAGCTTTCACCATTTTCAATATTTTTCAAATATTTTCATTGAGATTTGCTCCAAAAACAAAGCGATTTTGCACACTCTCCGCCTTCGCCTGAGCCAAAAATTCGAATAACCTTCGCACATGGTCTGTCCAGCCTCCAATCTGCACTCTCCACCATCCACATCCACCTCCACGGGCACACACTTACCTGTTTTCTCAACTATTTTGTAGTCTTCTGGGGACCGGTTGTGGGGGCTGCCGCTCGAGTTTAGCAAGGTGTTTGGGTAGGGGGACGGTTGGCGCTTCAATCAAACTTTTGTTTTGCTTTCGTTTTCGAATAGATTTTTTTTTTTATTTGTTTGATTTTTGATTTTTGTCGGAGTAAAAGTGAGTATGGGGGCAGGCACTTGGATCGAACTGAATTGTGCCAATAGCTTTTGTGGCCAAATGGTAATTGTTAAGGTTAAGAGTCTTGAGGTTGCACATTGTCGGGCACTCCAGGGGGAATGAGAATGGCGCAACAAATGAAGTTTTGTCAAATCAATTTCAATTTCTATTTCACTCGAACGAATTTTTTTCCTTCTTCGGCGTGTTTATGTTCGCACTGGGCTCTCCTCAATGGCAATTATCAATTAAGCCTTCTCCGCCGGACCGAAATGGAATGGGAAAGCGCGTCGGACAATAACTCGATTTTACTACGAGGTATTTTCAATTAAATTCGATTTAATTAAACCGATTTCCTTTTCGAATTTCTATTTTGAGTTCAGCCTGGACAGGAACCACTGAGCTGTCACGCTTTTCGCTTTTCTTCGCCGTCTCTGAGTCTGTGCTACAACGTTCGCTGTTCGAGCGCAAATAAACGCTACCTCGCGCTTACCTGTAACTGATATACTCTCGGTGGACTGCGCTGCGGCGTCGCTGTGTACAACGACGCTGGTGTCGGCGTCGGCGTCGGCGGCAGCGTCAGCTGTGGCAGAGCGACATCAGATTTTATTTTTTCGGGGCTTGTCCCGCGGTTAAAGAAAGGATCCACATCCACCTGTCCTCTGATGACTTCATCGAATGGAAATAAGGGAGAGGCTGTTCGCACTGGACGGAATATGATAATGTATGTTTTCCCAGGGGTGGGGTGGATAATATCCACTGTAGTTCAAGTGTAAACGAAGAAAATTCCAGAATAATCTCTGGATGGAAGTATTCTTTTTTATACCCGATACTCAAAATGAGCATTGTTATACCCGATACTCAAAATTAGTATTGGGGTATATTAGATTTGTGGTAAAAGTGGATGTGTGTAACGTCCAGAAGGAATCGTTTCCGACCCCATAAAGTATATATATTCTTGATCAGCATCAATAGCCGAGTCGATTGAGCCATGTCTGTCTGTCCGTCTGTCCGTCCGTCCGTCCGTCCGTCTGTCCGTCCCTATTAGCGCCCAGTGCTCAAAGACTATAAGAACTAGAGCAACGATGTTTTGGATCCAGACTTCTGTGATATGTCACTGCTACAAAAATATTTCAAAACTTCGGCCCGCCGACTTCCGCCCCCACAAAGGACGAAAATCTGTGGCATCCACAATTTTGAAGATACCAGAAAACTAAAAACGCAGAATCATAGATAATGATTATATCTATCAGGTTGCTGAATCTGGATCAGATCAGATTATTTTTATAGCCAAACGGAACAAATCAATTTGCAGTGGCTAGTATCGGGTATAAATGTAGAGTTGCGGTGTCCGCAGCAACTCACAACGTTCCCCCTCGTTTAGTTTTGAGCATGAGGGAAAGTTCAGTTTCCATTTTGAAGGTTTGCACACAGCCTGAAAGCATTTCGCACGCCATTTTAACCATTTGATGTGTGTGGTGTGTGCTACGAATATGGTTTACAGCCCTCGAGTGGCCATAAAAATACCATGATTATTCGAATTGTGACGGTCATGCGGATCCTCAAATTTCGAACCTGCAGACAGTATTATCACCTCAAACAGACCTTATCTGTGGAGCCGCAAAAACCTCAACATGGTTCTGGTTCTGGTAATCCACAGCCGTTGCACGTGACTGCCCCACCCCCCATCTCCTCAGACTAAAGAGTAAAGAGTTTTCTTTCCAGTTGTTTTTATAGCTCATTAGTGCCACTTTTTTCGCTAAAGGGCTATGGCTGGCTGGCCCCTTATCAGTTTCACTTTTTAACCACTTTCCACGGCTTTAAAATTGATTATGGATTTGCGCTGATGGCAAGAACCTTGTGGCGAGTATTCATAACAGGCCACAGAGCAACAGTTGCAAATTATTGACAAAACAAGTGGCGACGGGACCCGAAATAAAAGAAGACATTTGCCGAATTCCTCATAAGTGAGTACAATATTTGTTTGTGGCCCATAACGAGAATGTCTGTTTACGAAACTCAGACGGAATTGCGGAATTCGGGGGTCTGAGGAGCTTCACATTACCGACTTTGCTACCCTAATGAGTAATTATATTTAATGCCAGTTAGCCATTAAAACGGCACGAACGGGGGACAACCACCGGCGGGGGTCTGTTCGGTCTATGCTGCCTGTCGAATTACCAGCAGATCTGATATGGATACGCCCCCAGCCCCAATGCTTAGCCCCTCCAGCGATTTCATTCTCATTCATGTAGGAAATCGGTTTTAATCCGCCAGCTTGCTCTTTGTGTTCCGCTGGGACTCATTATCACTTGGCTCTCTCTTTTTGAGTAATAATTGAACAGTAATTGTAACAGTAATTTTTTACCACATTCAATTGATGCGTTAAATCAATTTCATCGGTTTTATACACCAAGCAGCAGGCAGGAGCAGCATCCTGGACAGAGTGCTTTAAAAATGAGATGCAAGGTCTTTGGCCATCGAAACATTGCCATACAATGCTGGCTGCTGTTTAAAATCCATGCAAAAATGTTAACAAAAATTGCCAGAAAGCAATTGTAATTTGTATTTTGTTCAATTATCTGTTTTCTCTGCACTTGCGTCTTGTGATGCTGTGAAAACAATGCCAGCAGCAACAAAACAATCATAAAGCCTAAAGCCCAGAGACTGGGGCAGACAGACCAGACTCTTCCAGTGGCATTGAAACAGTTTGGAAGTGTAACTGTAACCGTGTGTGCTTCCAGGCATCCACTTGATGTGCAAAAAACAACGAAACAAAACGCCAACAAAGATCCCAAAGAAAGACTAGACAAATGGGGAGGGCTGGCTTTGAAAGTCGAGGCTGCAGATCCATCGATTCCATGGGAGTTACGTATATCTGTGATAGAGTGTAAGACCCAGAAGGAAGCGTTACCGACCGCATAAAGGAGCTGTTTCTGGATCAAGAGCCAAGTCGATATGGCCATGTCTGTCTGTCCGATCTCAGAGACTATAAACGCTAGAGAAACCAAATATTGTCCTTCGATTCTTCCAGGAATATATGTGTACCATGTGTACCTTCTGTGATTGAAACTAACTTCTGCTGGAAATCATAATACCCTCCTCTTAAAGAGTATAATGTTAATCTTGTGTGCTTTGTGGCGTTGGTTTTGGCTTTGTCGTTGTGTCGCTCTGTGGAATGATGTACTTATGTACAGTTATTATGTTTTGTGTGGTGTGGTAGGAGGGGTAAGGGGGGTAGGGGGCGACAGCTAATAAACGGAATAAATTACACGGGTGCACAGCAGGGGCCGAACAATAAGCGTACATGAGTCGGTGGAAATATGTACATATATGTAACCCAACGAAATTGGATCAATCAGGTAGAATACGCATGGCAGGGTGTGTTTGGGTGATTGATTCAGACTGGGCACAAGCCGAAAAAAAATTCAAATAAAGGTCAATGTCACAGCTGTCTTGTGCTCTTCGCCCCGCCCCTCGCCCTCGCCTGACACTTCATCAATCTTTGCTAGTAGTCACTGTGTTCGCAAGTGTATGCACACTTGTGTGAGTCAGTGTATGCGTGTGTCTGGCGATGCGTGAGTGTCCATGTCCGACTCCGAAGGTATGCAAATTTTGCCAACGCTCTGATTATGGCTTTTGCTCTAGCCGTTTGCCCAGACATCGCATCATGTGGGTACATGTGCTGCAGTACAGTGGAGACTGAGTAGAAACACCATTCGCCACAACAAATCTTTTCTGTACCTGAACCTTCATAGTAGTCATAGTCCCACTTATAACTTTACAATCTCCTTTCAATGGTTCTCTGTAAACACTCGCCTGTTGGTTTCGTGGAGCCTTCTCTGTACTCATACTCGCACATATATCACACATAATGATTCAATAAGGCCGCAGCTTGCGGTTACACAAACGGCTGTTTGTCGTTGTGTAGGGGTCATGAATCGACTCAGTATGTGTTGGAACGCGCCTTGCTGATCAGCTGCCCGACAGCTGACCGCAGAACGGACAAGTGTAGAAGTCAGCCGAGGTCAGGGTTGCTCAATTTTGACAACCTAGAGGGCGTAACCTCCCCATGCAAGAGTGCATGCAAATGACAAGCGGCCAGATCAAGTTTCCGGCTTCGATCTTTTCCTGTGCGACAATCAAGCCAACAAGACGAGTTTTTTAAACAGTGAAAAGTTTGCCATCCGCGCCGAATTACACTACATAAAGTAAAAAGTGTGTATAGTGCCGGAAGGTGTATAAGTGTAGCCGTTTCTGCTGGAGCAACCTCTTCTGTGGGCGTTCCAACCCAGAGGACCGCCAGAGGCTGGATTAATCTGTGAACATCCACGGATTCCGCTGCCACTGCGGTAAGATAAATGTCGATCCTCATTCTCCGGACGAATATGTAATAGAGGTAACTCGTATTTTTGCGCAGCAAAAGATTTCCTGCGGAAATTGCGGACCAGCTCTTCGGAAAGAAAACTCAATATACCGTTCCCGCTTCCATAGAGCCCTGTATTAATAGAGTTTCGTCAACATATAAAAAGATCTCGGTCCGTGGTTAGAAATGGCGCATTAAAGCCGGTGGTGAGGAAAAATTATGGCCCGAGAGATGCCCTGAATAATTAAAATTAATAGTTACTTTTTTTTGGAGACCAGATGCCAGTTTCCCAATTATCAGTTCCAAAACAGACCAATGAAGTTCCTAATATTTAGCTTTAATAGCTTTTATAAGTAGGGCCCGTTCGTTTTAAGAATTTATATAAAGTGTGGAAAATAGATAGAGGAAATTGTGAGAAACCTAAGAAGTCCCGAGAAGAAAAGAAAAAACAGAAATTTAATGGTTTTAGGACTAACTCCGTATGAGGAAAGTCAAAGGTTGCGAAAAATAATAATGTAAACGAAAGGAAGGATAATGTTCTATTTCAGAGTCGCCGGGAGATCGATCTTTCGCCGATGGAGGAGCATGACTGCGTGAGTACAATCCTGCGCCTTTCGTTTGATTCTGGTAGTTGCGCCCGATCCTAATCTCTCAGAAAAGAAAATAAGACTTGAACATAAGATAAAATCGCTAATGAATAGCTACCACCTTACACTTTCCTCACTATATCCCATATTACCCGTCGTGTACAAACGACCGAAGTAACGAAAAATGTAAATGAATTTATGCCAGGAATACCCTGCTTACAATAAGACGACCTTTAATCATTAACTTCACCCCATATCACGTTATATACGCCTCAGAATTCTCATACACATGCATATACATGTACATATATTAGATATAAAGACCTAGCATTAGAAAATTATGCCATCTCCGATTATATTAGTTTTAACCGTTTCTCGAACAAATATATAATGAAATTCAGATAAAGATAAGGTAGAATGAACTCTGTGCCGGCGTGCGTGTAGCCGCGATCTAGCTGAAGGGGCCGTCTGAAACTTCCAGTTTCGAGGAAGATGGGCATAGGTTGGGTGGGCAAAATGGGCTACCACACTGACATCCGTGGGATAGCAACCGATATCTCCTCCCTTTTTCTCTCCTTTTACTCTCCTCCTTTTCCTCTCACCCCTTCACCCTCTTTTTCTCTCTCTCTCTCTGGCTCTCTCCTCTCCTCATCCCCTCTCTGCCCTATCCTTTTCGAAGCCTTTTTTATCTTTTTGATCGTTCTACCGATAGTTTTCTAGCACTGTATCGTCGCAGCACGCTCAATTCTTGGGAAAACAAGAAAATCGTTAAAATTGTCGTGTGATAACGTTGAAAAGTGGAGACGATCGGCACGAGCAAGAACCACCACCCCAAAGCCGACGAGCTAGAGCCGGAACATTTAAAGCGTGCCCCGCCTTTGCAGATCGCCCCTCCACTTTGTCTCACGTAGACGAGCGTTACACGTTACAGTTATAATAATATTATTATAATTAAAAAGATAATTTTATTAAATGATTTTAAGATAAGATTTTCATAAGTTTTCATAAGTGGCGCCCAACGTGGGGCCCGACTGGGTAGATTCTAATACTCGGCTGGACCCGTGAATGATTAGATAGAAATTTTCATTTTCCGCTTTAAAAAAAAAAAAAAAAAAAAAAAAAAAAAATTTATTTTTTGTCAAAGTTTGTTTGCTATTCCTTTCTGAATAGTCATCTGCAGTGGAAATCAGATAAAGGAGAAGAGGCATTCCTTTCTGACCCCAGATGACAGTCAGCAAGAAGAGGCTCAGTTGACTGGAAGCGACGTAGGCTAGATCCTTCAGTGGAATTGCAGAGCGCGAATGACGAATGTCGACCGCCTGACCCTGCGGGAAATACCGCGTTAGTTTTCACACGATCCTATTAAGTAAAAGGCTTCTTCGACTCCAGCGCTTTGGAACATAGGTATTCTGCTTTCGAGCGTTACTCTATCCACGATGGAGGGAAGAGATTTATTCAAGATTTACTGACGGTGGTCTTAGAGTTGGCTGTCGGAAGCTGGAAAACAGATAAACCAGGTTTTATTATCGGTTACTGTCCGCTGCCGGCGTCGAACAATCTGGGTACCCACTGTCGAGATCAGTGTTGATCCATGGATGCGAGTCGCGTTAGAACCGAAACGTAAACCTTTCAAAAGAGATATCGGAAAAAAAAAAATAGCAAGTAGATTGCGGTGCGCGAGCGTCGGTCATAGAGTTCATTTATTATAAGTATTAAAGTTTATTACCGAAATTTGAGGGGAATAAAACAAAGTTAGGAAGAATTATAGTCACGGCCTTCAGTACAGTATTGTTGAACCAATCACATGAGATATAGATTATAGGAGACGACTGAAACAAGTAGTATTTTCTTGCCATGGGTTTGGACAGATCTCCTGGAAAGGAAGCCCAAGGGGCAGGTGAAGGTGTCAGCCTGGTGTGCGCGCTGTGCCAGAAAGCCATACTGACCACGGATGAGGTATTCCGTTCGGTTTGCGAGCACGAGTTCCATCTTCCCTGTATGAGCACCCATTTAAAGACTAGTAATGTTTGCCCGGTATGTAAAACCAGGTGTAGAGCTGTAAGCGGGGCGGTGCCGAAGGTAGTAGCGCAAAATACTCGCGCTCAGTCTAAGGAACGTGCAAAAGGGGGAGAAGAAGCGAGTTCGTCTAAAAATATAGACCTGGTGGCTATGGAACAGAGATTGCTCGCTTCGCTAAGTAAACGAATGGCAGAGCTGATTCAAAGCTCGGTAGTTGATTCAATGCAACAGTTAACCCGAACCTCAAGTCAGTCCACTGTCACCGCAGCTTTAGACCGTTCTCCAACGCCGTTGTCCGAGCAGTTGCAAGCAACCAGCTATGGAGAGGGAACTGGTCCTGGCCGTAGACAAGCACCCCAAAGCATAGATCATCCGTCACCATTGCGAAGCGGTTCCTCTGATTTATCCCAGAGACCGGACAAAGTGGTTGATAATTTCATATATAGAGTAGAGGCATTGACTCATCAAACTTTGGAAGGAAATTTTTCCGTGCTTTGCCGGAATGTGAGTGTTTTGTTTGAAGGGAAAGCTAACGAGTTCTACTGGCGACATCATAAGGCTGTAGTTGAAGTTCAATGGGATACTTTATGTGCTGCCTTACGACTGCAGTTTCGCCAAGAAAAAGATGACGTTGACATCGAAGAACTGATCCGAAACCGAAAGCAGAAGGCAAGCGAGACTTTCGATGGGTTTTACGATAGCATCTCTAGCTTGACCGATCAGTTGGAAGTACCCTGGACCATTCGGAAGTTGGTTCGGGTATTGAAGAACAACCTGCGTCCGGAAATTCGCCATGAGCTATTGAACGTAGAAATAAGAACGGTACAGGAGCTCAGGGAAATTTGTCGAAGACGCGAAATCTTCTTAGAGGACGTTAGAACCTCGCATGGGTATGCGAAAACCATGCCTTTTCGGCGAGACATATCGGAGCTTAAACAGGACGTGGAGGCCCGAGAATATTCAGAGAGTGAGAGGGAGAGGGAAGTAGACGCAATTGCATTGATCTGTTGGAATTGTCGGAAGACGGGACACAGATATCAAGATTGTGTTTCGGAACGGGGAATTTTCTGCTATGGCTGTGGCGCTTCTAATACATACAAGCCAAGTTGCGAGAAATGCTCAAAAAACTCCAAGCTCAGCACGCCGAAGTTGCCATTCAAACAGAAGACTTCGTGTGTGCTACGCCATCAAGGCAGCAATACCGATTAGAGGCACTTCCACTACCAGTAGTGACCACGATTTACCCAGACCTACAATCAAGCAACGACAGCTCACTGTTGAATTGCACAGACAAAACCAGATTAGACGATTCAGTTACCGGAAATGATTTGTATATAGAGAGAGGGCAGCAAGATCGCGTAAGGGGAAGCGAATGAATCGGTTTTGGCAAAATGTAAAGAAATGCCGGTCAGGAATTAAGCATTTGAGCGCTCTCGCAGACATAAAGAGAGATCCTCGTCCGTTCTTACCAATCCGTTTGCTAGATCGAACCGTCTATGGCTTGTTAGACTCCGGGGCGTCCATCAGCTGTGTTGGGGGCGAGTTGGCTAAGGAAGTGGTCCTTGCCGATGCACCATACAAACGTATTAATGATAGAGCCAAAACGGTGGATGGTAAGGCTCAGAAGATAGTGGGAAGGATGAGAGTAGACGTGGAATATGGGGACGAGAAGAAGTCTCTTGAGTTATATTTAATTCCTTCGCTCAAACATGATCTGTACCTGGGAATTGACTTTTGGGAGCTGTATGACCTGTTGCCCAGTCAGTGCGAGTGTCCGAAATAGAGATGTCGAACCAAGAGACAAGCTGGGTTGAACAGCACGAGCTGACGCCGATACAAAAGGATCAGTTATCCAAGGTACTGAAGTGTTATCCCTCGTTTGCTCAAGAAGGTTTAGGAAAAACCGACTTGATAACGCATGTTATCGATGTTGTAGTGTCCAACTATTCGAAAATCAAAAGAAAAAGGAAAAGGTCGAACAAGTTAGGTACACTTTCTAGAAAGATACTTTTCATACCACCCTCGCTAGAATAGCTCGAAGAAATTGGTGGAATGCAGGAGATCCAGAAGATCATCCGATTGCACAGTTATGTTAAAGCTTAAAGCTCAACTTGGGAATGCAATAGGTACAGGCGAATAGACTTTATTCATGTGAAATCATTCCCCTGCATAGTTTCACTTACGGCACACGTATATATAGATTTTCGTGAAATGAGGCGCAGAGTGAATGGTGAAGACACGTGGAGTTACATAGATTCCAATTTTTCGCTATTATCCAATCATCCACTGTTTATTTGGATTAATAAACCCGAAGAGTGGCGTTAGCTAAACTACCCGAGGGAAAAGTGCAAATAAAGTGAAATTCTTGAAAGAAGCAAAGGTACGTTAGTCCACCGTGGAAAGATAAGGTTCTGACACAGTTTTATTTAGGGATAGGTGTACTGGAAAATCTTAATACAGCCAAGCCGGCCAACCAATCTACGGTATCAACTACTAAAACAACAAAGCTGACCGTTTGGGAGTTAGTGCATTGCACATCCACGGCGGCAAAGTGAAGGCTGAACCGTTGACGTTGGGCTAGCTCAATACCGGAAATCATTTACGGCTCGTGAAAGACCAACCACCATACACCACTGCTGGATGTCCGAACTTCAGTTTGAACCTGCCGATCTCAAAAAGCCGGAGGACATAATCGTCACCAACCTACGAAAATTTACAATGGATTGAGTAATTAGGCTAGCCTAAACCTCATTGCCTCAGAACCACTCTTGCTGTCAGCAGATTTTTGTTTTATTTTGATTCCCGTGTTTCTCAAGTTAAATTTCAAGTGCAAGTTCCCGTTTGCCTTTATCATTATCACATAAAAATCTATACGCTGCTGCTCTAAGAACCAGCTGTTTAGATCCACATATTCATATCTCGTTTATCATTGTGTTGATTAATGTAGTAACTAAATAGCTTCCTCCAATGAGTAAATTTGTAAAGTAACTGAAGATTTTGAAAACTGAGCAATATGAGTTTGGGATAATGTGTTTCTCTTTATATATATATATACATTTATACTGACCAACCTCTAAATTACACAGCGTATACAAAGGAATCCGTCAAAGTCATCTTGGGCCCAACGATACACCGATGAGTTTAACCAATTACTGTGAGTACCACTAGTGGCTGAAACCACAATGCCTATACACCAATGCAGGCGTAAGTTTGTTAAAGTAGATATATATATACTGATTTGAAAGAATATTTCCCCCTCAAATGCTCAAATAATTAAGTTTTTTTTGCTGATCCAAGAAGAAGGAAGTTTTTATATTTTTGTTTATTTGTAAATGTAAGGTATCGGATTATATCTGTAATTTATGTAAAAAATATCAATACAATCTCTTATGGTTAGGGACATTTAACATAAAAAAATAAAATGAATTGGTAATCATGAATATGTCTGCCTAAACTAAATATTATCTCCGTCCGTCAAGTACTTATGCTTATCTCCCTCAAAATGCACTAGAAGATGTTGAATCTTTGAAATGGGACAACGCCCGAATGTAAACGCGTTTGTCATGGTTGGGTGGGTAAAGACTAGGGACATACATCACCGCTGTTCCCTCCATCAGACAGAAGACGAACTACACTTTTTCTAAGCGTTTTCTAAATGCGTATCGGCGCAGAGTGGAAATGAGTTTTGTTTTTTTTTTGTTATTGATATTAACGTCGAGATCCTGTTTATTTTTTTTGAAGCGCATTATATTGATTTGTGTCAGGAAAACTGTGTAGCTAGGGGAGAAAGAACCCCGACCAATCCGACGAGCTGGACCCGAGCACAGCAAGAATGCGCGCCTTCGAACCTAGCTTCCTATTAACATGAGGTCAGGAAAAAACCATCTATTGGCCAATGTCGGAGTTAGAGCCTAAATAGGCTCTGGCCCTAACTCACTGGCGAAGACTGAACACTACACAAACATGGCGCCCAACGTGGGGCCCGAAAAGTTTTCTTTAAGTCCCAATTAAGCTCTACAAATCCATCCATTTACTATATTTCACATTTGCTGCACAACCAGTTGTTTTGTATTCGGCTGGAATCGATCGGTGGATTTAGCGATTGCAATTTGGATCCCGGATTGATCGACCCTGATAGATCTATGCTGAGCAAAATAAACAATCTTGACAGGAAACAATCTCAAAGTGTTTTGGATTTACGATGCTCTGGAGAATTTCGGACATTGTCCAGCAATTTGAGATGGTTGTAGATGAATAACAATAATAGTTACTTAGTTAAAATAGAGGAATGCGCTGGAGGAGAGTTTTCGTTTTTTTGTCTGTTTTCTTGTATTTTGAGATATTGATGAGCTAAGGAAAGACGGACATTAGGGGATAAGCAATTTGTTTCGAGAAAGTTTTTTTGTGTTAGTGAATTAAAAATAAATGGCTAAAATGCCTGTTACTCATAGTAATGAAAATCTCGATGGCATTCGCGAACAAAGCGATCCGTTTTGCTTTATTTGTAATGAAGTAATCTTGGTCTCTGAATTAGTTGCAAGTACTCCGTGTAATCATAGATTTCATAAATGTTGTATAATAGAAGCAATCACGACCACACCGGCTTGTCCGATATGTGCGGCATGCTGCCTTATTTCGCAACTACGTTGTGGTAACAATACCCTTGCAGCGGAACTTGGTGACGCAGCCGAAGAGGCAGAGACAGGAATCAAAGATATTTCAGCTACAGACCCAGGAGCCCATACTCTGAGAAGAATGGGAGGCCTTTATAAGAACCGAGGCAGAGGTAGACCCATCAGTTCGAAAGGAGGCGTGACCACTAGATCAAAATCGCGACATACAGATCCTAGTCGGTCAGAGCAGGAAGAAAATTTATCGGGAAAATCGCCAGACGACATAGTAAGGTACATACAGAACGCCTTAAGCGTTCAACAAGAAAATATGATAGATGACATGGTTGATATTTTGAATAAAAACATCGAAGAGACAATTCAGAGACAACTGGCTACACTCAATCTAAACATCGCCACACAAGCAGTGGGACATGTGGAGACTGGGAATAGGCAGTCCGGCGTACGTGCTTCGTTAGCAGGAAACATCTCAAGTCACAGTAGTAGTAGAAGTAGGTCAAATGCACAGTTAGCACCTGCAAAGGCAGCTAACATAATTCAAAATTGGCGGATAAAGTTTGACGGATCGAAGAATGGTATATGGTATACGCTCTTTAACTGAACAGAACTTAAGTAATGATTATCAGGTACTTTGTGATCACCTGTATCTCTTGTTCGCTAATAAGGCCAGTGATTGGATTTGGAAATTCCACCGTAACCATACCAATTTTTCTTGGGAAACCTTTTGTTTTGAATTTCGCAAACGATTTGAGGACGCTGAAACTGACCTTGACATATGGGAAAAGATAAGGAAACGCAGACAAGGCGAAAATGAAGTTTTTGATGATTATCAGTGCGCAATAGAGGATTTAGCAGATAGACTTCAACAAGGCATGTCCGAAAGTCAATTAGTCGAGTTGCTGATTAGGAATGGTAAACCAAGTTTGCACCATGAGCTACTTCATTTAAGAATATCAAATAGGTCACAATTACGTGTCGAAGTGCGAAAACATGAACAATTCTACAATGACATAAAAGCTTGTAAGCCACGAACTTTGCGTTCCTATATTAACGAGCTAACTGACGCGTACGAGAAACAAACTCAGGTAGAATCGAATGCGCCAGATCCAGAAGTCCTCGCGATTCAACGGAAGCCATCAAACCTAACCTGTTGGAACTGTGAAAAACCTGGTCATCGATTTGATGATTGTCTAGAGCAGCGCTCTATATTTTGTTATGGTTGTGGCGCTAAGGAAACGTTCAAGCCGAAATGTCCCAGATGTAATCCAGCGGGAAACCGACCGGCGGGTGTGTCGATCGACAAAACCTGGACGCACCCGAAACTGTGAAGACTCCTAGTATACCCGTAAAATTGTCAAATGAAACAAAGGCAAAAACTAGTTTAGAAAATAAGTTAGAAGAAGCCAAACCCCATTTCTCTACTATTCCATTACATGTAAGGATAGCTAATTACAATAAGCTTCGCGATAAATTGTTTGGCGAGACTATAAATTCCAAAATCCATCAGACCCAAAGAAGGTCGACGAAACGATTAAGACAGTATTGGAAATCGATTCGCTCTGACAGAAAAAAACTGGTAGCCGCGATTTTTAGTAAAACTGATAACAGACTGTACACAGAAGTATGCATTGAAGGGAATAAGACTCTGGGGCAACCCTGAGTTGTGTCGGAGGCAAGGCAGCACTGGAGTTCCTAGCGTTAGGAAAAACCAAAAAGTGCTCCGGCAACATACGAACTGCTAATGGAACGCCAAGTAAGGTTGTTGGCAAATCACAAACTCAAATTACTTATCGAAAGAAAACAGCATGGTTAGATCTTTTTATTATCCCAGGTCTCAAACAAGATATTTATCTCGGGATAGACTTTTGGCATCAGTTTGGATTAACAGATAGCATCAGCAACGCGCAGGTTTCCGAGCTAGACGTGGGTGGAGAGACTCATGACCAAGAACTCCCCAAGTGGCATCTTTTGTCAAATGAACAACAAAGTCGCCTAAAGGCCGTTGTAGAAGTTATCCCATCATTTGCCAAACAAGGTTTAGGCAGAACAAATTTGATAACGCATAAAATAGAAGTCGGATCCGCAACACCCATCAAGCAAAGACATTGGCCAGTGTCACCAGCAATAGAGAAACTGATGTTTGCCGAAGTCGATCATATGTTAGCCCTAGACGTAATTGAAGAGTCTTCAAGTCCATGGAGCAGTAATTGCGTGTTGGTGCGGAAAGGGGAAAAGAACAGGCTTTGCTTAGATTCGCGTGAGGTAAATAAGGTCACTATAAAGGATGCTTATCCGTTACCTCATATAGACGGTATTTTGAGTCGATTGCCGCCAGCTAGGTTCATAACAGGCCTAGATATGAAGCACGCCTTTTGGCAGATACCACTCGACGAAAAGTCACGGCAATGTACGGGCTTCACAGTGACAAACAGGCCACTATATCAATATAAAACAATGCCGTTCGGGCTCTGCAATGCTGCGCAAACTCTCTGTCGACTAATGGACCAGGTTATACCGGCCCATCTAAGAAAATGCGTCTTTGTATATTTAGATGACTTACTTGTGCTGTCAGAGGATTTCGAGTCGCATTTGGTCACGCTTCAGGAAATTTCGGTTTGCCTAAAAAAGGCTAATCTGACCATTAATATTGAGAAGTCCAAGTTTTGTATGCGCGAAATAAAGTATTTGGGATTCATCATTCGAGAAGGACAAATTCTGACTGATCCAGGGAAAATAAAGGCCGTCAATGAGTTTCCTGTTCCTACATCTATAAAACAGTTGCGTCGGTTCCTAGGATTGTCTGGTTGGTATCGGCGATTTGTCGAAAATTATGCCACCATAAGCTTTCCACTGACGGAATTGTTAAAGAACAAAAAGTCTATAATTTGGAATGATGATGCCGAAAAAGCTTTCAATCTTCTAAAATCGCGTTTAACATCAACTCCGATTTTGATTACCCCAGACTTCACAAGCCAATTTATCTTACTGTGTGATGCAAGTACCTACGGGATAGGTTGTGTCCTGGCGCAAGAGCGTGAGGGTGTGGAACTCCCAATCGCGTATATGTCGGAAAAATTATCGAAAGCCCAACGGAACTACACCGTTAGCGAACTGGAATGCTTAGCCGTTATCAAGGGTATACAAAAATTTCGTGCATATATAGAAGGTCAAGATTTTGTGGTAGTTGATGAAGCAGAAAGATCTTTCTGGAAGACTAGCGAGGTGGTCGATGAAATTACAATCATTCAATTTTTCTATTACACATAGGCGAGGGTCAGAAAACGTTGTTGCTGACGCCCTGTCTCGACGTAACCAACCTGCTATAGAAGAATTCGTTGCCAGTAGTCCCATGATTGATTTACAGTCAAGTCACTTTAAGTCGCCGGAATATCTTAGAGTGATTCAACGAATACAAGAGAATCAGTCAAAACTGCTTGACTTAAAAGTTATTGATGGATATGTTTATAAAAGAACCGAGTTCAATAGAGATAATGACGGACACGAGGAATCCTGGAAACTTTGGGTACCCTCCGCGATGATACCCGAAGTATTGCAACAAGCACATGATGCGCCAAGCTCTGCACATTGTGGTATGGCTAAGACGGTAGAAAAACTCAAAAGGTATTTCTTCTGGCCCCGAATGGTAAGCCAAATTCGAGAGTACATCTCAGAATGCCATATTTGTCGATCTACTAAGAGTCCGAACAAAATGTTAAAACCTCCGATGGGCCGACCATTAACATCAGACCGCCCCTTTCAATGCTTTTATATGGATCTACTAGGTCCGTACCCCCGTACTAAAAATGGAAACATTGGGTTGTTTATAGTAGTAGACCATTACACGAAATTCCATTTTCTTAGCCCTCTAAAGAAGTTCACGGCGCCAAAAATGTGTGAATACCTGGAAAGCTCCATATTCTACACCTTTGGAGTGCCGGAAGTTGTTCTAACGGATAATGGTTTGCAGTTCAAATCTAGTTTTTTCGAAGCCTTTCTTACAAGTTTTGGCATTACACATCGGTGTACGGCTATATATTCTCCTCAGGCCAATGCTAGTGAACGATTAAACAGATCGGTTCTGGCAGCCATCCGCGCTTATATTGGAAGTGACCATTCCAATTGGGACGCTAATTTGAACGCTATCAATGGTGCACTTAGAGCAGCGGTGCATCGAAGTACTGGTTATTCACCTTATTTCCTTGTTTTTGGTCAGAACATGATTCTGAACGGAGAAGATTATACCCTATTGCGAAACATGGATCTGCTAAGCAACGACGTCCGATTAGAACACTCCGATCTGTTACAACTGGCAAGACAAGACGCTAAGAAAAACATAAAGAAATCACATGAGCTTAACGCGAAGAAATATAATCTACGGAGTAGGAACGTACAACTTAAAACGGGTGACGAGCTTTTTGCTCGTAACTTTACCCAGAGCAACGCGAGTAAGAAGTTTAGTTCGAAGTTAGCTCCGGTTTTTATACCCGATACTCAAAATGAGTATTGGGGTATATTAGATTTGTGGTAAAAGTGGATGTGTGTAACGTCCAGAAGGAATCGTTTCCGACCCCATAAAGTATATATATTCTTGATCAGCATCAATAGCCGAGTCGATTGAGCCCTGTCTGTCTGTCCGTCTGTCCGTCCGTCCGTCCGTCCGTCCCCTTCAGCGCCTAGTGCTCAAAGACTATAAGATCTAGAGCAACGATGTTTTGGATCCAGACTTCTGTGATATGTCACTGCTACAAAAATATTTCAAAACTTCGCCCCGCCCTGTTCCGCCCCCACAAAGGACGAAAATCTGTGGCATCCACATTTTTAAAGATACGATAAAACCAAAAACGCAGAATCGTAGAGGATGACTATATGTTCTAGAGTGTAAAATCTCAACCAGATAATATAATTATTATAGCCAGAATCAAGAAAACAATTTCATTCTTTCTCGCTCTGTCTCTCTCTAACACACAGGTTTCATGGTCTGTTTTGCCAATTGAAAATATGAGTTCAAGGATCTCAGAACCTATAAGAGCCATAGCAACCAAATTTGGTATCCACACTCCTGTGATATCGGACCTTGACCGTTTCGTGTTCAAATTTCGGCACACCCCCTTCCGCCCCCGCAAAGGACGAAAATCTGGGGCATCCACAAATCTCAGAGACTATTAAGGCTAGAGTAACCAAATTTGGTATCCGCACTTCTGTTAGATCTCACTATTAAACATTTATCGCAGAATTTCGCCCCACCCCCTTCCGCCCCCACAAAGAACGAAAATCTGTTGCATCCACAATATTGCACATTCGAGAAAACTAAAAACGCAGAATCATAGATAATGACCATATCTATCAGATTGCTGAATCTGGATCAGATCAGATCATTTTTATAGCCAAAAGGAACATATCAATTTGCACTGGCTACGCAGCGCCCGACGTCACGATCAGACTGATTTTCTGTCTCTCTCGCACGCACTCCTTGTCGTGTCGTTTAATATTAGCGGCGTCTGCCGGAGGAGAGCCATACTGACTTAGTATCGGGTATAACTGTAGAGTTGCGGTCTCCGCAGCAACTCACAACGTTCCCCCTCGTTATTTCTGCAAAGGTTCTCAAAAAAAAGAAGCCCCTATTATTATGAGTTGGTGAACCCAGCAGGGAAAAAGATTGGAGTTTTCCATCTCAAAGATATTCAGGTGAAGAATAAATAACAGCATTTTTTTCAGATAATGTACCTTCGAGCAGGTCTTGTTTCATTATCTGTGGTTGTAGTGTCCAACTATTCGAAAATCAAAAGAAAAAGGAAAAGGTCGAACAAGTTAGGTACGCTCTCTAGAAAGATACTTTTCATACCACCCTCGCTAGCATAGCTCGAAGAAATTGGTGGAATGCAGGAGATCCAGAAGATCATCCGATTGCACAGTTATGTTAAAGCTTAAAGCTCAACTTGGGAATGCAATAGGTACAGGCGAATAGACTTTATTCATGTGAAATCATTCCCCTGCATAGTTTCACTTACGGCACACGTATATATAGATTTTCGTGATAGCAATCGCAGAGTGAATGGTGAAGACACGTGGAGTTACATAACTTCCAATTTTTCACTATTATCCAATCATCCACTGTTTATTTGGATTAATAAACACGAAGAGTGGCGTTAGCTGAACTACCCGAGGGAAAAGTGCAAATAAAGTGAAATTCTTGAAAGAAGCAAAGGTACGTTAGTCCACCGTGGAAAGATAAGGTTCTGACACACTTTTATTTAGGGATAGGAGTACTGGAAAATCTTAATACAGCCAAGCCGGCCAACCAATCTACGGTATCAACTACTAAAACAACAAAGGTGACCGTTTGGGAGTTAGTGCAGTGCACATCCACGGCGGCAAAGTGAAAGACCAACCACCATACACCACTGCTGGATGTCCGAACTTCAGTTTGAACCTGCCGATCTCAAAAAGCCGGAGGACATAATCGTCACCAACTTACGAAAATTTACAAAGGATTGAGTAATTAGGCTAGCCTAAACCACATTGCGTCAGAACCACTCTTGCTGTCAGCAGATTTTTGTTTTATTTTGATTCCCGTGTTTCTCAAGTTAAATTTCAAGTGCAAGTTCCCGTTTGCCTTTATCATTATCACATAAAAATCTATACGCTGCTGCTCTAAGAACCAGCTGTTTAGATCCACATATTCATATCTCGTTTATCATTGTGTTGATTAATGTAGTAACTAAATAGCTTCCTCCAATGAGTAAATTTGTAAAGTAACTGAAGATTTTGAAAACTGAGCAATATGAGTTTGGGATAATGTGTTTCTCTTTATATATATATATACATTTATACTGACCAACCTCTAAATTACACAGCGTATACAAATGAATCCGTCAAAGTCATCTTGGGCCCAACGATACACCGATGAGTTTAACCAATTACTGTGAGTACAACTAGTGGATGAAACCACAATGCCTATACACCAATGCAGGCGTAAGTTTGTTAAAGTAGATATATATATACTGATTTGAAAGAATATTTCCCCCCTCAAATGCTCAAATAATTAAGTTTTTTTTGCTGATCCAAGAAGAAGGAAGTTTTTATATTTTTGTTTATTTGTAAATGTAAGGTATCGGATTATATCTGTAATTTATGTAAAAAATATCAATACAATCTCTTATGGTTAGGGACATTTAACATAAAAAAATAAAATGAATTGGTAATCATGAATATGTCTGCCTAAACTAAATATTATCTCCGTCCGTCAAGTACTTATGCTTATCTCCCTCAAAATGCACTAGAAGATGTTGAATCTTTGAAATGGGACAACGCCCGAATGTAAACGCGTTTGTCATGGTTGGGTGGGTAAAGACTAGGGACATACATCACCGCTGTTCCCTCCATCAGACAGAAGACGAACTACACTTTTTCTAAGCGTTTTCTAAATGCGTATCGGCGCAGAGTGGAAATGAGTTTTGTTTTTTTTTTGTTATTGATATTAACGTCGAGATCCTGTTTATTTTTTTTGAAGCGCATTATATTGATTTGTGTCAGGAAAACTGTGTAGCTAGGGGAGAAAGAACCCCGACCAATCCGACGAGCTGGACCCGAGCACAGCAAGAATGCGCGCCTTCGAACCTAGCTTCCTATTAACATGAGGTCAGGAAAAAACCATCTATTGGCCAATGTCGGAGTTAGAGCCTAAATAGGCTCTGGCCCTAACTCACTGGCGAAGACTGAACACTACACAAACATGGCGCCCAACGTGGGGCCCGAAAAGTTTTCTTTAAGTCCCAATTAAGCTCTACAAATCCATCCATTTACTATATTTCACATTTGCTGCACAACCAGTTGTTTTGTATTCGGCTGGAATCGATCGGTGGATTTAGCGATTGCAATTTGGATCCCGGATTGATCGACCCTGATAGATCTATGCTGAGCAAAATAAACAATCTTGACAGGAAACAATCTCAAAGTGTTTTGGATTTACGATGCTCTGGAGAATTTCGGACATTGTCCAGCAATTTGAGATGGTTGTAGATGAATAACAATAATAGTTACTTAGTTAAAATAGAGGAATGCGCTGGAGGAGAGTTTTCGTTTTTTTGTCTGTTTTCTTGTATTTTGAGATATTGATGAGCTAAGGAAAGACGGACATTAGGGGATAAGCAATTTGTTTCGAGAAAGTTTTTTTGTGTTAGTGAATTAAAAATAAATGGCTAAAATGCCTGTTACTCATAGTAATGAAAATCTCGATGGCATTCGCGAACAAAGCGATCCGTTTTGCTTTATTTGTAATGAAGTAATCTTGGTCTCTGAATTAGTTGCAAGTACTCCGTGTAATCATAGATTTCATAAATGTTGTATAATAGAAGCAATCACGACCACACCGGCTTGTCCGATATGTGCGGCATGCTGCCTTATTTCGCAACTACGTTGTGGTAACAATACCCTTGCAGCGGAACTTGGTGACGCAGCCGAAGAGGCAGAGACAGGAATCAAAGATATTTCAGCTACAGACCCAGGAGCCCATACTCTGAGAAGAATGGGAGGCCTTTATAAGAACCGAGGCAGAGGTAGACCCATCAGTTCGAAAGGAGGCGTGACCACTAGATCAAAATCGCGACATACAGATCCTAGTCGGTCAGAGCAGGAAGAAAATTTATCGGGAAAATCGCCAGACGACATAGTAAAGTACATACAGAACGCCTTAAGCGTTCAACAAGAAAATATGATAGATGACATGGTTGATATTTTGAATAAAAACATCGAAGAGACAATTCAGAGACAACTGGCTACACTCAATCTAAACATCGCCACACAAGCAGTGGGAAATGTGGAGACTGGGAATAGGCAGTCCGGCGTACGTGCTTCGTTAGCAGGAAACATCTCAAGTCACAGTAGTAGTAGAAGTAGGTCAAATGCACAGTTAGCACCTGCAAAGGCAGCTAACATAATTCAAAATTGGCGGATAAAGTTTGACGGATCGAAGAATGGTATGAGGATGGAAGATTTTATATATCGAATACGCTCTTTAACTGAACAGAACTTAAGTAATGATTATCAGGTACTTTGTGATCACCTGTATCTCTTGTTCGCTTTGGTTTGGTTTTGGTTTGTTTGATTGGTTTTGGAAATTCCACCGTAACCATACCAATTTTTCTTGGGAAACCTTTTGTTTTGAATTTCGCAAACGATTTGAGGACGCTGAAACTGACCTTGACATATGGGAAAAGATAAGGAAACGCAGACAAGGCGAAAATGAAGTTTTTGATGATTATCAGTGCGCAATAGAGGATTTAGCAGATAGACTTCAACAAGGCATGTCCGAAAGTCAATTAGTCGAGTTGCTGATTAGGAATGGTAAACCAAGTTTGCACCATGAGCTACTTCATTTAAGAATATCAAATAGGTCACAATTACGTGTCGAAGTGCGAAAACATGAACAATTCTACAATGACATAAAAGCTTGTAAGCCACGAACTTTGCGTTCCTATATTAACGAGCTAACTGACGCGTACGAGAAACAAACTCAGGTAGAATCGAATGCGCCAGATCCAGAAGTCCTCGCGATTCAACGGAAGCCATCAAACCTAACCTGTTGGAACTGTGAAAAACCTGGTCATCGATTTGATGATTGTCTAGAGCAGCGCTCTATATTTTGTTATGGTTGTGGCGCTAAGGAAACGTTCAAGCCGAAATGTCCCAGATGTAATCCAGCGGGAAACCGACCGGCGGGTGTGTCGATCGACAAAACCTGGACGCACCCGAAACTGTGAAGACTCCTAGTATACCCGTAAAATTATCAAATGAAACAAAAGCAAAAACTAGTTTAGAAAATAAGTTAGAAGAAGCCAAACCCAATTTCTCTACTATTCCATTACATGTAAGGATAGCTAATTACAATAAGCTTCGCGATAAATTGTTTGGCGAGACTATAAATTCCAAAATCCATCAGACCCAAAGAAGGTCGACGAAACGATTAAGACAGTATTGGAAATCGATTCGCTCTGACAGAAAAAAACTGGTAGCCGCGATTTTTAGTAAAACTGATAACAGACTGTACACAGAAGTATGCATTGAAGGGAATAAGTACACTGCGCTCCTAGACTCTGGGGCAACCCTGAGTTGTGTCGGAGGCAAGGCAGCACTGGAGTTCCTAGCGTTAGGAAAAACCAAAAAGTGCTCCGGCAACATACGAACTGCTAATGGAACGCCAAGTAAGGTTGTTGGCAAATCACAAACTCAAATTACTTATCGAAAGAAAACAGCATGGTTAGATCTTTTTATTATCCCAGGTCTCAAACAAGATATTTATCTCGGGATAGACTTTTGGCATCAGTTTGGATTAACAGATAGCATCAGCAACGCGCAGGTTTCCGAGCTAGACGTGGGTGGAGAGACTCATGACCAAGAGCTCCCCAAGTGGCATCTTTTGTCAAATGAACAACAAAGTCGCCTAAAGGCCGTTGTAGAAGTTTTCCCATCATTTGCCAAACAAGGTTTAGGCAGAACAAATTTGATAACGCATAAAATAGAAGTCGGATCCGCAACACCCATCAAGCAAAGACATTGGCCAGTGTCACCAGCAATAGAGAAACTGATGTTTGCCGAAGTCGATCATATGTTAGCCCTAGACGTAATTGAAGAGTCTTCAAGTCCATGGAGCAGTAATTGCGTGTTGGTGCGGAAAGGGGAAAAGAACAGGCTTTGCTTAGATTCGCGTGAGGTAAATAAGGTCACTATAAAGGATGCTTATCCGTTACCTCATATAGACGGTATTTTGAGTCGATTGCCGCCAGCTAGGTTCATAACAGGCCTAGATATGAAGCACGCCTTTTGGCAGATACCACTCGACGAAAAGTCACGGCAATGTACGGCCTTCACAGTGACAAACAGGCCACTATATCAATATAAAACAATGCCGTTCGGGCTCTGCAATGCTGCGCAAACTCTCTGTCGACTAATGGACCAGGTTATACCGGCCCATCTAAGAAAATGCGTCTTTGTATATTTAGATGACTTACTTGTGCTGTCAGAGGATTTCGAGTCGCATTTGGTCACGCTTCAGGAAATTTCGGTTTGCCTAATCTGGCTAATCTGACCATTAATATTGAGAAGTCCAAGTTTTGTATGCGCGAAATAAAGTATTTGGGATTCATCATTCGAGAAGGACAAATTCTGACTGATCCAGGGAAAATAAAGGCCGTCAATGAGTTTCCTGTTCCTACATCTATAAAACAGTTGCGTCGGTTCCTAGGATTGTCTGGTTGGTATCGGCGATTTGTCGAAAATTATGCCACCATAAGCTTTCCACTGACGGAATTGTTAAAGAACAAAAAGTCTATAATTTGGAATGATGATGCCGAAAAAGCTTTCAATCTTCTAAAATCGCGTTTTTTTTTTTTGTCGTATGCAGCGGTGGCGATACGTAACTAACATAACGCAACGTAACCCAGCTCGAGCCTTGGCCTGATCCAGCAGGTTAGGGGAGCCAGAGTTACGTTGCGCTATGGGGACTTTATTGTACCTATACTATAACAGCATTTTTAGTACAAATTATTGGGGCTGTAGCTTATAAATATATGTAAATAGCTGTCTACGAGCTGCTGTTAGCAGCCGTAGGCAGCAAATACGATGCTTTGAACAGCACGAAATCTTCTCTGCCGGCAGTGCTGCCGGCGCAATCATCATTGGGGGAAATCTCTCCACTTTGGCAACGGTCCGTTAGCCAGAGCGGGGAGAGGGAGTGGGCAGAGCCAAAGCATAAAATACTCTAGACTTTAAATTAAGTTTAAGCTTACATTATCGACTAAGGGGAAACATTTTGGCAGAAAAGGGAGATTATATATGTATGTTTTCTATTATAATTCTTGTCTTCTTATTTGTTTTTGTCTTGTTTACGTTTCTTTTCTGCCCACTGGTCCGGGGCAGCCAGAGCTATTGCTTGTCAATTGGAGTAATTAGTACTAGTACTATACATTACTGGCATAAGAATTTGCCTGGATGCTAGCGTATAAGCAATCTGTCAGCTTAGTCATCTGTGCAATTAGTACATCTATCTTCCCTTCCAGTTTCTGGGTAGATTCAGCAGCGGCGGCCGCATGCTGGATCCGCTCCTGTGTCAGCAGTGTGATGAGGTAGTCCAGTTTCTGGCTGAGTTCATCGCTAGGACGGACACTCTGACTGCTCACAGTGGGCTGGAATCCGATTGTGGTCGCTGTGGGTGGCACCGACTGCCATACTTGCCTCCCTGGAAGAGGCTGGGAATGACTCGCTGGCTGCCTTGTGCGGAGTGCATCGGCATAGCTGCTCATCTGAGCTGGAGGAGCAGGAGCTCTTGCGCCTGAGCGCGCTCGCCGGCGGCTTGGCTGCTGCAGTGCTGGAAAGACCTGCTGGTTCATGACGGGTGGCTGGCGGGGACGCCGCAAACCCTGAGCGGCGGGTAAGGTAGGCATTGAAAGTTTGCTCAACATCCTGTTGGTCTGTTCTAACCCATTTTTCCTTCTGTTGCAGTATTCTTTATATTTGATGCAACCACGGTAGCTGGCAACATGGGGACCATTACAGTTGGCGCATTTCGGCACATCCTCCCGCTTCTTGGGGCACTCCTTGGGGTCATGCTTCTCCCCACACTTGAGACATACAACTGCACGGCTGCAGTAGTTCTTCGAGTGCCCAAACATCTGACACTTATGACACTGGGGAACGCCTGGCGCGCGTATGGGCTTCTCGACCTTGATCCGCTGGCTGCAAATTGCCGTTAGCTCATAAATACTGCTGTTATTCTCCTGTGGCTCAAGCTCAACCTCGAATAGGTCCAGTGGTTCCTTTGTAAATCGCTTCGGTATATTGGCAATATGCCTCACCTTGTTGCCAAGTCTTCCGAGCTGTTCGCGCACCCAGTCTGTGGGTGTGGAGCGGTGCAGGTGACGTATGACGATACGCATACCCCTCTCGCTTCGCAGTCGAAATGTGTGGTACTCCACACCTTCCCCCTCAGATAGGAGCCGTATTAGGGCCCTATAGCCATCTATTGTGTGGCACATGACTTTTAGTGATCCATTGTTTGCAGTCTTGGTGTCATATGTGCCTGCGCCAATGGCATTGTCAATGCATTGGAGCAGGGGAACGATTTCAGAGACGTTGGGAATGTATATAGGGGCTGGCCGCACAATTCTGGCGTCAGCAGTAGCAGCAGCATTGGGTGCGTGCGCAGTGGCAGGGGCAGGCGGGGGGGTGGTGTGAGGAGTAGAGGGCCTGTTTGTGGGAACAGGTTCCTCGGCTTCCGTCTCTCCCTCGCTGCAGTCAGTGTCAATATCCATGTCGTCATTGGCTAAGTCCTCAGCATCCGAGAGTATTTCGAAGTAGTTCGTTATACTCCTCTGGCTAGAGTCAGGCTTCTCCTTGGTGATTGCTGTCCGCTTGATCTTCTTGGCAGACGCCTTTGTAATCGGCGAGCCCAAGGTGGTCGTTCGCTTCTTGTTCCGAGCCTCATACTCTGCCATCAGCTTAGCAGTTGCTTTCCTTTCCAATGCCAGTTTCTCCCGCTGCACCTTGAGGATCTCGCACAGAGTCGGCTGGCTCTGCACAGGTGCTCCAAGGGCACCAGTAGAAACTGGAGGACGGTGAGCGGCGTGGGCAGCTACACGAGCAGCACTAGCAGTAGTAGGAGCTGTTGCAGCTGGAGGGCGTTTAGCTGCGGCGGCAGCTACGCGAGTAGGGGCGGTGGCTTTGGCAGCAGCAGGAATGGCAGCACAGGCAGCTGCAGCAGAGGCTCTGGGTAGCATGGAAGCGGGGGGGGCTAGCAATGGCTTGGTTGACAGTGCAGCGGACGGGGCCTGCATCGACTTGGCTGCAGCGGCAGCTGAAGTTGATGGCATGTCACTTGTCAGATCCGCCAATGAGGTCGAGCGATAGGAGAGGGGGCGCATGTCAGTCTGTGAGATTCCCGGCATTAGTTGCGGGGGGGAATGCAGATCATCTTCGCTGTCCGAAAAGGGAGCACGTGAGGCCACAGTGGGCTTCTTCTTTGACTTGGGACACGGTTTGCGTACCATTGCTTATTGTTTTTTGTGGCTTTATTAGCGCAATTTGACACAAGTGTGAGAATGGTGAAGGGGGGGGCAGCAGCGGCTGCAGCCTACCCCACGTTTTTTCACATTCGGCACTTTGGTTATGTTGTAGGTCAGTGAAAAACTTATACACGGCACAACACTTCGCGTTGCCCGGAATGTATTTACAGAATATTGCACAATGTATATTAATACATGTGCAATATAATTTGCGAATTTTTGGCAATGTTTAATGCTTTAATTTTTTGATTTTTGCGGAACGTTTGTTTGTCGTATGCAGCGGTGGCGATACGTAACTCTTTCAAGAAAGTGTACCTAACTTGTTCGACCTTTTCCTTTTTCTTTTGATTTTCGAATAGTTGGACACTACAACCACAGATAATGAAACAAGACCTGCTCGAAGGTACATTATCTGAAAAAAATGATGTTATTTATTCTTCACCTGAATATCTTTGAGATGGAAAACTCCAATCTTTTTCCCTGCTGGGTTCACCAACTCATAATAATAGGGGCTTCTTTTTTTGAGAACCTTTGCAGAAATGAAAACCGGAGCTAACTTCGAACTAAACTTCTTACTCGCGTTGCTCTGGGTAAAGTTACGAGCAAAAACCTCGTCACCCTTTTTAAGTTGTACGTTCCTACTCCGTAGAATATATTTCTTCGTTTTAAGCTCATGTGATTTCTTTATGTTTTTCTTAGCGTCTTGTCTTGCCAGTTGTAACAGATCGGAGTGTTCTAATCGGACGTCGTTGCTTAGCAGATCCATGTTTCGCAATAGGGTATAATCTTCTCCGTTCAGAATCATGTTCTGACCAAAAACAAGGAAATAAGGTGAATAACCAGTACTTCGATGCACCGCTGCTCTAAGTGCACCATTGATAGCGTTCAAATTAGCGTCCCAATTGGAATGGTCACTTCCAATATAAGCGCGGATGGCTGCCAGAACCGATCTGTTTAATCGTTCACTAGCATTGGCCTGAGGAATTATATAGCCGTACACCGATGTGTAATGCCAAAACTTGTAAGAAAGGCTTCGAAAAAACTAGATTTGAACTGCGAACCATTATCCGTTAGAACAACTTCCGGCACTCCAAAGGTGTAGAATATGGAGCTTTCCAGGTATTCACACATTTTTGGCGCCGTGAACTTCTTTAGAGGGCTAAGAAAATGGAATTTCGTGTTATGGTCTACTACTATAAACAACCCAATGTTTCCATTTTTAGTACGGGGGTACGGACCTAGTAGATCCATATAAAAGCATTGAAGGGGGCGGTCTGATGTTAATGGTCGGCCCATCGGAGGTTTTAACATTTTGTTCGGACTCTTAGTAGATCGACAAATATGGCATTCTGAGATGTACTCTCGAATTTGGCTTACCATTCGGGGCCAGAAGAAATACCTTTTGAGTTTTTCTACCGTCTTAGCCATACCACAATGTGCAGAGCTTGGCGCATCATGTGCTTGTTGCAATACTTCGGGTATCATCGCGGAGGGTACCCAAAGTTTCCAGGATTCCTCGTGTCCGTCATTATCTCTATTGAACTCTGTTCTTTTATAAACATATCCATCAATAACTTTTAAGTCAAGCAGTTTTGACTGATTCTCTTGTATTCGTTGAATCACTCTAAGATATTCCGGCGACTTAAATTGACTTGACTGTAAATCAATCATGGGACTACTGGCAACGAATTCTTCTATAGCAGGTTGGTTACGTCGAGACAGGGCGTCAGCAACAACGTTTTCTGACCCTCGCCTATGTGTAATAGAAAAATGAATGATTGTAATTTCATCGACCACCTCGCTAGTCTTCCAGAAAGATCTTTCTGCTTCATCAACTACCACAAAATCTTGACCTTCTATATATGCACGAAATTTTTGTATACCCTTGATAACGGCTAAGCATTCCAGTTCGCTAACGGTGTAGTTCCGTTGGGCTTTCGATAATTTTTCCGACATATACGCGATTGGGAGTTCCACACCCTCACGCTCTTGCGCCAGGACACAACCTATCCCGTAGGTACTTGCATCACACAGTAAGATAAATTGGCTTGTGAAGTCTGGGGTAATCAAAATCGGAGCTGATGTTAAACGCGATTTTAGAAGATTTTATAGCTTTTTCGGCATCATCATTCCAAATTATAGACTTTTTGTTCTTTAACAATTCCGTCAGTGGAAAGCTTATGGTGGCATAATTTTCGACAAATCGCCGATACCAACCAGACAATCCTAGAAACCGACGCAACTGTTTTATAGATGTAGGAACAGGAAACTCATTGACGGCCTTTATTTTCCCTGGATCAGTCAGAATTTGTCCTTCTCGAATGATGAATCCCAAATACTTTATTTCGCGCATACAAAACTTGGACTTCTCAATATTAATGGTCAGATTAGCCTTTTTTAGGCCATCCGAAATTTCCTGAAGCGTGACCAAATGCGACTCGAAATCCTCTGACAGCACAAGTAAGTCATCTAAATATACAAAGACGCATTTTCTTAGATGGGCCGGTAAACCTGGTCCATTAGTCGACAGAGAGTTTGCGCAGCATTGCAGAGCCCGAACGTCATTGTTTTATGTTGATATAGTGGCCTGTTTGGCACTGTGAAGGCCGTACATTGCCGTGACTTTTCGTCGAGTGGTATCTGCCAAAAGGCGTGCTTCATATCTAGGCCTGTTATGAACCTAGCTGGCGGCAATCGACTCAAAATACCGTCTATATGAGGTAACGGATAAGCATCCTTTATAGTGACCTTATTTACCTCACGCGAATCTAAGCAAAGCCTGTTCTTTTCCCCTTTCCGCACCAACACGCAATTACTGCTCCATGGACTTGAAGACTCTTCAATTACGTCTAGGGCTAACATATGATCGACTTCGGCAAACATCAGTTTCTCTATTGCTGGTGACACTGGCCAATGTCTTTGCTTGATGGGTGTTGCGGATCCGACTTCTATTTTATGCGTTATCAAATTTGTTCTGCCTAAACCTTGTTTGGCAAATGATGGAAAAACTTCTACAACGGCCTTTAGGCGACTTTGTTGTTCATTTGACAAAAGATGCCACTTGGGGAGTTCTTGGTCATGAGTCTCTCCACCCACGTCTAGCTCGGAAACCTGCGCGTTGCTGATGCTATCTGTTAATCCAAACTGATGCCAAAAGTCTGTCCCGAGATAAATATCTTGTTTGAGACCTGGGATAATAAAAAGATCTAACCATGCTGTTTTCTTTCGATAAGTAATTTGAGTTTGTAATTTGCCAACAACCTTACTTGGCGTTCCATTAGCAGTTCGTATGTTGCCGCGAGGACTTCTGGATCTGGCGCATTCGATTCTACCTGAGTTTGTTTCTCGTACGCGTCAGTTAGCTCGTTAATATAGGAACGCAAAGTTCGTGGCTTACAAGCTTTTATGTCATTGTAGAATTGTTCATGTTTTCGCACTTCGACACGTAATTGTGACCTATTTGATATTCTTAAATGAAGTAGCTCATGGTGCAAACTTGGTTTACCATTCCTAATCAGCAACTCGACTAATTGACTTTCGGACATGCCTTGTTGAAGTCTATCTGCTAAATCCTCTATTGCGAACTGATAATCATCAAAAACTTCATTTTCGCCTTGTCTGCGTTTCCTTATCTTTTCCCATATGTCAAGGTCAGTTTCAGCGTCCTCAAATCGTTTGCGAAATTCAAAACAAAAGGTTTCCCAAGAAAAATTGGTATGGTTACGGTGGAATTTCCAAAACCAATCACTGGCCTTATTAGCGAACAAGAGATACAGGTGATCACAAAGTACCTGATAATCATTACTTAAGTTCTGTTCAGTTAAAGAGCGTATTCGATATATAAAATCTTCCATCCTCATACCATTCTTCGATCCGTCAAACTTTATCCGCCAATTTTGAATTATGTTAGCTGCCTTTGCAGGTGCTAACTGTGCATTTGACCTACTTCTACTACTACTGTGACTTGAGATGTTTCCTGCTAACAAAGCACGTACGCCGGACTGCCTATTCCCAGTCTCCACATTTCCCACTGCTTGTGTGGCGATGTTTAGATTGAGTGTAGCCAGTTGTCTCTGAATTGTCTCTTCGATGTTTTTATTCAAAATATCAACCATGTCATCTATCATATTTTCTTGTTGAACGCTTAAGGCGTTCTGTATGTACTTTACTATGTCGTCTGGCGATTTTCCCGATAAATTTTCTTCCTGCTCTGACCGACTAGGATCTGTATGTCGCGATTTTGATCTAGTGGTCACGCCTCCTTTTGAACTGATGGGTCTACCTCTGCCTCGGTTCTTATAAAGGCCTCCCATTCTTCTCAGAGTATGGGCTCCTGGGTCTGTAGCTGAAATATCTTTGATTCCTGTCTCTGCCTCTTCGGCTGCGTCACCAAGTTCCGCTGCAAGGGTATTGTTACCACAACGTAGTTGCGAAATAAGGCAGCATGCCGCACATATCGGACAAGCCGGTGTGGTCGTGATTGCTTCTATTATACAACATTTATGAAATCTATGATTACACGGAGTACTTGCAACTAATTCAGAGACCAAGATTACTTCATTACAAATAAAGCAAAACGGATCGCTTTGTTCGCGAATGCCATCGAGATTTTCATTACTATGAGTAACAGGCATTTTAGCCATTTATTTTTAATTCACTAACACAAAAAAACTTTCTCGAAACAAATTGCTTATCCCCTAATGTCCGTCTTTCCTTAGCTCATCAATATCTCAAAATACAAGAAAACAGACAAAAAACGAAAACTCTCCTCCAGCGCATTCCTCTATTTTAACTAAGTAACTATTATTGTTATTCATCTACAACCATCTCAAATTGCTGGACAATGTCCGAAATTCTCCAGAGCATCGTAAATCCAAAACACTTTGAGATTGTTTCCTGTCAAGATTGTTTATTTTGCTCAGCAATTCCCGCAATTATTTTGCTCAGCATAGATCTATCAGGGTCGATCAATTCGGGATCCGAATTGCAATCGCTAAATCCACCGATCGATTCCAGCCGAATACAAAACAACTGGTTGTGCAGCAAATGTGAAATATAGTAAATGGATGGATTTGTAGAGCTTAATTGGGACTTAAAGAAAACTTTTCGGGCCCCACGTTGGGCGCCATGTTTGTGTAGTGTTCAGTCTTCGCCAGTGAGTTAGGGCCAGAGCCTATTTAGGCTCTAACTCCGACATTGGCCAATAGATGGTTTTTTCCTGACCTCATGTTAATAGGAAGCTAGGTTCGAAGGCGCGCATTCTTGCTGTGCTCGGGTCCAGCTCGTCGGATTGGTCGGGGTTCTTTCTCCCCTAGCTACACAGTTTTCCTGACACAAATCAATATAATGCGCTTCAAAAAAAATAAACAGGATCTCGACGTTAATATCAATAACAAAAAAAAAACAAAACTCATTTCCAATCTGCGCCGATACGCATTTAGAAAACGCTTAGAAAAAGTGTAGTTCGTCTTCTGTCTGATGGAGGGAACAGCGGTGATGTATGTCCCTAGTCTTTACCCACCCAACCATGACAAACGCGTTTACATTCGGGCGTTGTCCCATTTCAAAGATTCAACATCTTCTAGTGCATTTTGAGGGAGATAAGCATAAGTACTTGACGGACGGAGATAATATTTAGTTTAGGCAGACATATTCATGATTACCAATTCATTTTATTTTTTTATGTTAAATGTCCCTAACCATAAGAGATTGTATTGATATTTTTTACATAAATTACAGATATAATCCGATACCTTACATTTACAAATAAACAAAAATATACAAACTTCCTTCTTCTTGGATCAGCAAAAAAAACTTAATTATTTGAGCATTTGAGGGGGGAAAAATTCCTTCAAATCAGTATATATATATCTACTTTAACAAACTTACGCCTGCATTGGTGTATAGGCATTGTGGTTTCAGCCACTAGTGGTACTCACAGTAATTGGTTAAACTCATCGGTGTATCGTTGGGCCCAAAATGACTTTGACGGATTCATTTGTATACGCTGTGTAATTTAGAGGTTGGTCAGTATAAATGTATATATATATATATAAAGAGAAACACATTATCCCAAACTCATATTGCTCAGTTTTCAAAATCTTCAGTTACTTTACAAATTTACTCATTGAAGGAAGCTATTTAGTTACTATATTAATCAACACAATGATAAACGAGATATGAATATGTGGATCTAAACATCTGGTTCTTAGAGCAGCAGCGTATAGATTTTTATGTGATAATGATAAAGGCAAACGGGAACTTGCACTTGAAATTTTACTTGAGAAACACGGGAATCAAAATAAAACAAAAATCTGCTGACAGCAAGAGTGGTTCTGAGGCAATGTGGTTTAGGCTAGCCTAATTACTCAATCCATTGTAAATTTTCGTAGGTTGGTGACGATTATGTCCTCCGGCTTTTTGAGATCGGCAGGTTCAAACTGAAGTTCGGACATCCAGCAGTGGTGTATGGTGGTTGGTCTTTCACGAGCCGTAAATGATTTCCGGTATTGAGCTAGCCCAACGTCAACGGTTCAGCCTTCACTTTGCCGCCGTGGATGTGCACTGCACTAACTCCCAAACGGTCACCTTTGTTGTTTTAGTAGTTGATACCGTAGATTGGTTGGCAGGCTTGGCTGTATTAAGATTTTCCAGTACTCCTATCTCTAAATAAAACTGTGTCAGAACCTTATCTTTCCACGGTGGACTAACGTACCTTTGCTTCTTTCAAGAATTTCACTTTATTTGCACTCTTCCCTCGGGTAGTTCAGCTAACGCCACTCTTCGGGTTTATTAATCCAAATAAACAGTGGATGATTGGATAATAGCGAAAAATTGGAAGTTATGTAACTCCACGTGTCTTCACCATTCACTCTGCGATTGCTATCACGAAAATCTATATATACGTGTGCCGTAAGTGAAACTATGCAGGGGAATGATTTCACATGAATAAAGTCTATTCGCCTGAACCTATTGCATTCCTAAGCTGAGCTTTAAGCTTTAACATAACTGTGCAATCGGACGATTTTCTGGATCTCCTGCATTCCACCAATTTCTTCGAGCTATGCTAGCGAGGGTGGTATGAAAAGTATCTTTCTAGAAAGTGTACCTAACTTGTTCGACCTTTTCCTTTTTCTTTTGATTTTCGAATAGTTGGACACTACAACCACAGATAATGAAACAAGACCTGCTCGAAGGTACATTATCTGAAAAAAATGCTGTTATTTATTCTTCACCTGAATATCTTTGAGATGGAAAACTCCAATCTTTTTCCCTGCTGGGTTCACCAACTCATAATAATAGGGGCTTCTTTTTTTGAGAACCATTGCAGAAATGAAAACCGGAGCTAACTTCGAACTAAACTTCTTACTCGCGTTGCTCTGGGTAAAGTTACGAGCAAAAACCTCGTCACCCGTTTTAAGTTGTACGTTCCTACTCCGTAGATTATATTTCTTCGCGTTAAGCTCATGTGATTTCTTTATGTTTTTCTTAGCGTCTTGTCTTGCCAGTTGTAACAGAACGGAGTGTTCAAATCGGACGTCGTTGCTTAGCAGATCCATGTTTCGCAATAGGGTATAATCTTCTCCGTTCAGAATCATGTTCTGACCAAAAACAAGGAAATAAGGTGAATAACCAGTACTTCGATGCACCGCTGCTCTAAGTGCACCATTGATAGCGTTCAAATTAGCGTCCCAATTGGAATGGTCACTTCCAATATAAGCGCGGATGGCTGCCAGAACCGATCTGTTTAATCGTTCACTAGCATTGGCCTGAGGAGAATATATAGCCGTACACCGATGTGTAATGCCAAAACTTGTAAGAAAGGCTTCGAAAAAACTAGATTTGAACTGCGAACCATTATCCGTTAGAACAACTTCCGGCACTCCAAAGGTGTAGAATATGGAGCTTTCCAGGTATTCACACATTTTTGGCGCCGTGAACTTCTTTAGAGGGCTAAGAAAATGGAATTTCGTGTTATGGTCTACTACTATAAACAACCCAATGTTTTCATTTTTAGTACGGGGGTACGGACCTAGTAGATCCATATACAAGCATTGAAAGGGGCGGTCTGATGTTAATGGTCGGCCCATCGGAGGTTTTAACATTTTGTTCGGACTCTTAGTAGATCGACAAATATGGCATTCTGAGATGTACTCTCGAATTTGGCTTCCCATTCGGGGCCAGAAGAAATACCTTTTGAGTTTTTCTACCGTCTTAGCCATACCACAATGTGCAGAGCTTGGCGCATCATGTGCTTGTTGCAATACTTCGGGTATCATCGCGGAGGGTACCCAAAGTTTCCAGGATTCCTCGTGTCCGTCATTATCTCTATTGAACTCTGTTCTTTTATAAACATATCCATCAATAACTTTTAAGTCAAGCAGTTTTGACTGATTCTCTTGTATTCGTTGAATCACTCTAAGATATTCCGGCGACTTAAAGTGACTTGACTGTAAATCAATCATGGGACTACTGGCAACGAATTCTTCTATAGCAGGTTGGTTACGTCGAGACAGGGCGTCAGCAACAACGTTTTCTGACCCTCGCCTATGTGTAATAGAAAAATTGAATGATTGTAATTTCATCGACCACCTCGCTAGTCTTCCAGAAGGATCTTTCTGCTTCATCAACCATTTTAAAGACTCATGATCCGTTACTACCACAAAATCTTGGCCTTCTATATATGCACGAAAATTTTTTATACCCTTGATAACGGCTAAGCATTCCAGTTCGCTAACGGTGTAGTTCCGTTGGGCTTTCGATAATTTTTCCGACATATACGCGATTGGGAGTTCCACACCCTCACGCTCTTGCGCCAGGACACAACCTATCCCGTAGGTACTTGCATCACACAGTAAGATAAATTGGCTTGTGAAGTCTGGGGTAATCAAAATCGGAGCTGATGTTAAACGCGATTTTAGAAGATTTTATAGCTTTTTCGGCATCATCATTCCAAATTATAGACTTTTTGTTCTTTAACAATTCCGTCAGTGGAAAGCTTATGGTGGCATAATTTTCGACAAATCGCCGATACCAACCAGACAATCCTAGAAACCGACGCAACTGTTTTATAGATGTAGGAACAGGAAACTCATTGACGGCCTTTATTTTCCCTGGATCAGTCAGAATTTGTCCTTCTCGAATGATGAATCCCAAATACTTTATTTCGCGCATACAAAACTTGGACTTCTCAATATTAATGGTCAGATTAGCCTTTTTTAGGCAAACCGAAATTTCCTGAAGCGTGACCAAATGCGACTCGAAATCCTCTGACAGCACAAGTAAGTCATCTAAATATACAAAGACGCATTTTCTTAGATGGGCCGGTAAACCTGGTCCATTAGTCGACAGAGAGTTTGCGCAGCATTGCAGAGCCCGAACGTCATTGTTTTATATTAATATAGTGGCCTGTTTGGCACTGTGAAGGCCGTACATTGCCGTGACTTTTCGTCGAGTGGTATCTGCCAAAAGGCGTGCTTCATATCTAGGCCTGTTATGAACCTAGCTGGCGGCAATCGACTCAAAATACCGTCTATATGAGGTAACGGATAAGCATCCTTTATAGTGACCTTATTTACCTCACGCGAATCTAAGCAAAGCCTGTTCTTTTCCCCTTTCCGCACCAACACGCAATTACTGCTCCATGGACTTGAAGACTCTTCAATTACGTCTAGGGCTAACATATGATCGACTTCGGCAAACATCAGTTTCTCTATTGCTGGTGACACTGGCCAATGTCTTTGCTTGATGGGTGTTGCGGATCCGACTTCTATTTTATGCGTTATCAAATTTGTTCTGCCTAAACCTTGTTTGGCAAATGATGGAAAAACTTCTACATCGGCCTTTAGGCGACTTTGTTGTTCATTTGACAAAAGATGCCACTTGGGGAGCTCTTGGTCATGAGTCTCTCCACCCACGTCTAGCTCGGAAACCTGCGCGTTGCTGATGCTGTCTGTTAATCCAAACTGATGCCAAAAGTCTATCCCGAGATAAATATCTTGTTTGAGACCTGGGATAATAAAAAGATCTAACCATGCTGTTTTCTTTCGATAAGTAATTTGAGTTTGTAATTTGCCAACAACCTTACTTGGCGTTCCATTAGCAGTTCGTATGTTGCCGGAGCACTTTTTGGTTTTTCCTAACGCTAGGAACTCCAGTGCTGCCTTGCCTCCGACACAACTCAGGGTTGCCCCAGAGTCTTATTCCCTTCAATGCATACTTCTGTGTACAGTCTGTTATCAGTTTTACTAAAAATCGCGGCTACCAGTTTTTTTCTGTCAGAGCGAATCGATTTCCAATACTGTCTTAATAGTTTCGTCGACCTTCTTTGGGTCTGATGGATTTTGGAATTTATAGTCTCGCCAAACAATTTATCCGCGAAGCTTATTGTAATTAGCTATCCTTACATGTAATGGAATAGTAGAGAAATTGGGTTTGGCTTCTTCTAACTTATTTTCTAAACTAGTTTTTGCTTTTGTTTCATTTGATAATTTTACGGGTATACTAGGAGTCTTCACAGTTTCGGGTGCGTCCAGGTTTTGTCGATCGACACACCCGCCGGTCGGTTTCCCGCTGGATTACATCTGGGACATTTCGGCTTGAACGTTTCCTTAGCGCCACAACCATAACAAAATATAGAGCGCTGCTCTAGACAATCATCAAATCGATGACCAGGTTTTTCACAGTTCCAACAGGTTAGGTTTGATGGCTTCCGTTGAATCGCGAGGACTTCTGGATCTGGCGCATTCGATTCTACCTGAGTTTGTTTCTCGTACGCGTCAGTTAGCTCGTTAATATAGGAACGCAAAGTTCGTGGCTTACAAGCTTTTATGTCATTGTAAAATTGTTCATGTTTTCGCACTTCGACACGTAATTGTGACCTATTTGATATTCTTAAATGAAGTAGCTCATGGTGCAAACTTGGTTTACCATTCCTAATCAGCAACTCGACTAATTGACTTTCGGACATGCCTTGTTGAAGTCTATCTGCTAAATCCTCTATTGCGCACTGATAATCATCAAAAACTTAATTTTCGCCTTGTCTGCGTTTCCTTATCTTTTCCCATATGTCAAGGTCAGTTTCAGCGTCCTCAAATCGTTTGCGAAATTCAAAACAAAAGGTTTCCCAAGAAAAATTGGTATGGTTACGGTGGAATTTCCAAAACCAATCACTGGCCTTATTAGCGAACAAGAGATACAGGTGATCACAAAGTACCTGATAATCATTACTTAAGTTCTGTAGATGTAGATGCCACAGATTTTCGCCCTTTGTGGGGGCGGAAGTGGGCGGGGCGAAGTTTTGAAAATTTTTGTAGCAGTGACATTTCACAGAAGTCTGGATCCAAAACATCGTTGCTCTAGCTCTTATAGTCTTTGAGCACTAGGCGCTGAAGGGGACGGACGGACGGACGGACGGACGGACAGACGGACAGACAGACAGGGCTCAATCGACTCGGCTATTGATGCTGATCAAGAATATATATACTTTATGGGGTCGGAAACGATTCCTTCTGGACGTTACACACATCCACTTTTACCACAAATCTAATATACCCCAATACTCATTTTGAGTATCGGGTATAATAATGCGCTTCAAAAAAAATAAACAGGATCTCGACGTTAATATCAATAACCAAAAAAAACTCATTTCCACTCTGCGCCGATACGCATTTAGAAAACGCTTAGAAAAAGTGTAGTTCGTCTTCTGTCTGATGGAGGGAACAGCGGTGATGTATGTCCCTAGTCTTTACCCACCCAACCATGACAAACGCGTTTACATTCGGGCGTTGTCCCAATTCAAAGATCCAACATCTTCTAGTGCATTTTGAGGGAGATAAGCATAGTACTTGACGGACGGAGACAATATTTAGTTTAGGCAGACATATTCATGATTACCAATTCATTTTATTTTTTTATGTTAAATGTCCCTAACCATAAGAGATTGTATTGATATTTTTTTACATAAATTACAGATATCATCCGATACCTTACATTTACAAATAAACAAAAATATACAAACTTCCTTCTTCTTGGATCAGCAAAAAAAACTTAATTATTTGAGCATTTGAGGGGGGAAAAATTCCTTCAAATCAGTATATATATATCTACTTTAACAAACTTACGCCTGCATTGGTGTATAGGCATTGTGGTTTCAGCCACTAGTGGTACTCACAGTAATTGGTTAAACTCATCGGTGTATCGTTGGGCCCAAGATGACTTTGACGGATTCATTTGTATACGCTGTGTAATTTAGAGGTTGGTCAGTATAAATGTATATATATATATATATAAAGAGAAACACATTATGCCAAACTCATATTGCTCAGTTTTCAAAATCTTCAGTTACTTTACAAATTTACTCATTGGAGGAAGCTATTTAGTTACTATATTAATCAACACAATGATAAACGAGATATGAATATGTGGATCTAAACATCTGGTTCTTAGAGCAGCAGCGTATAGATTTTTATTTCATAATGATAAAGGCAAACGGGAACTTGCACTTCAAATTTTCCTTGAGAAACACGGGAATCAAAATAAAACAAAAATCTGCTGACAGCAAGAGTGGTTCTGAGGCAATGTGCTTTAGGCTAGCCTAATTACTCAATCCATTGTAAATTTTCGTAGGTTGGTGACGATTATGTCCTCCGGCTTTTTGAGATCGGCAGGTTCAAACTGAAGTTCGGACATCCAGCAGTGGTGTATGGTGGTTGTTCTTTCCGGAGCCGTAAATGATTTCCGGTATTGAGCTAGCCCAACGTCAACGTTGCCTTGTCAGCCTTCACTTTGCCGCCGTGGATGTGCACTGCACTAACTCCCAAACGGTCACCTTTGTTGTTTTAGTAGTTGATACCGTAGATTGGTTGGCAGGCTTGGCTGTATTTAGGTTTTCCAGTACTCCTATCCCTAAATAAAACTGTGTCAGAACCTTATCTTTCCACGGTGGACTAACGTACCTTTGCTTCTTTCAAGAATTTCACTTTATTTGCACTCTTCCCTCGGGTAGTTCAGCTAACGCCACTCTTCGGGTTTATTAATCCAAATAAACAGTGGATGATTGGATAATAGCGAAAAATTGGCAGTTATGTAACTCCACGTGTCTTCACCATTCACTCTGCGATTGCTATCACGAAAATCTATATATACGTGTGCCGTAAGTGAAACTATGCAGGGGAATGATTTCACATGAATAAAGTCTATTCGCCTGTACCTATTGCATTCCTAAGCTGAGCTTTAAGCTTTAACATAACTGTGCAATCGGATGATCTTCTGGATCTCCTGCATTCCACAAATTTCTTCGAGCTATGCTAGCGAGGGCGGTATGAAAAGTATCTTTCTAGAAAGTGTACCTAACTTGTTCGACCTTTTCCTTTTTCTTTCGATTTTCGAATAGTTGGACACTACAACCACAGATAATGAAACAAGACCTGCTCGAAGGTACATTATCTGAAAAAAATGCTGTTATTTATTCTTCACCTGAATATCTTTGAGATGGAAAACTCCAATCTTTTTCCCTGCTGGGTTCACCAACTCATAATAATAGGGGCTTCTTTTTTTGAGAACCATTGCAGAAATGAAAACCGGAGCTAACTTCGAACTAAACTTCTTACTCGCGTTGCTCTGGGTAAAGTTACGAGCAAAAACCTCGTCACCCGTTTTAAGTTGTACGTTCCTACTCCGTAGATTATATTTCTTCGCGTTAAGCTCATGTGATTTCTTTATGTTTTTCTTAGCGTCTTGTCTTGCCAGTTGTAACAGATCGGAGTGTTCTAATCGGACGTCGTTGCTTAGCAGATCCATGTTTCGCAATAGGGTATAATCTTCTCCGTTCAGAATCATGTTCTGACCAAAAACAAGGAAATAAGGTGAATAACCAGTACTTCGATGCACCGCTGCTCTAAGTGCACCATTGATAGCGTTCAAATTAGCGTCCCAATTGGAATGGTCACTTCCAATATAAGCGCGGATGGCTGCCAGAACCGATCTGTTTAATCGTTCACTAGCATTGGCCTGAGGAGAATATATAGCCGTACACCGATGTGTAATGCCAAAACTTGTAAGAAAGGCTTCGAAAAAACTAGATTTGAACTGCGAACCATTATCCGTTAGAACAACTTTCGGCACTCCAAAGGTGTAGAATATGGAGCTTTCCAGGTATTCACACATTTTTGGCGCCGTGAACTTCTTTAGAGGGCTAAGAAAATGGAATTTCGTGTTATGGTCTACTACTATAAACAACCCAATGTTTTCATTTTTAGTACGGGGGTACGGACCTAGTAGATCCATATACAAGCATTGAAAGGGGCGGTCTGATGTTAATGGTCGGCCCATCGGAGGTTTTAACATTTTGTTCGGACTCTTAGTAGATCGACAAATATGGCATTCTGAGATGTACTCTCGAATTTGGCTTCCCATTCGGGGCCAGAAGAAATACCTTTTGAGTTTTTCTACCGTCTTAGCCATACCACAATGTGCAGAGCTTTGCGCATCATGTGCTTGTTGCAATACTTCGGGTATCATCGCGGAGGGTACCCAAAGTTTCCAGGATTCCTCGTGTCCGTCATTATCTCTATTGAACTCTGTTCTTTTATAAACATATCCATCAATAACTTTTAAGTCAAGCAGTTTTGACTGATTCTCTTGTATTCGTTGAATCACTCTAAGATATTCCGGCGACTTAAAGTGACTTGACTGTAAATCAATCATGGGACTACTGGCAACGAATTCTTCTATAGCAGGTTGGTTACGTCGAGACAGGGCGTCAGCAACAACGTTTTCTGACCCTCGCCTATGTGTAATAGAAAAATTGAATGATTGTAATTTCATCGACCACCTCGCTAGTCTTCCAGAAGGATCTTTCTGCTTCATCAACCATTTTAAAGACTCATGATCCGTTACTACCACAAAATCTTGGCCTTCTATATATGCACGAAAATTTTTTATACCCTTGATAACGGCTAAGCATTCCAGTTCGCTAACGGTGTAGTTCCGTTGGGCTTTCGATAATTTTTCCGACATATACGCGATTGGGAGTTCCACACCCTCACGCTCTTGCGCCAGGACACAACCTATCCCGTAGGTACTTGCATCACACAGTAAGATAAATTGGCTTGTGAAGTCTGGGGTAATCAAAATCGGAGCTGATGTTAAACGCGATTTTAGAAGATTTTATAGCTTTTTCGGCATCATCATTCCAAATTATAGACTTTTTGTTCTTTAACAATTCCGTCAGTGGAAAGCTTATGGTGGCATAATTTTCGACAAATCGCCGATACCAACCAGACAATCCTAGAAACCGACGCAACTGTTTTATAGATGTAGGAACAGGAAACTCATTGACGGCCTTTATTTTCCCTGGATCAGTCAGAATTTGTCCTTCTCGAATGATGAATCCCAAATACTTTATTTCGCGCATACAAAACTTGGACTTCTCAATATTAATGGTCAGATTAGCCTTTTTTAGGCAAACCGAAATTTCCTGAAGCGTGACCAAATGCGACTCGAAATCCTCTGACAGCACAAGTAAGTCATCTAAATATACAAAGACGCATTTTCTTAGATGGGCCGGTAAACCTGGTCCATTAGTCGACAGAGAGTTTGCGCAGCATTGCAGAGCCCGAACGTCATTGTTTTATATTGATATAGTGGCCTGTTTGGCACTGTGAAGGCCGTACATTGCCGTGACTTTTCGTCGAGTGGTATCTGCCAAAAGGCGTGCTTCATATCTAGGCCTGTTATGAACCTAGCTGGCGGCAATCGACTCAAAATACCGTCTATATGAGGTAACGGATAAGCATCCTTTATAGTGACCTTATTTACCTCACGCGAATCTAAGCAAAGCCTGTTCTTTTCCCCTTTCCGCACCAACACGCAATTACTGCTCCATGGACTTGAAGACTCTTCAACTACGTCTAGGGCTAACATATGATCGACTTCGGCAAACATCAGTTTCTCTATTGCTGGTGACACTGGCCAATGTCTTTGGTTGATGGGTGTTGCGGATCCGACTTCTATTTTATGCGTTATCAAATTTGTTCTGCCTAAACCTTGTTTGGCAAATGATGGAAAAACTTCTACATCGGCCTTTAGGCGACTTTGTTGTTCATTTGACAAAAGATGCCACTTGGGGAGCTCTTGGTCATGAGTCTCTCCACCCACGTCTAGCTCGGAAACCTGCGCGTTGCTGATGCTGTCTGTTAATCCAAACTGATGCCAAAAGTCTATCCCGAGATAAATATCTTGTTTGAGACCTGGGATAATAAAAAGATCTAACCATGCTGTTTTCTTTCGATAAGTAATTTGAGTTTGTAATTTGCCAACAACCTTACTTGGCGTTCCATTAGCAGTTCGTATGTTGCCGGAGCACTTTTTGGTTTTTCCTAACGCTAGGAACTCCAGTGCTGCCTTGCCTCCGACACAACTCAGGGTTGCCCCAGAGTCTTATTCCCTTCAATGCATACTTCTGTGTACAGTCTGTTATCAGTTTTACTAAAAATCGCGGCTACCAGTTTTTTTCTGTCAGAGCGAATCGATTTCCAATACTGTCTTAATCGTTTCGTCGACCTTCTTTGGGTCTGATGGATTTTGGAATTTATAGTCTCGCCAAACAATTTATCGCGAAGCTTATTGTAATTAGCTATCCTTACATGTAATGGAATAGTACAGAAATTGGGTTTGGCTTCTTCTAACTTATTTTCTAAACTAGTTTTTGCTTTGTTTCATTTGACAATTTTACGGGTATACTAGGAGTCTTCACAGTTTCGGGTGCGTCCAGGTTTTGTCGATCGACACCCCCGCCGGTCGGTTTCCCGCTGGATTACATCTGGGACATTTTGGCTTGAACGTTTCCTTAGCGCCACAACCATAACAAAATATAGAGCTCTGCTCTAGACAATCATCAAATCGATGACCAGGTTTTTCACAGTTCCAACAGGTTAGGTTTGATGGCTTCCGTTGAATCGCGAGGACTTCTGGATCTGGCGCATTCGATTCTACCTGAGTTTGTTTCTCGTACGCGTCAGTTAGCTCGTTAATATAGGAACGCAAAGTTCGTGGCTTACAAGCTTTTATGTCATTGTAAAATTGTTCATGTTTTCGCACTTCGACACGTAATTGTGACCTATTTGATATTCTTAAATGAAGTAGCTCATGGTGCAAACTTGGTTTACCATTCCTAATCATCAACTCGACTAATTGACTTTCGGACATGCCTTGTTGAAGTCTATCTGCTAAATCCTCTATTGCGAACTGATATTCATCAAAAACTTCATTTTCGCCTTGTCTGCGTTTCCTTATCTTTTCCCATATGTCAAGGTCAGTTTCAGCGTCCTCAAATCATTTGCGAAATTCAAAACAAAAGGTTTCCCAAGAAAAATTGGTATGGTTACGGTGGAATTTCCAAAACCAATCACTGGCCTTATTAGCGAACAAGAGATACAGGTGATCACAAAGTACCTGATAATCATTACTTAAGTTCTGTTCAGTTAAAGAGCGTA